>NC_022015.1:33008349-33017587 GCF_000317375.1 Microtus ochrogaster
CTCTCCTCTCCTCTCCCCTCCCTTTTCTTCTCCCCTCTTCTCCCCCCTTCCCTTTCCCCCATCTTTTCCCTTTTTTTTCCCTTACCTTTCTTTTTTCTTTCGAGACAGGGTTTCTCTGTGTAGTCCTGGCTGTCCTGGAACTCACTCTGTAGACCAGGTTGGCCTTGAACTCACAGAGATCCACCTGCCTCTGCCTCCCAAGTGTTGGGATTAAAGGCATGTGCTACCACTGCCTGGCCGAGACGTTTCTTTGAGGCTTTAGTACACACAAAGACAGACACACAGAGACACAGACACACACACCACGCACATGCATGTATACATATGCATACCATATAACACAAACACATGCATACTTCACACAAATGAATACCTTTCTACAACTACATGTTCAAAAATACCTGCCATTCCTTCTGTTTGTATGATGGGGCTGGGGCTACTGGCCACTGGGAGCCTACTAGAAGTTACCCTATTCCCAATACCATGGGTCACGGATTCTCAGGGGTACTGTGATACATATGGTATTGTGCTAGGGCCTCCATCCATTCTGCTAATGTTGTCATGCATACGTGTATGCAGGCCCAAGTGTGTGTCTGTATATGGCCTCTGGAATCCTCGGCACTGACTGCCAGTGTCCTGTCACATAGGATGTGCCTAGGGCATGTGGTGTCTTGTGGAGAACTTGGCATCGAGACAGAGCAGGTGTGCCGTGAGCATCTTGTTTGCTTATTCTGCCTGCCTTTCCTGTGAAATCAACCAAGAGCTAATGGATCAGCAGGGACCTCCCCTTGATCCCTCTGCCCAAGACACATGCCACTGGCCCCAGCAGGTCTTGACTGGCTCATCAGGAGCTGAGGTGACTCTTCACCACCTCACATTTTCTCTCTGGTTCCCCAGGTTTCTCCTGGCCACCTGTATGGTGGCTGTGCTGCTGCAGGAGGCCGGTGCAATCCCAGCACGCCAGGTATGCGGGGCTCCTCTACCTGGCCTCATCCCTGGCTGCCCACCTCTGCCCCAGTTAGCGGGGATTATTGGAAAGGACCTCTTTTCCTCTACCCCACGCTGGGCAAGGAGAGGGGAGGCAGGGCAAAGCCACATGGCGAATGTGGTAGCAACATCGTGTGAGTACTGAGGAGGGGGCCTCAGGAAGAGAAGGGCATGGGCCCTTCTGGGGTCTAGTGGGAAAATCTCCATGACACCCAGGTCACCAGGTGAGGATATGGGCTTCCATAATATCCAGGTGACCTGAAGGACATGGGTCTCCATCATACCCACATAACCACATGGGGATGTGAGCCTCCATGACACCCAGGTGACCCCAGGATGAGTGAACATGGTCCTCCATGGCACTCATGTTACCAGGCGGGGACATGAGTTCCCATGACACTCAGGTGGCCCCAGGATGAGTGAACATGGTCCTCCATGGCACTCATGTTACCAGGCGGGGACATGAGTTCCCATGACACTCAGGTGGCCCCAGGATGAGTGAACATGGTCCTCCATGGCACTCATGTTACCAGGCGGGGACATGAGTTCCCATGACACTCAGGTGGCCCCAGGGTGGGAGGGTTTGGGTTTCATGACACAAATGATTACAGGTGAGGACATGGACCACCTAGGAAGACCCTGTGTGAGGTGGGTCTTCTCCACACTGACCCTGGCATACTCACCGAGGGCATGGTCTAGCCTGGTGACAGAGGGCCCAGAAGGGAATGAACTGAGCTTGCCCTGTGCCAAGCAAACTCAGCCTGCACACATGGCAACAGAAGAGGTTGAGGGAGGCCCACCCTTCACAGCCAACCACAGCTTCTTGGAGCTGGGCACTTCCCCAAGGTCGCCCTTTGCCTCACTTCTCTCCTGTTACTTTGTCTCATAAGGTGTTACGTTCAGAGGCGCCAACTACCTTCTGGGCCATTAGCCAGGTCGGGAAGGGGGAAGCACAGCCTTAATTGGTGCAAAAGTCCAGGGTGTAGTGAGGGTGCAGAGTTCAAAGTGAGTTCCGGGTACCTGCTGAAGGATTCTCCTTTCTTCAGGCCAGGTATTCAGGTAGACTGGTCATTCAGGGACAGGCTGGTGTTCTAAATCCCCTACCTGCAATCCTGATATCCACAGTGACCCTTAAGTGACCTTATCCCTTAGAGTTAAACACTGGTTGAGAGGAAGCCCTGCCTGTGGGTGGGCCTCAGGGTGGCCTCTCCCTGGGTGTCCTCCAACCTTGGACTACTAACTGGAAAAATCCCCACCCATGACCTACTCTCCTAGGTCCCTGTCAAGACCAAAGGCAAACATGTGATCCTTGAACAGGAAACAGAGAAGTAAGTGCTCCAGAAGGCAAGTGTGGGTTGATGCACTGGGGGATGGAGAACATGGCAGTTCAGAAGCTTTGAGAAGAAGTTGATACTCAAACCCTACAGATCCCTCCTTGGGAGTTCCCCCCTCCCCCAGGAGCCCCAGGTCATCTCCCAGGGACCCCTGGGCATCTCCCAGACTCAGCTCTCCCTGAAGCCTGCAACGGACTAAGTTTTAGAACAGCACAATATATTACCTCCCTTGTCCTTGAGGACCCTGCCCAGGGAAGGCTCTGACCCCCTCAGACCTCACCCCTGCACCTACTGCATTAGAGACACTGGGGGCGCAAAGCCATGTACCAGGTCTTACAGGGCAGTTGATGATGTGGGTGGGTATGGAGTGGCCTCTAGACCCGGCAGCTGCCTGGGGGCAGAGAATGTCTTCTAAAGTGTCTAACTTTTCCCACCTGTGTGTGAACCTTACCCTACTCATGCTGGCAGGGCGTTGGGTACCAAAGCCATGGAGGCCCCGGAGAAGGAGAACCAGTTGGGGGCACTGCTGCTTGTGCCCAAGCAGAAGCTTGCAGCCGCTGAGGAAAAGCTTGCAGGTCAGAGTGGGACCAAGGCCACATCATGGGGTCCAACTGTACAGGAGGCTAGTGGGGAGGAACTTGTGAGGGAGACTGAGGACACACCTACTTCTGCCTCTTCCCAGATGCCATGACCTTGGTGGAGACTGTAGAAAAAGACCTCCTGAGCCGTCTTCGGAACCCTCTTCACGGCCCAGAACCGGATCTTGACAGCCTCCTCCATCCGAAGTATGAGGAGGTCCAGGATGAAGCGGTGCCCCGGTTGTTGCTCAAGATACATCGTCAGGTGCTCCAGGGGCCAGAGAAGGACCTTGACCACATCTCCCACTCTCTGGAGGACTCCAGCGAACCCTAACCACTCTCCCACTCCTGACATGAGGCCCAGGCTGTTATGACCACTGACTTCCCCCAGCTAGCAAAAATAAACACCTGCAAACAGGGTGAAGCCATGAGCATCTTTGAGGCCAGCAATCCCGGGGTACAGCAGCTAGGCCCAGGAGGAAGAGGTATCACTGCCAAATATGGCTCATCCAAAGCTTCCTAGGCACAAGGTCCAGCTGACCCTCAGCTCATGAATAGTTCTCCTTGGGTCCATCCCAGGTAGGGATGAAGTGATAAGCATGTCAAGAGTCAAGTGTGGGGACCAGTAAGCAGTTATAGACTCAGCAGGGAAATGAAACCTATCCTGGAATTCCCGCTGAAGGAGCTGAGAAAGGACATGTTTATGAAGGCGTGGGAGGTTGGGTGGAACTCTGGTTGGTGAGTGTTCAGGTACAAAGGCATATAGTTTCACATGTGTATAGGTACACACACGCAGAAATGCATAGCTAAATGTGCAGACACATAGGTACACACATGAATAGGTACGTAGTTACAAAGATGTATGCAGGCGGTGCACAGGTGTATAGTTACACAGGCACATAGGAACAGTGTTGACAGGTACATAGGTTCGCGTATACACAGGTATAGAGCTGTGTAGCTATGCGTGTGCTTGGGGACACAGGCAGATGGACACATGGGTAAACAGGTGGACACACATGGAGGTGCTCAGAAGAGTGAGTCAGAGCTCAGACTTCCTGTCCTAGTTTTCTGGGCAGCACCTGGATCTTTCTGGGGTGCCTGTCCTCATGGCCTTGCTCAGGCCTCAGCACCTAAGATGAACTACCTCACACGTGGCGTACAGGTACTGGGGTAACTACCAATCCTACCCTTGCAGTGGGAGGCACTAGGGGCCACAGAGCCACACATTTGTCAGCCCCAGTAGCTCAGGCAGAACAGACAGCTTAAGAGAGGTCATCAGCTCTCCATCCCAATGCACCCAAGCCCCATGCAGCTGTGTAGGTCACCAATCAATCTCACGCACCCTAGAGCTTCAGGGATGTTTCATGTCCCCAGGACATAAGTGGGAGGAGTGAGGGTTCGTGTGCAGCCAGACCTCTAAGCCCCACGAAGCAGGAGCCAATGCTCCATCTCAGCGATGAACCAGGGGTCTTCATATTACTTGAGTCTACTGCCCCCACATTGCGGAGGAGTACACACTGTAGATGAATCTAGGCCCCCACATCACAGTCAAGTCCAGGGTCCTGAAGATGAATAACATTGCTCTGACAGCTGGACGATGGTGGCGCACGCCTTTAATCCCAGCACTCGGGAGGCAGAGGCAGGTGGATCTCTGTGAGTTCGAGGCCAGCCTGGTCTACAAAAGCTAGTTCCAGGACAGGCCCCAAAGCCAAAGAGAAACCCTGTCTCGAAAAAACAAAACAAAACAAAACACAAGAAACAAAAACCAAAAACAACCAAAAAACAAAAACACACACACACACACACACACACACACACACACACACACACAAACCCATTGCTTTGATAGTGACCTCAAGGCACAGCCTTCATCTCCAGGTGCGCTGCCTGCCATCCTAATAAGAATCTGAATGGAAATTAATCTATTTACAGTCCCTAATCAGCAGAGCAGAGGTGCCCAAATCCTATCCAGGTCCCAGGTAGAACCAAATCCCACATAAGGACACCCAAGTGCTCTCCTTTCTTTCTTTATCACTTCTGGCCCCTAGCCTAATCTAGAGATTCAGGTGCAGGTGGTCAGGAAGCAGTGCCCAGTGAGTCTCTGCCCAGTGCCCATGAGGTGACCCATGGTCAAGATTTGAGCTGTTCCGCCTTCACATCCCTGAATCTAAGCAGAGGACCTGCAGATGCTGGGGTTCCAAGAGCCCAGTGTTGTATTGGGACCAAAAGTATCTACTGACCCAGGATAGTGCTATGGCCCGGTTTCTTTCTAGCTTTGCCCGAGCCAGGAACCTCTGTGGGCATTTCCTCCTAGAGGGGAACTGGGGCTGGAGATAGCTCAAAAGTTAACAGCGCTTGGGCATCATAGGGACTGTCTACTCACCTGCTCAACTTTTGGTTGTTTGCAGCTTTTGGCCAGTACAGACGAAGCTGCTATGAACATTCCCCAATAGTCTGCAGACATGTGGTGTAGACACATCCAGGTTTTCACAAGGGAAACTGTTTCAGGCCCTTCTAAGTTCCTCCCCTCCAACCTTGCTATTTCTGTCTGCGATTCTGAGCCCCAATTGATCCTTTACCACCAGGGACAACTGAAGAGTCAAAGTTAGGAGCAGCCAGGTTGCATCTGAGTTCCTGGACTTAATAGCTGCTCAGGCATAGGTAGTGGGTGCTCAACCTGCCAAGTATAAGCATGGTGGGCTCCAGTCCACACCCAGACCTCTCTGACCTTGAACCAGGAAGGTCAGCATGACCCTCCCTAGCAGCTGAGCAGTCCTGTCTGGGTGTCAACATCCTTCCATTTAAAGTGTCCAGTCCAACTCTGCCACTTTGCCCTCTGGCCTAGAGTTCAGAGATTGGCCCTAGTCACGAATCACTGTGTGTTGCAACCCAAGCGAGGAATTCAGAAACTCCCAATTCCCACAAGCATCGTGTGCAGCCGCCTCCAGTCCCCTGCTGTGCAGCGCACCCAACATCAACTACCAGCTTAGCCCTTCGTCTAGACCCAGGCCACAGCCACAGACCCAATTCAGCTCTCAGGTTCCTACCCAGGCCTAGCTCCTGTCCAGCTCCCAGCCCTCAAGCAACCTCTAAGCTTCATATTCCATATGGATTTTCCACCTGAGGACTCAACAAAGATGGGTGGGTAGCGGGTGCTTATTTGGAAGTTAATGGCCTCCCTGGAACTGACCACAAGACAAGTTCATGAGTACAAAACCTTTAAAGATTGACAGTGACTTCTCTCCCCACCCCCTCAATTTCACATATCAGGGGAGGGGGGAAATCTCTGTCAGGGTCAGCAGAGTCTCTCAAGATCTGGGGTCCAGGTCTGAGTGCTGCCAAAGGGTACCGGTGGTCTCTATGAGGGTCCGAGGTCAAGCGTTCCCTTCTTGAGGATGATGTTTCCATAGAGTGCTGTCTCCCTGCCGGAGGGTCAGGGTGCTGAAACTCAAACTTTGCCCCTTTCTACTTCTATCCCTCCTGCTCAACAATGTTCAGGAACTCTGCAGCACAAGTCCCTCCTGTCTTGCTGGGCAGAGCAGAGGTGGAGGCAGTTCCCAGGGCCTGGATAAGGATTTGCCCAAGTCACCTGGACGCGGTAGAAACTCACCCGGTTGCGACAACAGCAAAAGCTTTTTTTGCACGTTCATAAAACTCAAATCTCTCTATCTTCATCAGAGCTTTCTGGAAAACAAAATGGCACAGTTGGAGGGACCTTGCCCGAAAGTCCTCTGGGTGGCTTCCTGAGTTGAGTACCCCACCAGGAAATAGCTAGGAGGTAGTAGCAATGGAACCCTGCTCTTCTAGGTTCTATTCCTCTGGTTCTCCTGATGCTGGGGTCTCATGGAACTGGGGACAAAGGGCATCTTTCATATCCCTGTCTGAGCCTGTGACGGACAAGGTGCCTGTCGGATGTGGACTCAACTCACCAAGAGGAAAGTGGTTTTCAGTCTTCCCGATGCTGTGACCCTTTACTACAGTTCCTCATGTTGTAGTGACCCCAACCATAAAATTATTTTCATTGCTACTTCATAATTGTAATTTTGTTACTACTATGAACCCTCATGTGAATATCTGTGTTTTCCTATGGTCTTTTTGGGGTTGCAAGCCACAGGTTGAGAACTGTTACTCTAGATCCTCTAAACTGCCCTGGAAGTCCCCTGCCCAGGACGGAGTCCTCAGGTTGGTCCCGCTCAGGCCCTGCCAACAGCTCCTTTAGGAGAATGGGTGTGTCCTCTGCCAGGTAGGGATGTAGGCTGTGTGATATGCAGACCTTAGCAGGAATGAAGTGGCAAAGAGTAAGATTTGGGGTGAAGGTGCACATCCATTGAAGTCCAGAGGGGGGCCCACCAGGCAGCCCACAATCCTCTGGCTCAAATGGGACCAACTCCCAAGCAGACAGGTCAGGATTCTGGGAGGAGGAGGAAGCAGAAGAGGCTTGAGCGGAGAGGGAGGATGCTCAAAGGGAGGTGTCAGATACACCTCTGGCATCTATACCCCCATGATTGACTCTTCCCGAGCCTCCAGGAGACAGAGGGGCCCATTCTCGGGGCTGTACTCACCTTGCAGCCAGCTGTGAGCAGAAGGGATTCATAGAGGTTCCATATTGGGGTCTGCAGGCCCCTCTTCTTGTCACTGGGCACTAGCTCCATCACAGCAGCCTGGGGAGACAGGGGTCAGCTCTGTGGCCCTAGGCCCCTCCAGGGTTCCCCTGAGACAGGGGGCCCTTTAGGGGTGTGTGGTCATATGAAATCTGGCAAAGAGGAAACTGAGGCCTAGCTCAGCGCATAGCTTTTGCTCCTCACCGGGCTTTCCACGTAGGTATCCAGGGGCAGCAGCTTCAGCACAGCCTCCAGGAGCTGTGGGATGGCCAGGCCTAGGAGGACACAGAGCTGGGGTCAGGCCTCTGTTCTCATCATGACCTGTAACCCTGCCTGTATCAAACTTTCTCTTTGGGTCACAGTAAGCAACCAGTTAACAGGAATGAGGGGCCAGGACATAGGGGCACAGAACCAGGATCGGGTCTATCTACAGTGCTCACCATCTGCTCGGATCTCTATGGGCCCACACTGGCAGATGGAGGAAGTTGGGAAGTTTGCATCTGCAAGAACTGAAGGGAGAGAAGGTGGTGTGGTTCTCCCTCCCAGATGATCCCCTCACGTATCGCAAAGCCACACATCCTTGTGCATTATCAACACAGTTCACCGTCTGGGATGTCCAGATGCCCGGTCAGTATATCCTTCCCACTCCAGTTAGTGGGGACAGATCATGGGTCACTCCATTAGCTCCCTTCAGAGCAGCAGAAAAAAAGACACTATATAAAGGAGACAATGAAACCAGTGACTGGGAGGAGGAACCAATATTCTCACCCCAGCCTTTGTCGGTCCGGTCTTGTCCTAGGGCACCAGGCCAGGGCCAGAGAATCCAGCAGACCTCAGGGCAGCCTGGGAGACCACGTGGAAGGTCTGGGAACTATCTTGCTGCTGAATTTGGAACCTAGTTTGCCCTTTCCAGAATTCTGCGGCCTGAGCCAATGGTAGGCTTCAATTCAGCTTTTTTCTGAAGCAACCGGATGCTTCCTGTTCTGAAGAGCATGGTGACGTAGTGTCCCAGGCATTCCTGGACCCTGCCGGTCAAGAGCTCCCCGTGCAGACCGCACCACTGCTAGCGGCCACGCTGCGGGCTTGGCTTTCTACAAGCTCACCTATCTCGTCTCCGTGACCCATCCGAGCAAGTGCGAATAGCAGCTCAGGCGACAGCACCTTCGGGATGCCCTTGAGCACAACCATGGCCGCAGAACTGGCGGAGTTGGGGGCAGGGCGGTGCCACACGGATAGAGGCGGTGCCAGAGGAGAGGTGGATCCAACCGCTGGATAGCTGTGTCTGGCCCTGGGTAACGACGCAAAACTCTGAGGCCTGGCAGATTGTGGGAAAGTTCAGAGAGCAAATCCGTGTGGGGAGGATAAAAATGCCAGAGAAGCACCCTTGGCCCTAGGATCTCTGGTGCCCCAGCTCAGACGGCTCTGATATGGCCACTGCTGCCCAACTTGGTGGCAGTGATGAGTGAAGGGTGAGAAATAACATTTCTGCTTCAGTTTGGAGGCAAACCAGGATAGAGGCAAAACCAAATCAAAATTCCCAAATTGTACTGGGGCCAGAAACCAAATAGTTTAAAGAAGCTGAGAGCTTCATCAGGGTTTGAGGGAGCTCCTTTTGGGGACAATCTGTATACACTCCATTTGTCTTGAACTTGTCTTGAACTTTCTGAAGCCAAGGGTATGGTGGGTTCCTGTCCCGCCAGGGTGGAACCAGTGAGTTTAGCGCACGCGCGTGCGTGCA
>NC_022015.1:33018031-33027202 GCF_000317375.1 Microtus ochrogaster
CATATGTATTTTTAAAGTTAAAAACAATTAACTAATAAACCAATTAACTTGGTTTCAAGGTTTCTCCTACCGAGTGGTCACCTCCTTGGCTTGTGCATTCTAGACTGTGGGCCAATCAATGGCTAACACACACTTCTCTGAGTGCCCAGGTTTAATAAGTGAACATTAGGACTGGAGAGATGGTTGAATGGCTAAGAGCACCAGCTGCCCTTCCTGGACCTGGGTTTAATCCCCAACACTACAACTATCTGAAACCCTAGTCCCAGGGAATCCAATGTCCTCTTCTTGGGGGAGAGTGGGCTTTGCCAGGAGAAAGTCCTGAGACTTGGGTTCCAGAATAGGGAGCTTTGGTTGAGAGACAGTGTGGAGTGATCACACCAGTTACCATGGTCTGGGCTGTGTATTAACTTCATAAAACAAACTTTGAATACTTGGAAATAATGTATGTTTTAATCTAGAGTTCAGATAGGCCTCAACTCTTACCTCTCCAACCCCTTGTTTGTTTGTGTCAGGATCTCACTACGTAGCCCCAGCTGGCCAGAAACTTGCTATGTAAACCAGAGTGGCCTTGAACTCAGCGATCTGCTGGCCTTGCTGCCTGAGTGCTGGCTGGGACTAAAGACCCCCCTCTCCCCGCCACTAGGTGCATTTTATGCAGATGCCCGGAGGCTCAGAACTGGAGAGTGCTCCCATGCAGATCTCCATTCTCACACTGGCAGGGGCTGGAGAGCAGCCCTGATGTTATATTGCCACAGCAAACAGATGGCCATTTCCCCACACTGAAGCTCTGGGCAAAGCAAATGTCAGGGCTAGTGCAGGTCACTGTCCTACTGTCTGTCCATTTCAGCCCAGACAGTGAGAACCTGGACACTGTCAATATGTATGACCAGGCTGGGGATGGTGGCATACCACTGTAGTCACAGTTGTCACGAAGCCTGGAACAGGACTGTTCACTGCTCAAGACAAATATATATTGAACAATATATTAAGATGGCTTCAAAAAATATATTACATAACTGTGAGAATGGCATATCCCCACATCAACATAAAACATCAGGCTTCTTCTGTTTGTTTTTTTTCAAGACAGGGTTTCTCTGTGTAGCCCCAGTTGTCCTGGAACTCAGTCTGTAGACCAGGCTAGACTCGAACCCACAGAGATACACCTGACTTTGCCTCCTGAGTGCTGGGATTAAAGGCGTGCGCCACCACTCCCCAGCAAACACCAGGCTTTAAACAAATGTACTACATCATGAATGAGCTCAGACAGTATTTGTCTTAGTTTAGGCTTCAACATGCTTCAACTTAAAGGCTTGTTGTTCTGGCCTCTGTAGTTCTAGAGGCTAGAAGTTGAAGCAAGTCAGATTTGCTGTCTGGTGAAGACAGATTTCCTGGCTCATCCTTGTGCCTTCTCATTTCATCTTCAAAGGGAAGGGGTGGCAGGCACTCCCTTGGGGCCTTACAGACCCTCGTATGAGCTCCACTCACCTAGCATTCTAAGCCCACCACTTTTAGGATTTCAACAAAGGAGCTCTGGTGGGGGGTGCTGTTCATTGCCTTGTGCAAGTGAATAAAGACAAAAGAACAAATACTCTTAATTCCATTCATGAGGAACCTGGAGTCATCACATCCTCATAGAAAGTAAAAATGCTGGTGTAATGGCATGCCTATCTGTCTCAGTCTCTTAACTACCATGTAGCTCCCTGCCTGGGATCACAGCTCCTTGTGGCCCACTGCCCACTGCAGCCACTCGGGGGAACCTGCGGTGTTTTATTTTTACCATAACAACTGGTGCCAGGGGCTGGGGGGTGGGGTAGGGAGTCAGTGTCTAATGGAGACAGTTTTAGCTTGGGAAGATGAGGTTCTGGAAACTAATGGTAGGATGGCTGCACACAGATAAGAAAGTGCTTGATGGTGTGTACTCAGATGTGGTTAAGATGGTGAAGTTAAAAACGCACAAATAGCCGCCAGGTGGTGGTGGTGCACGCCTTTAATCCCAGCACTCAGGAGGCAGAGGCAGGCGGATCTCTGTGAGTCTGAGGCCCATTCTATATTATAAGTTCCAGGCAGCCAGGGCTACATAGTGAGATGCCACCTATAAGAAAATAACAGCAACACGAATTAGAAAACACACTCATTCTCCAGAGACAACTATAGGTGAGCTGAAACTGAACTGACATAGTCGCTTTAATTGAATTATTGTGCACTCAGAATCAGCAGACCAGGCAGGGTCACTTCCCACTTGATGCCACATCCTGAGCTGTGCACTGTTGACAGTGCACAGGGGTATGTATGGGTGGCCCAAGCATGCACCTGCCTCTGAAGTGAAGTAAAAAAAAAAAATAAAAAAAATAAGAAATCAAGACACCTTGAATGCTTCCCAGATTTCTGATTTAGACTGTGAGAGATTGACTTCCAACACTGGGGAAGGTTGCAGGCCACACCACGGGTACCTGAGCTGTGGTTACAGCTCCGAAGACTTTGGTAGGAGCTGTGGCCTACACTACCCATTAGGACAATTTATTTGCCTTTCAATTGACAGGCGAAGCTTTCCTCTCCAACATGGCACAAGGCTCAGCTGCCAGTTCTCAGTGGTCTTTGAAGTTGGCCTTCCTTTTCTCCACAAATGCGGCCATTCCTTCTCTCCGGTCGTCCTGGAAGGAAAAGGGAGAAGGGAGGTGAAGTCTGCATCCTCCTATTGGGCCCCGTGGATGACGCCTGCATCTCCAAAGTTCTCTTATGTTCTCCTCCTTGCCTGTTTGCCAAGCTCATCGACAGGGCAGTGATTCTGCAATGGGCCCACCTGCTGCCCATGAAAGATGGTATTCCCCACACACAGTGCTATGCTTGGGGACAGGGAGGTGTATACCACACAGGACACAGTCCCTCAGGAGGCATGACAAGAGCACCAGTAAACCCGTGTCCATAGCACCTCTGGACTGGGCAGGGCGTGAGCTGGGACTCTTTCACAGAACTGTGGGGCAGCAACAGAACTTTGCTTTACACCTGCCTCTTCCTTAGCCCGTGGAAGCACAATGTGCACACTTCTTCACTTCTTCCTCAGGGGCCCGAACCATTTAAAATCTTTTTTTTAATTTTTAAGTGTGTGTGCGTGTGTGTGTGTGTGTGTGTGTGTGTGTGTATGTGTGCGCACGCACGTGTGCTCATGCATGCATGCAGTCAAGTGCAGGAGCAGCACGGAGATCAAAGGTGTGATATTCTGGAGCTGGAGTGGCAGGTGATGGTGAGCCAGCTGATGTTCATGTAGGAAGTAAACTCAGGTGCTCTGGAAGAACAGTGCATGCTCTTAACTGCTGAGCCAACTCCCCAGCTCCTTAAATGCATGCATGTGTGTGTGCGTGTGTGTTAATAAAACACTTAGCGCTGGGACAGTGGTGCAATGGATAGTGCATCTGATAATCAGAAGATTCTTTTTTTTTAATATTTATTTATTTATTATGTATACAATATTCTGTCTGTATGCCTGCAGGCCAGAAGAGGGCACCAAACCCCATTACAGATGGTTGTGAGCCACCATGTGGTTGTTGGGAATTGAACTCAGGACCTTTGGAAGAGCAGGCAATGCTCTTAACCTCTGAGCCATCTCTCCAGCCCCTAATCAGAAGATTCTTGATTCTTTCTTTTTATTTTTGGTTTTTCAAGACAGGGCTTCTTTGTATAACAGTCCTAGCTGTCCTAGAACTAGCTCTTGTAGACCAGGCTGGTCTTGAACTCACAGAGATCCACTTGCCTCTGCCTCCCAAGTGCTGGGATTAAAGGCATGCACCACCACTACCTGGTTGATCAGAAGATTCTTTAAAACATCTAGACATGACCTTCTGATAAGAGGTAAACTGTAGCCAAGCAGGGTACCACACTCCTTTAATCTCAGCATTCAGGAGGCTGGGGCAGGCAGAGCTCTGTGAGTTCAAGACCAGTCTGGTTTATATAGTGAGTTGCAAGCGGTCAGGACTACATAATGAGACCTTGTCTCAAAGTAAGCAAACAAAGAAAATAAAAAATAGGGGTTGGTGGTAGACAGCAGTTAAAAGCACTGATACTCTTGAAATAGGATCTGGATTTGGTTCCCAACACTTACACGGTGGCTCACAACAGTCTCTAACTTCAGTTTAAGGTACCTAGTGCCCTTTTTTGGTTTCTGCATGCACCAGACATGCATACAGCATATTTACATACACATAGGGAAAATGCTTATACATATAGGATAAGCAATATTTAGAGATGGTTTCTCTGTGGCAAAGGCTGGTCTCAAACTCCTGGACTCCAGCAATTCTCCTTGTCCCCTGGCTCCTAAGTGTTGGGACTACTGTGCCCAGCTATGAACTCCACTTTAATATAGAAGCTGCTGTTCAGTGGTGTAATGCAAGGGCTGCTTTGCAAAGCTACATTCTTTACATTCATTACAACAGAAATGAAGTGGAATGCTAAGCAGAATACTTGGTACTCACAGTGGCAAAGGTTGAATAGAAGAGCTTCTTCTCCAGCTTATTCCCTTCTGTTAAGGTCATTTCGAAGGCTGAAAAAGAAGTCCTGAGGTCACAAACTAAAATGCTGAATGTGGGGGTACCCATGTAGGACTGTGACCCATAGAAACCGAAATGCTGAATATGGGGGTACCCATGTTGGATTGACTGTGACCCGTAGAAACTGAAATGCTGACTGTGGGGGTACCCACGTCGGACTGACTGTGACCCGTAGAAACTGAAATGCTGACTATGGGGGTCCCCACGTTGGACTGACTGACCCGTAGAAAGGGCTACAGGCTGTGAGGCCTCCATGCTGATTTAGCTCTCCTCACTTTTCAAGTGCATCACCTGTGTTGAGGTGGCCGCGGAAACAAACTGCTCTCCTAAGCCTCCCAAACACCTTGGTGGTGTCCAGAGTCCTCAGAAGGCAGAAGCAACAGAACTGAACAAAGGACAAACAGCAGGATCTGTCCAGCTATGAGGACCAGAGGTAGCTGACAAAACTGAGCACAGAAGCCCAGGAAGCACAACAAGCAGAGAGAATGGCTAGGCAGCAGGGACAGCACCTGCCTGGGCTTCTGTGCCAGCACAGGAAGGACTCTGATGCTCCCTGCATGCTCCACACACAGCTGCCTCTATAAACATCAGTGCATCTGCTCATGGCCAGCAGCAACCCTGAAGGGCTGCTGTCCCCTCTGGAGGCAGCACAACCTTTCTAGGCCACATCTTTTGCCCCCAAGCCGATTCTACAGAGCAGAGACATAGTAAATGCTGTGATAAACTGTTACATTAAGACTCCATTCCTGGGGCTGGAGAGCTAATGCAGTGGCTCAGAGCACTTGAACTCTTGCAGAGGGAGCTGGCGTTCCCTTCCTGGAACCCACAGGGAGGCAAGGGCACAACTGTCTGTAACTCCACTTCCAAGGGGCCCCTTGTCCTCCACTGCACCATGCAAGCATGATGTTCATACCCATATGTACCCAAACACTCACACACATAAAATAAAAATCAATGAAATATTTAAAATAACCACAAAAACTCAGGTTGTTGTACCTATTTGACAAGCTGGGTGTCCCACAAACCCTTGTGACTAAGGCTCTGCGAGATCTGACGCCCTCTGCTGGCCTCTATGATGGAGAACAGTATGTTCAGGCTCTGCGAGATCTGACGCCCTCTGCTGGCCTTTGTGATGGGGACCATTACGTTTAGGGGAGAAATTAACTGTGGTAAGCTTGTAAAAACAAAATTACTTTTTAACTTCTATAAGCCATGAGGAAGTTGCTCCTACCTCAAATATACTCTGTCAGGTGGCCCGAGGTGGCCACTTCCTGGTGCAGTTGGACTATTCTTATAAACTTGCTGATTGTTGCAAAAATATTTCACCACCTCACAGGCTAACTGTTCAGTTCTGCTTTTGTATGAAATGCTTGCTTGCTTGGAAGGCTGAGGCACCTGTCTGTCTGTTACAAAATCAGGCCTTACCTAGAGAATTCTCTCAGGTTGGGTCCTAGACAATCTCTTTTTAGTACAAAGTCTCTAATTTACTAAAACCAAAACTTGAGTCAGATTGGTGACTCTCTGAAGAACCCCAGAGCCACAAAAGCCTCCACACGTGAAAGGTACACATACCCACACACATATACACACATGTATATAGTCTCACACACATGCTAATAAATAACGTAAACATATTTTTAAACAAGACTCCAAGCTTTGCCGGGTAGTGGTGGCGCACGCCTTTAATCCCAGCACTCGGGAGGCAGAGGCAGGCGGATCTCTGTGAGTTCGAGACCAGCCTGGTCTACAGAGCTAGTTCCAGGACAGGCTCCAAAGCCACAGAGAAACCCTGTCTCGAAAAACCAAAAAAAAAAAAAAAAAGACTCCAAGCTTGGTGTAGTGATACATGCCTACAATCCTAGCAACGAGGCAGGTGGATCCAGAGTCTGAGGACAGCTTCAGTTATAGAGGGAGACCTTGCCTCAAAATCCAAACAAAGGGCTCTGCCACAGGGCTCGGTGGATAAAGCCATCATCGCCAAGCCTAACAACAGCTGGAATTCAATCTCTGGAACCCATATGGTGGCAGAGACAACTGATTCCTCATGTTAGTCCCTGACCTCTACATGTGCACTGAGGGATGACCTCCTCAATAAATCAAAACGTGAAATAAAGAGGTAAATAAATGGGTACATCTAAAGAGAGGAAGAAAAGGACGAGGCAGCTCTGAGGAAGGCCGGTCAGGCCAGCTTCATGAGTTGAGGGAACTGATGAAGATTCTTCATGTGAGCTGCGCTACTGCAGACAGCAGCTACAGCCCCTTTGCATAACCAGAGCATAGGTGAGGAGGGAACCCATTCAATCCAGGCCCCCAGAGACAACTCTCCCTTGAACCAGTGACTTCCTATGGCTCCATTCTTGATCTTCCCTCTGTACCTGACGCTGCATTGCCAATATGTCTTAGGCCTGGCCTCCAGGCTTGGCTCCTGGTATAAAAAGATACTCAGAGTATCTTGACAGAGATTTGAATGACCAAAACCTGGAACACTATGGCAAACTGCAATCCTGAGAACTTTCCCATTGCTGCCTGGGACAAGGTAGGGAAATTTGGAACCTCCCAGCTTCATCTATGCAATTCTGAGGACCCTCCCACTTGCTGCCTGGGACAAGGTGGGGTGATTTGGGACCTCCCAGCTTCATCTGTGCAGTTCTGAGGACCCCTCCCACTCGCTCTTCCCAGAAGACTCCTACCTGCATTCACAGATTCTTTTGCCATGGCTACGATAATTTTGGAATTGCCGGCGATTTTTTCTGCACATTTGATTGCCTCTTCAACCAGTGTTTCAACAGGAAAAATCTTGCTTACAAGACCTAAAATATGAAAAGTATGACTAGCACACAGAAACATCATTGTCCACTTCCTTTGGAGCCCAGTGACACTGAAAGGCCAGTTCTGAGTCCTAAACACGGGACGGCTATCCCTAGCAGTGGGTGACTGTGCTCTCCACGGCCAGCTTCCAGTCCCTGAACTCTTAAGTTGCTCAGGTCATGGTCTCTACAAGAGAACCTGAGGTCTATGGTCACTGCCAAGGGCAGGGAAAAGACTGGCCTTTAAGGGGCTTTGAAGGGCAGTGGGAAGAGAAGTTATTGTTTCTTTCTTTCTTTCTTTTCTTTTTTTTTTGGGGGGGGGGCTTTTCGAGACAGGGTTTCTCTGTAGCTTTGGATCCTGTCCTGGAACTAGCTCCTGTAGACCAGGTTGGTCTTGAACTCACAGAGATCCACCTGCTTCTGCCTCCCAAGTGCTGGGATTAAAGGCACGCGCCACCGCTGCCTGGCAAAGTTATTATTTCTAACCTGAACATATGTTGCCACTCTCTTGTGCATAACATATTTCAAGATATAAAACTCAGTGCCAGAACCTTAGGGCTCCAATGCCAGGTACCCATGGGGACACCAGATGTAGCCCGAGCCTCCCCCAACTCACAACATCAGATTACCCACCTGCTTGCTTAGCATCCTGGGCTGAAATGCGGTCACCAGTGAGGACCATCTCCATTGCTAATGACTTGCCAACTGCACGAGTGAGTCTCTGAGTGCCCCCTGCACCTATAGGGAGAGATTTGTGGTCTCAGCTGGCTCTTCATCATGAGCCATTGAGAAGAAACCCAGGTCTGGGAAGCAGCTCAGTGACAGAAGGTTTAGCACGCATGAGACCCTGGGTTCTTTCTCAGCATCAAAAAGGAAGAAAGAAAAACCACATTGGCTCTTTTTCTACAATCCTGGACGGTTCTAGGTTTCTCTGAAAACACGTGCTAGACCAGATCCCAGTATCAGCCTTCTCCTCTGCAGACCTGAACAAATACACTGAACTCACTGCTCAGGATCTCAGAACAAGCCTGGTCAAGCCCAGAGAGCAGTAGAGGCCTCCTCTGAGCATGGCCTCTTCCCTTGGGGCTCAAATCCACCTTCTACCAGGTCTACCAGGTGGCCCCTGAAGAGCAATGGGATTGTTTTCTTACAACATCTCAAGGCTTTCCCAGACAGCGGGGACTTTGCTACAGTCTGATAGGGACTCAGGAAGGCCACCTGACCTGCTACGCCAGTGACACAGGAGTGGACAGAGCCAGAGTCATGGGACAGAGTTTTTGATGCAAGCCCATGGCTAATCACCTCTGTTCCAAGCTTCAGGTATACAAAACTCTTAAAGGTATATGAATCACGAGCAGAAAGAACCGCCGTGGCTAAAAGCCAGTGTCAACTGTGTGTGATATTGTCAGATTTAGGATGAGAATATTCATAAGAGCTGGGCACGTCTGAGGCTTGCAGGCTGTGCTGAGCTTCATGGGCTCTGTCCTTCAGGTGCTGGTTGGCAGAGAGAAAACTGAACAGACAAGAGTCATCCATCTGGGGCCTGTGGTTGGATGCAGCCACGGGGCTGAGTCTCAGGCTTGCCTTGTTACAGCTGACACATTCTCTCTCACCTGGGATGGTCCCCAGCAGGATTTCTGGCTGTCCAAACTGGGCTTTCTCACCGGCATAGATGATATCACACATCATGGCAAGTTCACAGCCCCCACCAAGCTGAAAAAAAAAAAAAGTTCAAAAAAAGCAGGTGGATTTTACCAGAGGAACCAAGGCAGAAAGTCACTCTATTGGCTTAAATAACTTTTCTAAATCCATGAAATAGTCAG
>NC_022015.1:33027382-33067381 GCF_000317375.1 Microtus ochrogaster
AAAAAAAAAAAATCAGCTAGAGAAGACAGGGGCATGAATGTGTGTGGTTGACCAACTCCTAGGGATGGGTTTCATTAAATAATCAGCATGTGTAATAAATCACACGGTTTTTCCATGGGCTAAACTAGCCCTGCATGTGTCAATGGCCTAGTGAAGCAGGAACCCTAGTGGGCATAGAGTACTCACACATGAGGTATTGCATTCTGCAGCAATTAAACAGAAACAGAAAAGCTCATTAACACATCTGGGAATTAGTCAATGAGCCTCCATCAAACAAAACAGTTCCCGAAAGACACCGTGGGCCTTTCAAAGACACAGGTTTTTGCTATACTTGACTTGCACAAGCCCAGCTCTGTCCGCCCTGCACAGGAGACCTCTGGGACTAACACTTACAGCATAACCATTGACAGCTGCAATGACCGGCTTCCTGACCCGGGTGATCTGGTCCCAGTGGCTCAGGAACTTGCTGGAGTAACAGTCCTGGAGTGTCCGGTTCTGCATTTCCTTGATGTCCGCTCCAGCTAGAGGCAGAAGTGAGGTTTCAATTACCAGACAGCAGAGAACTTCTCAGTCCTGTATTCTGATGTACCAGCCCTGGGGGCATTTCCCATAACATGGGAACAGCCAATACATGGACTAACAACTCACCAAGCTGTCTGTTATGAGAAGGTGACACTGGGGGCTGTGGTGGGCAATGGATGCTGGATACACTCAGAGGAAAATGGGCTTATGCCAGTGATTTCACCTGGCCAGTAAGGACCTGAGCATACCTGAGTGTTCAACACACAGACCTGCTCTTCTACCCAGCTTACTTCATATGTAGTATATCCTAAGCCACCCCTCCCTTCACAGAGAAACTGGTCCATCTTGCAGCTTGCCACAGGCCACAGCATCCCCCTACCCTCTACCACCACGGCTGACCAGCATACCTGCAAATGCCTTCTCCCCACCAGTGAGCACAATGGCTCCCACAGCAGGATCCTCCTCAAAGGTCTCCAGCGCTTGGTTGAGCTCCTCCATCAGGCCATTGCAAAGTGCATTGAGCGCTTTGGGGCGGTTTAACTGGATCAGCCCCACACTGCTGTTCTTTCCTTTTTTTTCTGTGACGATGTACTGAAAATTAGCACCTAGGTCAAGAGGACAAAAGAGAATTGCCATCATAAAGATATTAAAGGCACTGTGGTGGCTAATCTTGGTCGTCAACTCCACCACATCTGGAATCAACTAGAACCCAAGCAGCATTGGAGGTAAGAAGACCCAACCCTAAATCTGGGCCACACCTCCTGGGGGCAGCCTACATAAAAGGACATAGAAGAAAGCTTTTGTTTTTTGCCTTCTGGCCCGCACCCTCAATGACAAGCTCATCCAATCTAACGGCTTTCCTTTTGCAGTTTTTGAACCTACTTCTTTGGAATTCCAATGTACACTGAAGACCCTCAGCTCTCTAGGACTTCCCTGGGCTCCAAAATCAGATTGGATCTGCTAAAATCTGCAGTCTCTTGGACTGAAGGCCTACTGAATCCTTAGTCTTTCGCTCAGGAGACAGCCATTGTTGGACTGCTCAGACTACCACCTGTAAGCCACTCGAATATCCCCCTTTAATAATTATGTATATTATATGTTAGCAAATATAATATATATTCATTCTATCAGTTCTGCTCTTTCACTGAACCCTGACTGATACAGGTGTAGACAGGGAACTCTATCATCCTTACCACACCAGCCTCAGCTCTGGCTGTGATCTACCCAGGCATGGTGGCAGTGGCACAAATCTTTAATCCTAGCACTCAGGGTAGCAGATGCAGGGGTATCTTTCTGAGTTCCAGGCTAGCCTGATCTAGTTCCAGGCCAACCAGAGAGCTACATAGTAAGATCCTGTCTCCAAAAAAAAAAACCAACAAAAACAAAAAAAATGAAAATAACAAAAGAGAAATCCCTTGCACAGAGCACAGTCCCCCCCCCCCCCCACCAAATGCCACCACTTTCCAGACCATGACACTGGGTGAGAGCAGAACAGAGGTGGATGAAAAGCACCATTAGGTGACCTAAAGGAACAGCCAATTCAGACTTGGGTGGGATGTGCAGTCCCTGGACTTACAGGGAGGAAGATTAGCCTGATAGTGAGGGTCCATGTTCTGGGTGTTTTATTCCTTAACACAGGGCTTGTCTTGCAAATTTGGGGTAACTTAAGCGTGAGGTGCACTGTTGAATGGTAGGATGCCTGCCATTTAGGGGAGCCAGGACATGTTGAGGTGCAGAAGCCAGGGCATAGCCAAGAATTTCTGGTAACACAAGAGCACTAGATGAATGTAGTGATATATTATTTGTAGTTTGATAAATAAAGCTTGACTGAAGACCAGAGGCAAAGCTAAAGCCACTAGAGGTCAGGCAATGGTGACACCCAATTTCAATCCCAGGATTTGGGAGTCAGCCGGGTCTCTGTGAGTTCAAGGCCAAGATCAGCGTAAAAACAAATCAGGAGGTGCCGGCTCACACCTTTAATCCCAGCCCTAGGGAGTCACACACCTTTAATCCTAGTATTAAAGGGACTATAAAATGGGAGGAGACAGAGGCTTAGTCTGCTCTATCTACCGTTGCCCAGTCTTGGTAGAGGTTAGATTTCTCTAGAGGCTTGACTGCTTTCCTGATCTTCTGGATTGGACCTCAATTTCTGTCTCTTGGTTTTTATTATTCACGTTACAGGCTGCAGAAGAGTCCAGCCAAGGAGAGAGAAGGGAGGAACTACCAGCTGGCTGGGGAGGAAAGTGGGTGTGTCAGTATGGGTTGCGCTGATTGGACGGCGTGAAGGACAGGCTCGGGAGAGGGCAGCGGACCGAGGAGGGTCTGGACAGGAGGCACTGTAGACAAACTTTTCCCAATACTCTGGCTGTCTTGCTTAACCTACCTTCACATTGTCTTAAAGCTACCTAAATGCACATGGGTTTCACAACCAACATGCATGCTCCCAATAGGCCGCTTGTTAAAGTTCTGGGTTGAGAAGCTGCCAATACACCTGGGGCCCTCTCATCAGGCACGGCTTCTAGGTGCCAAGCTCGGGTTGGGCTTATAAAGTGAGACTAAGGTCAGATTGGAGGGGTATGTAATTGGGTAGGGGTCAGGCGAGCAGTGGAGGTGGGGGCTCCGAAGGAGGATGGGAGGAGCTTCCAGCTAGGAATCTAGGTTTAGGTGTGGGGTCTAGGTATTTCAGAGTCATGCGCTGAGAATGCACGCTTGTGGAAGTGGAAGTCAGACAAAAAATCTGGAGTCAGGAGCAAAGTTCTAGGATCAAGTGAGGGTACATGCAGGCTGGGGTTTAGAAGCCAGCCGAAGGCTGCGGGTGGAGAGTCCACCCAAAGTGGGGTGACAGATTCCGCCGGTGTCCCCACTCACCCGAAGCGAAGCGCCGAAGTTCTGGGCAGCGGACCGAGGACAACAGCGAGCTGCAGGCTCGGGGAAGCAGAACACGCAGAGCAGCCATGGCGTACACACACTAGCCTGGCGGCAGAATCGTCCCGCCGGCAGAATCGCTCCGCCCCAGATCCCAGGCTAGACTAGACGGAAGCCGAAGGGACTGACGGGCGACCTGGGCGGGGTGATGCAGTGGGCGGGGCGGGGGTGGTCGCTGGTGAAGGGCTGCAGTTCCTTGAGTAAGCTGCTAATTGCACCGCGTTGGCGGTGTGTCATGGCTGGTGCACAGTACCAGGAAAGAGGCTGGAAGAGGCAGCTGTGCCTTTTCCCCTGCGCTGGCCGGGTGCTGTAGGTTTTGATCGCTGGAAGGCGCGATTGTAGACGTAGCCGTAGAGCGTAAAGAGGAGAGGCGTTTTGTTCAGCTTTGCGATAGGGTCTCAATACATAGCTTTGGCCATCTCTTGTTCTCACAGAGACTCGTCTGCCTCTGTCTCTCAAGTGCTGGGATTAAAGGCATGCGCAACCACACCCCGCTCGAGAGGCATTCTTGGCAGCTAACTAGCTTCATAACATTGAGGTTTTTACAAGATGAGACGATTTCCATATACTTAAAAGAAAGCCGAGGTTTTGCTTATGTAGATAATCTTAAATTATAACTTTGAAATGTTTAGCAAGTATTATTCTGGCCTTTATTTGTATTCTTGCCCTGCTCCTGCAAACGCTAGGCTAGAGATAAATGACAGTACCTTCAGATAAAAACAAAATTTATAATTTAAATGACAGTACCTACAGATAAAAACAAAATTTATAATTTAAAGAAAACAATTGCAAACCAAACTAAAGTCAGCAAGCTTTATTTCAAGACTAAGGTAGAATATAAACAGATCACCAACAAACCTTAGCTGATGAGGGGTTCTATATTATTAACATGAAATGGCTCAAACACAGGGTTTATCTAGCAACCCAGGGCTGGTGGTGAGCTCAGGTGACTACCATTCTCTGAGTTTAGGGACAAAAGAAGAAGCAATTGAAGAGTAAGAGTATTGTATTTGTCAGCGTTCTCTAGAAGAGTAGAACTGATAGAATATATGTATATATATATATATATATATATATATATGCATATACACACATATACGACTAGAGTGACTTACAAGCTGTGGTCCAGTTAGTACAACAATGGCTGTTTCCTGATGAAAAGTCCAAGAATCCAATAATTGTTCAGTCCACAAGGTTGGAGGGCTCAGCTGGTCTTCAGCACAGTCAGAATCCAGAAGAAGTAAGTTCTAATATCAGGGAAGGAATGCCTCAGCAGCAGGATATATGAACTGGCCATTGAGAACGAGGTTGAGCAGGCAAAAAGCAAAAGTTTTCTTCTATGTCCTTTATATAGGCTGCCATGAGAGGGTGTGGCCCAGATTTAGAGTTGTCTTCCTACTTCAAATGATCCAGTCAAGAAAAGTCTCTCACAGATGTGCCCTGTGATGTAGTCACATTGGCAAACAAGAATAGCTGCCATAAGTATCAACTGGATTTCACGAGAAATTTCTGTTTCAAAGAAAACCGTCAAGATTGGAGACGCAAGACCCAAGAAGGATGAGAGAAAAATTCTCTGCAAGTCTTACATCTGGTAAAGGTCTTGTACCTAGAATTTATAACATCCTATCCAACCCAATAGTAAGAGGTAGCTAAACTACAAAGACCAAAGGATGAACATGCTTTTCTTCGAGAAAGATGTAATGTCTGAGGGACATGAGAAGATACTCAACATCAATAATCTTTAGAGAAATACAAATCAAACCCACTTCTTACCTATCAGGCTGACTGAAAAGGCTGTCAACAGTGAGTACGGGAAAGCGTGCTGAAGAGTTGGAGCCTTCAACATGGGTGGTGGTGGGGGAAATTTTCTGGAATAAATACTCGGACACCAATGGAGGCGGAGGGGAGGAGATGTTGCCAGTGGACTGAAGCCAGGACAACTCCTGAAAGCCTTTGAGCCAAGGTCTAGTTTGTATTCTCATTTTATACTCTAAGATCACAAGGTGAGTGGGCTAACAAGCGAGGTTTTCCTGATGCCTAGGTGGCAGACAGCAGGTTGTCAAGGGGAATGGCGCATTGTTACAGCTGTTTCTCTAGGTCTTTCTGTTTCAGAAAGCAACTGAAATCATGCTGTCAAGTAGGCAATACTGGTAATGCTTTGAGTAAATCACTAAATAAATCAATACATCTTTAATAATTGATCTTTCCTACTTTATTTGACTCCAGTGGCGGGAGTACAAATTGGTGTGGTCACTTTGCCTTTGTGAGGTGTGTGTGTACATGCTGGAGATTGAACTCTGGCCTTGCACAGTCACAGCCCCCAGCCCTGAGAATGGCCACTTTGGAAAACAGCTTGCCATTGTCTCAAAAGTTAAGACAGGGTTTTCTATATAACCCTTGCTGGCCCGGAGTCTGTCTATGTTATGAGGGTGGATTTTTTTCTCCCTCCTGCCAGCTCCACAGGGAGACATTATTAATTATAAAAGCTTGGTTGATAGCTTAGGCTTATTACTAACTAGCTTTTACAACTTAAATTAACCCATTCATTACTTTTACTCTGTACTGCCCATGTTGTTTTTCCCTCTGTCTCTCTGGCGACTCTGTCTTCTTTTTCCCAGCTTTCTCTGTGCCTGGAAATCCTGCCTAGCCATGGGCCATTCAGCTTTTTATTAAACCAATCACGGTGACATTTCTTCACACTGTGCAAAGAAATATTTCACAGCAATTTTTGTCTCACAAATGCTGGCATTAAAGGCATGTGGCACCACACTGGGCTAATGGGTGCCTTTCAACATGTAAGAATATACTGCAGGGACTGAGGGTATAGGTCAGTGGTATCATTCTTGCCTAGCATGCACAAAGGCTTGAATCCCACCCTCAGTATGGCATAGATATAATGAAAAGGGGTAAGTACCGATACACAATGTAACGTGGAAAAACCTTGAATGCATCACGATGAGCGACAGCCACACACAACGACTTCATCCTGTCTCTTTAAATGAATCGTCCGGAATAGGGTGAAACATTTTGAACTTGGTGGCGGCTGCACAACTCTGCCAGTGTGCTGAAAGTCGCGGGCTCATACACGCCATGTGGGTGAAGGACACACAAATTCTATATCGATAAGGCTTTTTTTATAACAAAATGAACACGCCTAATTATCATCTGTGGTGTCACGCATGGCTCTCCTGCCTTCAGACAAGCAAGTGACTGTCTCTGCCTGAGCATGTGACTACCCAAGCTGGAGGACAGCCTTTTGATTCAGACCGTGGTGCTCCATCTAGTGGACAAGAAACGCTACTGTCCTTGCCCTGCACCTCTGGAGGCCCCATGTGTTACTACCAGACATTTCCTTGAACATCTCCACCTCAATTTTGCTGTATCCCAAGGAAATTAAAGTAGGAATTGGTAAGTAAAAGTAGATGTATCTGCAGACTCTGCCTCTCCTGTAGCAGGGTTACAATTGTACAGGAAAGGCCAGGCATGTGGGGCACACAGTAACACCACTAGGGAAGTTCAGGAAGGAGGGGTCAGGAGTTCAAGACCAGTCTTGCCTACATAGCAAGTTTGAGGCCAGCCTGGACTATATGAGCCCCCTACCCTTTAGTCCCTCCTAAACAAAAAAAAAAAATAATTTATGGAAAAGATGAAAGAGAAGCCTAAAAACATTAACACTAACTGAGACAGATTAAGCTATTCAGTCTGTGATTGACAGGAAGGGCACCTGGGTCCCAGGCTGTTCCCTGTTAATACAATTCTTAAAGATCTTTTATCTGTCAACAGCTTCAGACATATAAATGATGTGTCTTGATGATATCAATCCCCATCTTTCCCACTCCTTCAAGCATTTTCAACACATTCCCCCTCCCTTTCATGGCCCCGCCTTCATTTTGTAATCTGCTGTGTTCAATTAGTACTGCCTGTTAGAATGCTGATAGATCTTGGCTTGATCCTGTAGGGGTCATCATTGCTGCAGCATGTTCATGAATACAGAGTCCAAGTCATGTCCAGAGGACAGTATTTCATAGCTCTCCTCTCCATCCTCTGGTTCTTACATGTTTTTAAAAATTTTTATTAGCTTTTAATTTTTGTGTGCATCTATACCATGTATGCATGGGTGCCCAGAGGCTGGAAGGGTGAGTTGCATCCCTGAATCTAGAGTTACAGATGCTTGTGAACCACCTAATGTGGGTGCTGAACTGGGCACTGAAATCCAGTCCTCTGTGAGCACAATGTGTGATCTCTCCACCCAGAGCTCTTACATTCTTCCCCTCTCCTTGATGTGCCCTGAGCCTTGGGGGTGGGGTGGAGGCTACAGATGCCCCACTCACTGTTGGCACCTACTCTTACCACCTGGGCTAGTTGTGAGTCTCTATTCATTGCTGCCAACTGCAGAAGAATCTCTGAGGGTCAAGGCTGAGAGCAGCACTAACCTACGGGTAAAATCAAAAACATAAGCCAGATGGTGGCGGTGCACACCTTTAATCCCAGCATTCAGGAGACCGAGGCAGGTGGATCTCTGAGTTTGAGATCAACCTGGTCTACAGAATGAATTTCAGGACAGTCAGGGCAACACAGAGAAACCCTGTCTCAAAAAACAAAAACAGAACAAAACAAAACAAAAAACCCCAAACCAACCAACTAACCAAACAAACAAAAATCCAAAACACCCAAACAAACAAACAAAACCCCAAAACCAACCAAAACAAAAAACCAAACCAAAACCAGAAAATCCCAAACAAATATCAACATTTAGAAGGTAGTTTGACAACTTGACAATTTAGCAAAAGGGCAGTAGGTCTCTCCTTTTTACCAGGGCCTATGACCTTCTAAGCTTTAGGTCTGGTTTACTGTAACAAGCATGAATTCCTTCCTTGGGAGCAGGTCTTTAATCTAAATCAGTTGGTTATCTTTATAACCTTTGTGCTCCTGCTGGGCAGTGCACACATCTTACTTGGCAAGCCAGAACTGCAGTATGTGGGAACCGACACTAATGCCATTGTGACTTTTCTCCTGCAGCAGCATGCATTGCGACTTTTGGCACTGTGAAAACTGGCCAGTAGGAAGGACATTTTTGTGTCAGATCCAGCTTTGTTTTCTGTGTCCCATGAAGTCAAGTTGTTACCAGACGTTTTAAGACTGGGTAGAGAAAAATGGTGAGGCATGGTAGAGTTCTTTGTCTCTCGGTCCATTTCTTTGATAGATGTAGGGTAGGATGTATTTGGTATCTTTTCTTTGGAAGTCAGCTTCAGCACTTAACTTCTAAGATCCTGTTAAACACACTAACTTTGCAAGTGAACAAGGGTGATGTTTTGATAGCTGAGTGACGGGCACATGCCTTCTGCTCTTTAGACTGGTATAGGATCACGACTTCCATCCGTGTCAGAGCCATCGCCCCTTCCCCCAGCACGTTTTTATTTACCTATACCACATCTACCTGTTCTGGGTGGGTGGATCGAGAGAATGGGGCAAAGACATTTTTGTCCCTCAGCCTGTGAATGCTGCTCTAGCAGAGCTTGATCAAAGCAGTGTTCTCAGCTTACAGGATCCCTCCCAGTCTTCACGCTTTGAGGAACCATAGGGGTCCAGGACTATGCATCTCCTAAGCAGGTTCCACCGTGAGCCTATCTTCCAGTGGAAAGGAGACTAGAGCTCTGGCGCACTCTCTCCTTATACAAGCCAGGAAGGATGTCTCCCGGGAAGGATGCCTCTGGAAGACCACGTGCGTCGGTGGGGATGCTGGCTCACATTGCCTAGTGGTAGCCACATCCACACCCCACTTAAGGAGACCGTGGGCGGGCCCAAACAGGAGGGGAACAACTCAGACCACCAGGAGCTTGAGCGCATCCGGGAGGCCGGAGCCTACGTGGATGACACAGTACAGGCCGCGGGACATCCATCTCCCCGCCACCTCGGGTCTAGTTCCGAATGTTCAGCAGGACTGTCCTGTCCTCGCCTACCTTGCGTCTGGCCCCTGAGGCGGGGCCTATTGGGGCTCCACATAGGCCCCGCCCCTCGCCCCACCTCCAGTTCCACGCACACTCTTTCGCTCCTTTCCTACCTAGCTCCACCTTCTTCCCCGCCTCTGGCCCCGCCCCGCCCGCCTCCGCTTGGGTAGCCTAAGGCCACCGGTTGGTGGAGGACCCTGAGCAAGCTATGGCGTCCGGAGGTCCGCGGGTGCTGGTGGTGGGCGGCGGCATCGCGGGGCTTGGCGCTGCACAGAGACTCTGCCGCCACCCTGCTGCTTCACACCTGCGGGTCCTGGAGGCCACCGCCGGCGCCGGGGGCCGCATCCGCTCGGAACGCTGTTTCGGTAACCGCCCTTTGGGCCCTTGACCGACCTCAGACCCCATCCGACTCATACTGATCCAGGAAGCCTTTTCGGGCTCCTCGGGGAAAGGAACACGCACCCACGTTCACCGGGCCCCGAAACTCAACTGCCCAAAGTTAGAGTACATTCCAGGGAAGGCAACCTAGGGCCCTGCAGTTTTCTTGCTCTGCCCTGGGGGTTCCTCTCGGTTTCTCCTTAAGTGGCCCCTGAAGCGGGTACAGGCCGGCTTGTCCGTCCCCTGGAGTTCCCTAAGCCTGGTCTAACCAATTGGTTCCTTTGGGAACCACTTGACCCTGAGGGACAGGTCCTGATGTACAATGGGTCCGTGTGACTCTCAAGATGTTCTCGAGAGTATGCATGGGAAAGGGTGGGGCTGGTTTTTATGGGGTGGGAACTTCCAGGTAGCTTTTCCTGTGCCCTCCTAGGTGGTGTAGTGGAGCTGGGGGCACACTGGATCCATGGGCCCTCCCAGGGAAATCCTGTTTTCCAGCTGGCTGCGGAGTTCGGGCTCCTGGGGGAGAAAGAATTATCAGAGAAGAACCAGCTGGTGGAGACCGGAGGGCACGTGGCCCTGCCCTCCATGAGCTGTACCAGCTCAGGAGCATCTGTGAGCCTGGAGCTGGTGACAGAGATGGGCAGTCTGTTCTATGGACTGATAGACCAAACCCGAGAGTTCCTGAATGCACCCGAGACCCCGATGGCCAGTGTTGGAGAGTTTCTCAAGAAGGAGCTAAGGCAGCAGGTGGCTAGCTGGACCGAGGATGAAGACACTAAGAAGCTCAAGCTGGCTATCCTGAACACCTTCTTCAACATAGAGTGTTGCGTGAGCGGCACCCACAGCATGGACCTGGTGGCCCTTGCGCCGTTCGGGGAGTATACTGTGCTGCCGGGACTGGATTGCACCTTGGCTGGGTATGGGCTCCAGCCTTGCCAGTTCTGCCCATCTAGAGGCACTAGACTGCAGAAAGGAGGGCAAAAGAGGAGAGAGGAGGCCCGGAGTGGGCAGGTGAGGGCACTGCCCTCCCTGTTCAGAGAAATTGGTTGCTTTTTCACCTGGTTTTGTTCATTTAAGCAAGAATGTTTCTAGGGAAGTGAGAGGGAAATGTCTTGATTGTCAATCTCTTCTGATTTCCTGGGGCCGCTCATATGCCAGGTGTTACACAAGGGGCTTCAGGTGCAAAGGAGCCAGCAGGTTCCTCCCCTAGGGCAGCCAGGCCTGTGCCTGTTGCTAGGCTCACAGACCATTTGGCAGGGTTGCCCTTAGCACCAAATCAAGCCCAAGGCTTCGGTTCAGCTGGTAGGCATTTGTGATTCAGGAAGTACACGAACATGGGGCTGGTGTGGTAGTGTGTGTGTGTGTGTGTGTGTGTGTGTGTGTGTGTCGGTCTCTAACACTCGTGTGACCTAGTTTTGTGGCCCTCCTTAGCCAGAAGGTGAATGTTAATGGTCCTGTGTTTTAAGGGGTTGCCCACTTCCAGGCACTCTGCCCGGCCTCTTTCTGGCATTTTTGAATGACGCTCCCATTGAGGGTGGGGGCATCTTGGGTGGCTTATTTCTGCAAGGGTTACTCTTCCAGGGCCTGGATCATCACACATCAACTTCTGTCTCTCTTTAGTGGTTACCAAGGACTTACCAACCGCATACTGGCTTCCTTGCCCAAGGATTCGATGGTTTTTAACAAGCCGGTGAAGACCATTCACTGGAATGGGTCCTTCCAGGAAGCTGCTTTTCCAGGGGAGATCTTCCCTGTGTTGGTGGAGTGTGAAGATGGTACCCGCCTGCCTGCCCATCATGTCATCGTCACCGTGCCCTTAGGTAGAACTCACTGTCTATATCCCTGTCTCAGGCACCGTGGCCTCTGGTTTTTCCTGTTCTCCCTTGACTCTGGGTATTTGCTGAGCTGTGGAGTTCATTTTTCATTCTAGGGAATTTTAGATGGATGGAAGTACTCTTAGCATCTTTTGTAGTGGTTTAGCCCTTCTGCCTCAGCCTCCTGAGGGCTGGAGTTCCAGGCATGAGCTGCCATGCCTGGCTAATCTTTTCTTGTATAAGAGATGTCATTATTAATAAATACTCGCGGAAGTTTAGTAGTTCTCACTTCCGTTTCACGTGGTGTCTACATATGAATTTCAAAGTGCTCTCATGTGGCTTCATTTTCATAGGCTGAGGAGTGGTTTGTTCTCGAAGATCTAGACAGAATGACTCTGCTTCTCTCCCCAGGCCCACTGTGTATGGGAAAATTGTCCCTGTCATATGCCTGGTTGTGGCCTTTCTGGCTTCCCGTTGCCCTGATTTCCTTCCTTCCTCCCTTTTTTAAGTTTTAATTTTATTTTGAGACAGGGACTCACCGTGTAGCCTTGGATGGCCTGGAACTCACTGTGTAAACCGGGCTGATGTCAAACTCAGAGATCTACCTGCTTATGCCTTCCAAGTGCTGTGATTAAAGACCTTGTCCTTCCTTCCTTACAGGCTTCAAGGAAATGTTGTCTCCTCTGGTTTGACTTAGTTGTTTGTCTGACTGCACTATTTTTTTTTTTCTATTTAGACTCATCTAAGTGTTTTCAGTGGCAGAGTGCTTACATCTGTGAGGCCCCAGGTTCAATTTATAGCACAGTAAATGACAAAACAAGACGTCTGGGTGAAATTTGTGTGACGACTTACGCAGACTGACTCCGAGCATTGTGACTGGCAGTTAGAATAGAAGGTCAGGAGTGTGATGTCCTCACAGAGTCCTATTTAACTGTCCCTCTGTGATGAGGGGGTCTGTAGTATTCCTCCAGTATGGTAGCAGTCAACTTTAGTCCTCGTGGTCCAGCCTTTGGAATTTATCTCCAGGAACCCGAATCAAAGTATGAGGATGTTTAAAAGCCCTTTGTATAATCAGGCCAGGTTTCTTTTGATGTAGATTCTAGCTAAAACGTAACTTTATTTTTTGCTTTTTAAATCAGGGTCTTACAATGTAGCTCTTGCTGTCCTGGAACTCACTATGTAGATCAGGCTGGCCTTGAACTTACAGGCATCCTCCTGCCTCTGCCTCCCGAGTACTGGATTAAATGCTTATACCACAAGACCTATCTTAAGTCACATCCAATTCTGAATTGCAGGTTTTCTCAAAGAACATCAAGATACCTTCTTTGAGCCACCACTGCCTGACAAAAAGGCAGAAGCCATCAAAAAAATAGGCTTTGGTACCAACAACAAAGTCTTTTTGGAGTTTGAGGAGCCCTTCTGGGAGCCCAACTGCCAGTTCATCCAGGTGGTGTGGGAGGACACATCACCCCTCCAGGACACAGCCCTCTCTCTCCAAGACACCTGGTTCAAGAAGCTCATTGGCTTTTTGGTTCTGCCTCCTTTTGAGTATGTATGCATCAGGGAGCTTTCGGGAAGCTCTCTCCTGCTCACTAGTAGCTTGGTCTGTTGGAGAACCCAGCTGTTTGTGGTTCATTGCCAGTGTTTCTGAGGGTTTAATTGGAGGAAGAACATAGGCTCCCAAAGTGTTGGTTATGTATCTCAGCCTGGCTCCCTGAGAGACAGATGGAGGCCCAGAATGTAATCTTGGATTCCTGGAATGTCCACTCTAAAAAATGTATTGAAATTCTGTAGAAAGTTGTGATTTGTATATGACGCCAACAGTATAAGAGCTTCATGCTATTGACAGTCTTCAGATACCAGTGGTGATATTGATAAATTTAACTTTTGACATTACTACATGAACCAACATTTTCTGAATGACACACATTGTGGAGAGGTAAAAGCCAGTGACAGAGCTATAGGCTCAGTGAGATCCTGTATACAGTGCACATTTTTTTTTTCTGAGAAAGTATCTCCTCAGTATCATGGTCGGCTAGGTGTCCTCGTAGGTAAAGAAGTGGGTGAAGGAGGTGCTAGGTGAGTTTCCCCAGACTCACGGCACCCGAAAAGTTCTTCATGCCTCTTGCCATTTCTTCACACAGACAGAAAAATACACCCAAGGGTCAAAATTTAATAAAATCAGTAACTTTTAATATTTCATCAGGGACCTTTTCAAGTGAAATCAGCTCTCCCCCCATGCCCCAACATGTACGTGGTGGTAGTGAGAGTGGAGCCCACTGGTGTGGCGTGTTGAGGCGTCCATTCTCTGAGGGACAGCTTACCTGCTCTTCTCTTGCATGCTGGTACAAGTGATGAAGTGGAAACAGCACGTGCTGCCTTAGTGTTGTGAACACAGCAGAGAGCCTGGGGAGCCCTGGGGGGCTGTTCTGGGTGGTGTTGGCCCTGGCATAGTTGGGCTGTGGCCAGCAGATTCGTTTGTCTTTCTGTGCACACAGGTCTTCACATGTGCTCTGTGGGTTTATTGCTGGGCTCGAGTCGGAGTTTATGGAGACTCTTTCAGATGAAGAAATGCTTCTGTCCCTAACCCAAGTACTCCGGAGAGTGACAGGTATGCCCCTGCCATGTGTTCTTTTTGGCCAGTCTCTGAACGGGAAGTAAACTCAGAACAGAGAAGAATGAATTCTGCTTTGTACATTCCCAAGATAGCCTGCTTCCTGGGCAGTGGGCTAGTAACGGTTTGCAAACACTTCCTAATTTTATTTTCTAAAATCTTCCTCCCAGCCGGGTGGTGGTGGCGCACGCCTTTAATCCCAGCACTCGGGAGGCAGAGGCAGGCGGATCTCTGTGAGTTCAAGACCAGCCTGGTCTACAGAGCTAGTTCCAGGACAGGCTCCAAAGCCACAGAGAAACCCTGTTTCGAAAAACCAAAAAAATAAAATAAAAAAATAAAAAATAAAATCTTCCTCCCAAAACACATGCAGTTGTCCCATGTCAGGCGCCTTCAGGTAGGGAAACTGAGACTCAGTCCACTTTCGGGAGGCATCTCAGGGTGTTGCTTATGGACACCAGCTGTCCCTGTGCAGTGCTAGCCGAATAGCTGAGATAGGATGCTTAGGAAAATACACACTGACGTGGTTTTCTTCCAGGTTAGTGAGAATTCTGGGTTAATATGCTGTATCTCTGTGTTTCAGGAAACCCACAATTGCCAGCAGCCAAGAGCGTGCTGAGGTCTCGTTGGCACAGTGCCCCATACACCCGAGGTTCCTATAGCTATGTGGCCGTTGGCAGCACTGGCGATGACCTAGATCTGCTGGCTCAGCCCCTCCCTGCTGATGGAACTGGTACCCAGGTATAGTGGCCTGCCTTGGTGTGAGGCACCCGGGAATCCTGCTGCTAACTAAGGCCTAAAGGTGATGTGGTGTGAGTGGTGGGTGAGGCAGGGATCTCAAAGACTCAGCCCTTTCCTTTTGGAAAATGGGAGTAACTTCAAGTTGAATGTGCTGGCATACACTCATGATCTCAGCACTCAGGAGGCAGAGGCAGGAGGATTATTTCAAGTCCACAGCCAGCCTGGTCTATAGAACAAGTCATGGGCCAGCCAAGGCTAGTAAGACTGTGTCTCAACAAAATCAAACCCAAACAGAAAATCTAGGATGTGTTATTCACATCAGAACTGGAATTTTACAGTGCTCACTACACGAATAAAATGAAGCAAAAGTAATTGGTATGGACAACCATCCTCTCCCCAGACCGTGCTTCCAACAACCACCCTCTCCCTAGACTGTGCTTCCAACAACCACCCTCTTCCCAGACCGTGCTTCCAGCTGCTTTATCTATCTCTTTTTCTTTGTGTTGGCAAGGAAGCCCTGAGCATGCCAGGCAAGCACTCTACTACTTGCCGACACCCCCCCCCCCCACCTCTCCACCTGATTCTAGTATTGAAAGCACATGTTTACACTGTCACTTTAAGACGTTCAGGTGATCATGGAGGCACATGCCTCTGTAATACCAGCTAGAAAGATCACTACAGTTTCTAGGCTAGCCAGAACCACATAGTGAGACCATGTTTCAAAAGTTATCAGCTGTAGAGAAGTAGGTGGAGCAGTTGGTGCCCCCTGCCCCCGCCCCAGCAGGGTCTGCCCACTGTCCCCTAACTTACTGAGTATGCCTCCATGCAGAGATCTCGGTGCGTATCTCTTAGACAGCTACCCAGTGCCACTGTTCAGTTTCCCAGGTGTCTCAGGGGCCGTCAGCTTGCTCACTGTCACGTCACTTTTAGTTGCAGGCAGTGACTTCTCACTACTGCATGGTGTATTCGGGTTAGCCCCACTCTCCCGTGGTAGTTCAGCAGCTTCTGGGCCTTACCAGCCGGGCATCATTGGTCCTCACACCTGCCAGGCATGGGCAGTTACGTCTTCGGCACTTCTGCAGACGGACGGGCGGGGGCTCTGTTTTCTGTGGATGTCTTCACAGCTGCCCCACTTGCATCCCTGTTCGAATCTGGTCTTTTCCCACAGCTCCAGGTACTCTTCGCTGGGGAAGCCACCCATCGGACATTTTATTCCACCACACACGGGGCCCTCCTGTCCGGCTGGAGGGAAGCCGATCGCCTCCTTGGTCTGTGGGACTCACAGGTGCAGAAGCACCGGCCCAGGCTGTGAGTGTCTGCTGCTCTGCTCTATCAGGCGGGCTGACCAAACTCCCCTGTCTGTTAGATACATGATTTTCAGTTTGGCTTTGAGGTTTTGGGATCTTACTGATATCTTTAACTCTGGGAAAGTGGTCTCGTTTTTCCTATCTGTTGTTGGAGTCCGGGTTGATCTGCTCATGGATGCCTCACTGTGTTGTTGCACACATAAAGCAGCTAATACCGTAACCCCTGTGTCTAGAGTTCTCCTCGTGCTGCATCCAGTTCTCATCCTGTTCCCACCCAAGTCCAGATCCTGTCTGCTCCTTTTTTCCCCAGCTCACGGCCTTCCCCTCTGGGTTCGTTGGGCTTTAGGGTCTGGGGTTACCCTCTGTACTGTTTTTGAAGGCGTTCCCACCGCTGTTGTCTAGGACCATAGTATGGCTAATGAACCTCCCTTTGATCATGAATGGATCCATGTCAGGTACCATAGAGGGGTGGGCGGGCAGGATGAATGTGCCGAACTGAGAAGACTGGGTGGGGTGTAGTAATAGGAGCAGCAGGCTGCTTCCCGACACCCAGCTAGCTTTACCTGAAATAATTACACGGACACTGTATTCTTTTAAACACTGCTTGGCCCATTTCTATCTAGCCTCTTCTAGGCTAATTCTCGCACCTGGACTAGCCCATTTCTTATAATCTGTTGTAGCCCACGAGGTGGCTTAAAATGGAGCTTCTAGCCTATGTCCATCCTGGGTCGGAGCTTCATCACGTGTGTCTGCCTGGGAGCGGGGCATGGTGTCTCTCTGAGGCGTCTGCCCCCGAGAGGAGAGCTGTCGAGTCTGAGCTCACTTCCTCTTCCTCCCAGCATTCTGTTCTGTTTACTCCTCCCACCTATGTTTTAACCTATGAGGGCCAGCCAAGCAGTTTCTTTATTTTTTTAACCAATGACCTTCCTCCATCAGTGGGGCAGGGTGAGGCATCTTATCCTGGCCTGACTTGGGGATTTTTGGAGGTGAAGAAAAAAAAAGGTTAAAGATTATTGAGGGAGCAGGTTGGCCAAACTCAGGGAGGGTACTGGGGACACAGAATATGGAGATATGGTTAGGAAGGGTGTTAGGGAGTCAGGAGTATTGGGGTAGATATGGGGAGTGTCTTGGGGAGCTAGGCAATGTCGGGTAGGACTCTTGGACACTTTGAAGCCTGTCTCAGTACATCCTCCTTGCAGCTCCAGAGAACAGAGAAGTTGCTCCTGCTTACAGAGAAGACAGAACACTCAGACGTATTAACTCCTCATGCTGCATCTGCCCCAAGAACTTGTACACCTCTGCATGGTGGAGCTGGAGAGGCTGGTGCAGCCACTGGGGTGGTGCTCCAGAGGGAGCTATAGGAGCTTGTGGAGACTCTTCCTCCTCCCTTGCACAGCGTGGCACTGTCACTGGCCCCAGGCTCCAGAAGGGCTGAGTGCGACCCCTCTTGGTTGCATCAGTCAGGCTTCCATTTCCAAAACAGCTCCTGGCTTGCCTGTTTGTGCACAGTCCAGTCCAGCTCACTGCTGGGCTCCTCATCCTTCAGATCTCCAAGGCCTGCTGTTCCTCCGTCGCTCCAGTCTGTCAGGAAGCATGTCACATCATCAGGAACGCTTCCTGCTTTCTGTCACTAGACTGTCCTTCATGGGATACCACAGAAAAAAGCCAGACTCCAGTAATTTTTTTCAAGGGCAAAGGTCTTTACTGTTGACCCTCAGGGAGGCATTTCAGTTTTCAGAGACAAACCCAGGTGACTTTGTGGGAGAAACAGGCTTGCCAAGGAGAGAGGCCAGGAGGATTCGAGCTGCTGGGGATGGGGCTCCGCCATGGTGGAGAATTGGCCTGACATGCCTAGAGCTTTAAATTTAGAATGTGGACACATTTTCCCCTCTTTTTTCTTTTGATAACAACATTTTACTTGGTAGTCCAGGCTGGCCTTGAACTTTCTATTCTGCCTCAATCTCATAAGTGCTGGAGTTACAGAGGTGTGTGTGTGTGTGTGTGTGTGTGTGTATGGTTGGGGGGTGGAGGGGTACTGGGGATTAAACCCAAGTCTTCCTGCATTTGCAACCTTTATAACATCGTTACATGTCAGCCCTTTTATTTTGAGATAGGGCCTCTTTTAGGGTAGCACCCTCCATCATTAGCTGGTATTGCTGGCCTGTTCCACTAGGAGCAGCTACATTGACGTTTAGTCTTGCATTAAGAAGAATGCTTCACTTCCGTTGTATTAATAGGGCTGTAGTCAGTACTTCGAACACTTACATTAAACTGGCTCACTTGAAAAGAAAATGAAGGCATTACAGAAAGTAAAACACTGGAAAGTTCTAAGAAAGGCCCAAGAACTGACAGGGATAATTACATTTCATTACATTGATTTAGATGAGGGAAAAATAAGACTTTATTTTTTTAGACAGAGTCTAGTGTAGCCCAGGTTGACCTTGAACTCTTGACCTGTAACTTTCACCTGCTAGGACTATGGGTATGTCTATCATACCTGACTGAAACTTAGTTTTCTTTTTAGTTTTTTGTAGAACATGCTCCAAAATGAGATATTGTCTCAAAAGGAAAAAAAAAAATGTGTCCAGATTTTAAGTTTAAATTCCTAGACTTCTCAGGCCAGTTTCCCACCGCAGAGGAACCCATCCCTACTGCCAGCAGCTCAAATCCTCCTGCCTTTTCAAAAACCTAATTTCGGGCATGCTAGGCAAGCTGTCATCCTCCATGCTATATCCTCAAGCCTGAAACATTTGGACTGTAGTGCAAAGTCTCCAGATTGGGGCCGAAGTGATGGCTTGGAGGTTAAAAATGCTTGCTGCTATTACAGAGGGCTGAAGTTCGGTTCCCAGCACCCAGTCAAAGGACTCAAAACCACCTGTAATTCAAGATTCAGAGGATCCACTGTCTTCTGGCTACTGGGGTTACCTACGTACGTGTAGTATACACAGACACTTCAAATAAATATAAACAAATCAGTCCTTGTTGTTTTTCCGGTCTCACCACATAGCTCTGGCTGACCTGGAATCCACTATGTAGAGCAGGATGGACTTAAGCTCCCTGATTGCCTCTTCCTCTCCCGTGCCGGGATAAAAGATGTGCGCCACCCCAACTGATATAAAAACAAGTACTACAAAAACGCAATAAGGTCTCTTAATAAAAAAAAAAAAACAAACTTAAAGTTACGCAAAAGAACCTCGTGTTACCTCGGGAATCTTGAGAATGGGGCCTCACCGTGCCGCCAAAGTCACACCGGTCCCGCCCACTCAGGGCTACAATTCTAGCACATGCGCAACCGCGCACGGAACCCTAGAGCGCCGGAACTCCTGAGAGCAAATCCAGGCTCTCGCAGTGTCAGTCCGTCAGGGAGCGCTTCCGTCACCAGCGCTATCCGCTATGAGGCTTTGGCCGCAGGCATGGGGTGCCGTGGGGGCCGCTTGGCGCGAGTGCTTTCCTCTGCAAGGTCACGAAGTGGCACGCTGGTTCCCCGGCCACATGGCCAAGGGTGAGACCAGCGGGAGGCGCGGGCGGCCCGGGCGCAGGCCCTGGAGGCTCCTTTGGTTGCCTTCCTGGCCTCGGGTTGGAGAGTTGTTCCACTCTTGATGCTTTCAGTCGCACTGAGTGGTGAAGGCACATGCAAGCCGGTCCACCGGAGTGATGGCTGAGTTTAGGTCACAACCCGCAACAGACAGACACCTGGCATAGTGCGTCGCTGGGTTTCTGGTTATGTGGTCTTGCTGCCGCTGCCATGCGAGGTGGTAGTGTGGCTGGAAGGCGCCAGGAGTGTGACCGGGAGGGCGGCAGTTGTGGGGCGGAGCCTCATTTTTTTTTTTTCTCTTTTGGTTAATGTGTTGAGGTCATTAACTCAGCAAAGTATCAAGGACCTCCAGATCAATACCCAAGACCCTCATATGTGAAGTGTTCTGCTCAGACCCACCCAGGGCACCCCAAAGCTTATAATGCTGCCTCCTTTAGCCCTGGTGTGCCCTGATGGGTTCTCAGATGTATTTCCTTAGGATCACTTAAATCTGCCTCCTTGGGCAGTTCCCTTAGTGCCCTTCTACCTTCCAGGACTAAAGAAGATGCAGAGCAGTCTGAAGCAGGTGGATTGTGTTATCGAGGTTCATGACGCCCGAATATCCTTTCATGCTGTAGGAGGGCACCTCTGCTAGACCCTAGAGGCAACAGGAAGCTTTCCTGCTCTCGCTCGGTCTCCTTTGGACAATCTAGACTGTTCTGCCTCTGGTCCAGTCATATGTCTCCAACTGCTGACAGCTTCTTTTGTAATCACTGGCACTTAAAGTGATGTTTTCCAACTCATTACACATCAGGATTCCTGGGAGGTTTTTGCATTAATCTAGCTCTCCTGTTTAGATCAGAATCTCTGGGGTGGGGGTCCAGGCTGTGTGCTTTTATTTTTAAGCTTCTGCCTGATACATTATTTGTCTCAGCCTCTGGCTGGTTCACTTTGATATTTTTAGGGGTAAGTTATGAAACCTGAGATTATATGGTCTTGCCAACCTGGGCGTTCCTCCTGTCCTTAAGTGAGAATTGATTGGCAAGTCGTTGTCATGTCCATTGACACTTGCTTCTCAGACCATTTTGTTGCATTTAAGCTGTGTTTAGTTTCTGTGATGCAGTTATTGGCATGTGGGTTCTTCCTCATCCTACTTATTCAGCCTGAGAAGAGCCTGGGGATGCCAGACCAATGGGCCCAGGCCCTTGGAACAGCTGGTGGTGGGTGTGGGGACCTGCTGCTACTGTTGGGAGTCCCTGGAAACAGGAATGGAGAACGAGGGACTGTTTCAGCTTTCAGAGTTGGAATTTTAGCAATAGTACATCTGGTGTATCTGTTATAGGCTGTGAATCCTATTAATTCACTTAATGTCACATACTGCCAGGTGTGATGTTATTATTATTATTATTACTATTATTATCATTTTGAGACAGGGTCTTGCATTATACCCTTGACTGGCCTGGACCCACTGTGTAGACCAGGATGGCCTGGAACTCACATAGATCTGCTTGCTGGGATTAAAGGTGTGCACTTCTAATCCTGGCTATGTTTGATTATTAAAAAGACAAAACATTGTTTTTTTTTTCAGCATATATGATGAGAGGACTGATGTCTTTTAGTCTCTGGAACATTCGGCTGCATCTACGATGTGGCAGCAGGTCTGTGCTGGATAGTGGTTTCTGTAGCATTTTAGGGGAGGAGCCGGGAGACTTGGGTTTGTGAATGGACTAATCAGCTGTGAGAGGAGGACCATTTGGGTGGAGATAGCAGCTTCCCCGGGTGCCCAGATGGGGCAGGTGGAGGCCTTGGGACGCTTGTACTAGATCCTCCCAGGAAGGCCAAAGGGGCAGAGTGTAAAGGTAAGAAGCCCCATTTTGCCTATGTTAATGTCACATGTTGTAGCCCCATTCAGCCTGGGGTAGCTGAGGATAGTTGGAAGCGGCATCTTCAGGAGCCAGAATAGGTGGTGCTCAAGGTAATTTAGTTAGCGCTTCTTAGGAATCACATTTTCTTAAATGTCCAGGTCATTTCATTTTAAACTTAAATTCCTTGGCATCTAATTAGTGAATTTTCTTAAAATTTTGATTTTATTCTTCTCACCATCTGTTTGGGAAGTCAGGTGACAATGGCCTGCCTGATCAGCTTCTGAAACTCTTCATAAACCACAAGGGCAGCATCAGGTTGGCCCCCCTACGTCTGGGGGCAGGAAGATGGGTTATATGGTTGTTGCTCTGAGATGGGGCTTCTTCTTTGGCTTTAGCTCCTGGCCGGATAACCACTGGTAAAGCTCAGTAGGGATTTTGCCTTAACATCAGCACATCCCACTTTCAGGTCGAAACCCTCTGTTCCAGGAGCTACTTGGTCTGAAGCCTCATTTGCTTGTCCTTAACAAAATGGACTTGGCGGATCTTAAAGAGCAGCAGGTGAGTGCCTCCGTACTGATGCCAGCAGCAGTGTGACAGAGCCATCGACACAGGACTCCTGGTATGCCCCTGGGTAGGCTCTGCTTTAAAACAACTCCTGGTTTTGCAGGAGGTATCATCTGGCCTGGCTTCTCGGCAACAGCTGTTCCCCTCAAACATGAACTTATGGCCCAAATGCTGAAGATGGACACACCTCCTGTGGGGAGTGGATTGGTGTGTTGCGGGAGCCCTGGTGACCACCATAGCTGCTTTGTGCCTCGAGTCTTTCTGAAGGATGCTCTGCCTCCTATATTCCCCATGGTAGCCTTTGGCCACGTGTGACTGCCGAAGCAAAGAGACTGGTTATATTTTACTTAGCTTTAATGAGTTGGGAGATCCACAAGGCTAATGCTTGTAGTCCTGGCCATCTGTGGTGTAGCCCAGAGTTCCCTTGTGGTGGCTGCAGTACCCCCAGCTGACTGTACTCAGCCTGACCCCAGGTTTTCTCCTGCTAGTTGTTTTCTGCATACCCTGTGATCCACAAACTGGAAGGGCTCAGTGTGGGACTGGGATATGAAAATTCCAAAGTACCTAACAGTTTCTCTAAACCTTCCTGATGCTGGGACCTTTCAATACAATTCCTCATGTTGTGACCTCCAGCCATAACATTTTTTTCATTGATACTTCGTAACTGTAATTTTGCTACTGTTTTGAATCATAATGCAAATATCTGTTTTCCAATGATCTTAGGTGTCCCCTATGAAAGGGCTGATCAACTTCTGAAGGGATTGTGGCTCCATAGGTTAAGCACCACTGCTCAAAAACCAGGCAGATTTGGGTCCCAGGGCAGTTTATTTTCTACGTGGCCTAGAAGTAGGCAGTGATGGGAGGAAATATTATTTGAAGTCTTGACTCTACTTTAATGGCTATGTTGTCAAATTCTTTGGAAAGAGGAATGTCAGGATCTTGAATTCAAACCAGTGTTTTAAAAGTTGTTAATGATGCAGACATTTTTCCTTTACTGAAGAGCAAGAGAATTTATATGGAAGGTCAGGATGCCTAAGATGGTGGATGTCTATTGGCAGCACCTGCCGCGAGGCCTGGGGAACTGACTACGCGCTTCACTTGCTGAACAAGCTTCTGGGCTTTGCCCCATTTGGTTGTTTATCTTCAAGTGCCTTCTCCTGTTTTTATTAGTGAAGACTTGATCTGTTAAGAGATAGCATCTGTGTTTTAACTACTAGCCTTTACAGACTGATGGTGGACACTGCCCTCTACTGGGCAGGCATAGAAAGTGAGACTAGTGCCAGGCTTCTGAAGGACTTGGGCTTCACCCCTCCCCCCTCCGTGGCCTATACCAGGGGGACATCTGAGTGAATCTTTGCAGAGACCAGAGATCAGTATTTCTCTGTCATGACTAGTAGCTTTTTCCCCCCTCAAAGATTTATTTTCTGTGCATAAGTATTTTGCCTGCATGTGTGTATGTGAAACACATGTGTACCTAGTGTGCACAGGGGCCAAAAGAGGGTGTTGGATACCCTGGAATTGGAGTTATGAGTTGTGTGGGTGCTGGAAACCAAACTTGCAAGAGCAGAAAATGTCCTTAACCTTTCCACCATCTTTCCAGCCCCCAGGCAAATATCTTAATTATATGATACATAGTATGGTAACAATAACCAAAAAAGCTGACTGCATCCATGAATTACTTTTTGTTTATTTAAGCATTGGTTATATTTTGTGGTCAGTAATGACTAAGCACAATGCTGATTTTCAACATGTATTGATAAATGTGAATATAAATAAAATATGTATACTGATTATACTAAATATTAAGTTTAATGATTTTGTCAGCTTTAGTTTACTTTTGGGCTTATGGTAATACTTATTCTCTATAGTCAGATTGGGTTCAATACTGTTTCAGTTTAAAATGAACTCTCATGCTTGGCGTGGTGGCACACCTTTTATCCTAAAATGTGGCAGACAGAAGTAGGCAGATCTCTATGAGTTCCAGGACAGCCAAGGCTACATAGTGAAAGTCTGTCTCAATTTCCCCTCCTCCCCGAAAGGGGAGATATGATAGAGCCCACGAAAGTGATGGGATTCCTCAGAGAAGCTCAGTGCTGAGGCTTCAGAGTGACTTGGTTCAGTCCCATCTTATCTTCAGAAGCATTGAAGTCCCTATGAACAGGCTGTGTCCCCCGTCTGCACCCTGGCAGAGCCTGAGGTTCACAAACCGCACAGCTATGTCTGCCCTAGGGCTCTTCCCACTTGCTTTGCAAGGTCTCTTTAGAGCCCCTTGTCCTCAGAGCTGTGGCTCTGCACTGTGCTTGCTGACACCCACTTTTTGTTGCCCTGCTCCTAGAGTTGAAGCTGTCTCTGAGCAGACGAAAGCACCTGCACTGTCCTTTCAAGCTTAGGTTCATCCTTAAGTTTTTATTTATTTTTGAGGCAGTCTCACTCTGTAGTCCTTGCTGATCTGGAACTTGCTGTATCGAGACAAGGGTGGCCTCAAACTCACAGAGACCCACCTGTGTCTGCCTGCTGAGTGCCAAAATTAAAGGGAAGTGGCACCCGGGTCAACCAGATTCCTTTTTAAAAACTTGTTTTTTTTTTTTTTTTTTTTTTTTACATTTGTTACTTATTAACTCTCTGCATGTGTGGATATGTATGTTCCATGGCATGCATTTGGGGGTTCAAGGACAACTTGGGGATGTTGGTTCTTTTTTTTTTTTCTATTGTATAGGTCTCTGGGATGGAACTCAGGTTGGCATCCAGTACCTTACCAGCTGAACTGTCTCACTGTCCCCAAGCTCAGATTCTTGAGTTTTAGTAGTACATCATCTTTTTCTCTTTTTCTCTCCCTCTTCCTCCTCCTCCTCCTCCTCCTCCTCCTCTTCCTCTCTCTCTGTCTCTCTCTCTCTGTATATATGTGTGTATGTATGTATTTGTATTTGTTGTTTGTTTGTTAATCTTTATTTTTATTTATGTGGGCATTTTGCCTGCATCTGTGTCTGTGCCCGTGGAAGCCAGAAGATGATACTTAATCACCTGGGACTGGAGTTATACCACGTAGGTGCTGGGAATCAAACCTGGTCCTTTGAAGAGTTGTCAGTGCTCTTAACTGAGCTGTCTCTCTAGTGGTGATATGTACACACACAAGCATACACACATACCTACCTACTTGTCTGCATGCCCTTGCAAGCGTGTGTGTGTACGTGTGTGCCTGCACAGACACACATAGACACATTTTAAAAATCTTATTTTAGATAGGGTCTTTCTGTGTAGTATTGAGTTTAAAGGTTTGTACCACCATGCCTGGCATATGATTCATATTTTAATTTAGTATTTAAGATAGAAATGTCTCTTTCAGAGAATTGCTCAACACTTAGAAGGAAAAGGCCTGAAGAATGTCATTTTTACAAACTGTATCAAGGATGAAAACATCAAGCTGGTGAGCCTCTGTACATGTTGGTTGATAAATAATGGGGATAAAATCCTGGAATTGGCTTTAGCTGCCTGGGGGTGCACGGTCTCCTGGGCTGCCTGTCTCCTGTGTGGATGCACTCCTGTGTGAGTTCTGAGGGAGTATTCTGGGCTTATAAGTAATAAGAGCCTCTTGCAGAACTGTTGTAAGGAGGAGCGGTGGGGCCACTTCCCGCTACCCGGCTAGCTTTACCCAAAATAATTACACGGAAACTGTATTCTTTTAAGCACTGCCTGGCCCGTTATCTGTAGCCTCTTATTGGCTAATTCTCACATCTCGATTAACCCATTTCTAATAATCTGTGTAGCATCAAGAGATGGTGTCTTACCAGGAAGGATTCTAGCCTACATCCATCTGGGGTCGGAGAATCATGGCGACTGCCTGACTCGGCTTCTTTCTCCTAGCATTCTGTTCTGTTTACTCCGCCTACCTAATTTTCTGTCCTATCAGGGCTAAAGCAGTTTCTTTATTAACCAATGAAAGTAACTCCTCCATCACAGAACCCAGTAACTCGTTTTCGCAGTTGTTTTGATGGAACCCCATGAGTTGATGTGTGCACCGACTAGTAAGTAGTTACAGTTGCTGTAGAGGCCCCCCTGAGGTAGCCACCCTGCTATTTCATGGTGTGTGTGGTCAGTTGGGTTGGGAGTGGGTGGGTGAATCCAGTTAGCTGTGGCTCAGGTGGACAGTTGGATACCTGTTATCTGGATGCTCAAGTTTTCATCTCAGTGAGGTGTGGATGAGATCTTGACCCTCCTAATCAAGGACTAAGTGTAAAGACAGGGTCCCTGACCTTGTTAGTTAAGTGGGTCAGTGAGGAATGTATGAACAGAAGATGTGGTTGTTTGTTGCAGATAATCCCAAAAGTCACGGAACTGATCAAGTGCAGCTACCGCTACCATCGAGCAGAGGTTGGTTGGATGTAGAGCTGGGGGTGGGTATGTGGAGTTACTGAGTCCCTTCCTGCCTGTCCATTCTGAGCATTCTTTAATACAGAGAACTGGGCTGTGTCCCAGCCAGGACCCAGGCTTTGTTTTTACTTTCTTTAATGCAAAAGAATGGGCCAACCCTGTTGGTCAGCATGGGACCTTTGTGTTGATGTCCCCTTCCCCTGGGCTGTGGGTTTCACAGCCTAGGTGGGATGAAGTTGAAACTCTTCTGTCTCCCCAGAATCTGGAGTACTGCATCATGGTGGTCGGTGTCCCTAATGTAGGCAAATCCTCTCTCATCAACTCCCTGAGACGACAGCACCTCAGGTCAGGTAGGCAGTCCCTGGTTGCTGACTGGAAGGCAGTATGGGAGAGCATGGCCAGCGCTCCGTTGCTTGGAGGCATTCCTTCCGTAGCTCGTGCCCTGTTTGCTGAAAGGAGAGTCAATGGTTTGAAGGAGGTCTGTGTAGCGAACAGCCATTTGTTACACAGTGTGTTCTTACCAAGCTTTCATGCACTGTTGGCTTTTATGCATTTTGGACTTTGGGATAAATTTATATCCACTTCATTTTTCACACCAACAGTACAGTGTTTATTCAAGAATGTTTACAAATCCAGATGTGTTGGTACACACCTTTAATCCCAGCACTTGGGAGGCAGAGGCAGAGGCAGGTGGCTCTCTGATTTTGAGGTCAGCCTGATCTACAGAGAGATGTCCAGGACAGCCAGGTTACAACAGAGTGTGGTGGCACACACCTTTAATCCCAGCACTTGAGAGATAGAGGCAGGAGGATTTCTGTGAATTCAAGGCTAGGATGGTTTATAGAGCAAGTTTTAGATTAACCAAGGCCACAATAGTGATTCTGTCTCCGAAAGACAAAACAAAACTGTGAAACAGCAACAACACCCATTTGTACTGTAAAGGTTGAGAGTTTGAAATCATGTTGTACTTTTATTTTAGGAAGGGGGTATTTGGGACATTAACTGGGGGAGGGGTGTCACAATCATCTTATTTTTTAGCTTTATTTTCCTTTAAAGTGTCTGTCTTCTTTGTTTGGGGTGTTAAGTTGTTTATAGAGTTGAATAGGCATCCCTATTAGTCAAAATTTAAATTACCTGAGACTGAAGCTTCAAACATATCATCCTGTTCTTCCCCAGTGCCTGTCAGCCCTCTTCTATTTCTGTCCAGCTGTGTCAGTGAGGAATGCTGGAGCCAGGCAATGGTGGTGCACACATTTAATCCCAGCACTTGGGAGGCAGAGGCAGGGAGATCTTTGTGAGTTTGAGGCCAGCCTGGTCTACAAAGTGGATTCTAGGACAGCCAGAGCTGTAACACAGAGAAACCCTGTGTTAAAAGACAAACAAAACAAAATAAAACAAAAAGCCCCCCAAATTCTGGAACTGACTTGTCTCGCTTCATCCACTGTTCTAGGTTAGTCCACATTGGAACTGTTAGCAGTTCCCTCCTCCTCAGGTCCAAGTTATTCCGCTGTCTGTATCTCATCCCTCTGGTCATCTGTGATGGACACTTTGATCCTTTTGCCCCTGTGGTGGTTGGCAGTGAATAGGTAGCCTCTCTGGGGTGCCCTGGGCTGGGTCCCATGCTAGGCAGCCACAGTGCCAGGGTCAAGGGTGGCGCTGGCCTGCCTGCTCTGGAGTAGGTGAGTCCAGGAGAGGTTTTGAGGTGGAGGAGCAGGTCTGGTGTGACCTTCGTATCAGGGGGAACCTTTCTACACTGGGAAGTGAGCTCTGGACTTTTGTTGACCCTTGGTCACTGTGCCTAGCTTTGAAAACCCTTGCCATGTGTTCTTTGGTACTCAGGAAGGAACAGATTATAAATTGGCAACTATTGACCTCTGATTTCCATTCTGCTTGCTGGATATGTTGGCTAAATACATTTTATTACTTGCTCTGTTGCTATGTATAAATATTTGATGGCCTCTCTCCTGTCTTTTCAGGAAAAGCTGCCAGAGTGGGCGGTGAGCCAGGAATCACCAGAGCTGTGACATCCAGAATCCAGGTAGGGCTCTTGATTGCTAAGCCCAGAGCTCTGCCCAGAGCTGTGCTGGTTCTACTGAGCCTGGCACACCTGAGTGCAGCATTGGCACTGCTTCTGACCCCCATCCCTGCCCTCCTCTCCTGTTAGGGCCACTGCTGCTATATTCTGTGCAGATCTTTCAGGGAGGCAGCCTTTTTACCTCACCTGCCAGAGCCATACTCATGTATTCCCTTGTACTTTCCATGAACCTTGGGCTTTTATTTATTCTTCAACTTAAGCAGAAATTATACCCAATGGGGACCCTAAACCTTGATACTGAAGACAACGTATGTGGTGGGTTTATCCAGAGGCCTGCTGCAGTGTCTCTGGCAATGGTTTGACTGCCGGGCAGAGCTGCCTGCTTCATCCACCTTTTGCTGCACAGGTATGTGAGCGTCCACTGATGTTCCTGCTGGATACTCCTGGGGTGCTGGCTCCTCGGATTGAAAGTGTGGAGACAGGCCTGAAGCTGGCCCTGTGTGGTGAGCCCCTGCTAGGGATGGGTGTGCCTCTGCTCCACTGCTGACTTTGACTGTCCCCTAGGCAGGTGGAGTCATTACTTCCTCCGCCCTTCCTGCTACCAGATGCTTTGCACGGCTTTGAGAGGGAGACTAGCCCACAGCATACATGTGCTGGCTGCCATTCTGCTCTGTAACGTGATGGCAACAAGTCACATGGCCAAAGCAGGAAGGCCACAACTGTGAGCCATGCTGCATGGAGGTTCCCTAGTAGCTTGAGGTTTTCCGCCTTCAACTGGGAGACACTTTGGCTTGGTGGAGCACAGATGTCCGCTGTTCCATGGGCTTGCCTTGGCTGCTTGTCTTCCAGGAACTGTGTTGGACCATCTTGTTGGAGAAGAGACCATGGCCGATTACCTCCTTTACACCCTCAACAGGCATGGGCTATTTGGGTGAGTAGCAGTGAGTTGTGGGGGCTGCAGCTCATCTTATCTAGGTATGGTTTTAAAAGTAAGTCATTAAAGTATTATATAACCTTCTGTTATTACAAGTATGTGATTTGGTAAACTTTGAAATATGACCATATCATATTGTCATACAAGATGGTGGACACTCTGCTGGGTGTGGTGATACATGTCCCAAATCCCAGTACTTGTGAGGCTAAGATAGGATCATAAGTTTGAGTCCAGCCTTGGCTACATAGTAAGACCCTTCCTTAATCTTAATCCCTTGTGGGTGGACAGAAAGTAGATAAACATTCTATCAACGAAATTGTGCAGAACACATCCTCTCTCCTGGCTTCCTCTACCGGGCTTGATTGTTCTGAGTTATCCACGCTCTGCATTCCTTTTGGTGCTTGAACTCATTGTGTATCACCAGACATCCTGCCCTTGGTTTCTCTGTTCACCCTGGTGGACATGTAGTGTGTGTAGTTCTTGACTGTCACAATCAAGGCCACTTTTTAAAGGTGAGCTTTAGCTTCCTAAGAACTACCAAGCTGGTTTTCAGGCAATTTTACTGTGCCATACACCACCTAGTAGAGAACGGGGGTCCAGGCTGTTCTGAGTCCTCTTTACATGTGTGGCCAGTGTTTTATTTTATTATTGTTGGATTTAATATTTTATTTACTGTTTATGAATTTTGCCTGAATGTATGTTTGTACACCACATACTTGCGATGCCCCTGGAAGAAGGCATCAGGTTTCCTAGAACTGGCATTAAAGATAGATGTGAGCAGTCATATGCATGCTGCGATTCTAACCCAGGTCCTCTGCAAGAGCTGTAAGTGCTCTTAGCCACTGGGCCATTTCTCAGCCCTGGCCAGTTTTAATTTTAACCTCACAGGTTGCAGCGTTTGATGTATATTCCTACTAGGTGATGCTGACCGTCCTTTCCTGTGTCCATTGGCCATCAGTGTGTCTTCTCTGGGAAAATGTCTGTTCAAATCTTTTTCTCATTTAAAAATTTTGTTTTAGGTGTATGGGTGTTTTGCCTGCATATATCTCTGTGCACTATTGCATGAGTGGTGTCCATGGAAGCCAGAAAGGGTGTCCACTCCCCTGAAACTGGTGTTTCTGATGGCTTTGAGCTGTTATGTGGACACTGGGAATTGAACACAGGTTCTCTGGAAAAGCAATAAGTGCTCATAATCACTCAACCATTGCCCCAGACCCCCTTCCCTTTTTGGTTTTGTTTTTTGAGATAGGGTATCTCTACATAGTCCTGGCTGTCCTGAAACTCACTACATACACCAGAGTGGCCTCAAACACACAAAGATCTGCTTGCCTCTACCTCCTGCTGAGATTAAAGACGTGCTCCACCATCCTCATCCTCTTCCTCTTCCTTTTGTTCTTTTGTGCTGGGACTGAATACAGTAAGCACCTGCTCTTACTGCTGTGCTACGTCCCAGTCCATTTTCTTATTTTTAAGTTGCACTTCTTTACCTATTCTGAGGGACAAGTCTAGGCCTTGTCTTTTTCCGTTAACACCGTGTTTTAGGGGGTAGTTTTGGAAGTTTATAATAGTGGTGCTTCATATCTAGAAATATGCCTAGCCTGAAGTCATAGAAGTTTGCTTTCTTCTTGTAGAGTGACAGCTTAGATTTTACTCTTAGCTATATGGCCCTCTTCTGATGTGTATTAGCATTTGCTTTGGGTATGGCGCAACTGTGAAGTTCTTATTTTGCACACGGATGACCAGTTGTCCAGGAACATTTGTTGAAGACTTTCCCCACTAATTGTTCTTCTGCCTTTGCTGAGAATCTATGTTGTCTGTCTGTCTGTCTGTCTGTCTGTGGACTCTTCTGTCCTGTTCTGTCTTGGTGATGGTACCTTTGATGGACCTCAGCCTCACTCTTCTTTGAAGTTGTTTTGTCTGTTTTATTTCTTCCATGTTTACATAGGAACTTTACAAATTTCTCAGCTTCTACAAAAGACCTATTTTTACAGGTGAAGTACTCAGCGGTAAAACACTGGCCTGGCAGTTGCAAGCCCATAGGTTCAATCCTTAACACTACCAAAAAATCAAAACCAACCAAAGCTGAACATTGCTTTCCTTGGGAATGCCAATTCCATTAAATTTATTTGTCAGTTTGGAGAAAACATGACAATATCATAACACTATTGGATACTGCATCTCATGAAGATAGTGACTGCATCCGTCTGTTTAGCTCATTATTAGTTTTCAGCAGACAGATCTTTTACATCTTTCATATACTTAATACTTTCATGCTCTCATCTATGGCATTGTTATTAATTTTAATATTGTAATTGGTATTGATAGTTTATGAAAATAGTTGAATATTGCGGTTGAGTCCTAGAATTCACTTGATTTTTTTTTAACTAGATTATCATGTTATTTACAAATAAGGATTTTTTTCTTTTCTTTGAAGATTCGGGTTCTTTTCCTTTTTCTTGCCTCTACATCTTGGTGTTGAGTGGAGTGATGAACAGGGGCTTCCTCTTGTCTCTGTATTAGCAGAAGGATGTAGACTCCTACCCTCGGGTGGGATGCTAGCTGGGGTGTTTCACAGATGTCTTCCCAGGGTGAGGATGTCAGTCTGACTGGAGGCGTATTGCTTTTATTTCCGAAAGGGTCAGCTTAGTTGGTGTTCTCTGTTTTCTTTATTTTGCCAAGCCCTGTTCTCTTGGCTCTGCTGCCTTAGTGCTGGGATCACAGCAGGCCTCACCACACCTGGCTTGGCTTCCTTGCTTCTTCCCTCCCTGGCATCTTTCACACGCAGAGCAAGGACTCTGGTATTGGACTGTGCTCCAGACTTTAGTTCACTTGAGACGGGCTCACCATGTAACACAGGCTGTTCTCAAACTTGTGCTCCTCCTGCCTCAGTCCTAGGAATGACTGCACTCATGCCCAGCTTCAGCTTCACTGATTTCTGTTTTGTCTTCATGCTGTCCTCATCCCTATGTTGCTAGTTACCTGTGCATCTATGTTGTGACTCACTAAGCAGAGCCATGACTGGACCTGCTACGTCCCACTGGTGTTTGCAGCTCCAGTTTTCTGTACTTGGAGGATGTTGCTAGGACGCTACCACTGTGGAGTCCTTTCTAGCCTGTTATCTGTGACTTTTTGTGAACGGGATTCCCAGAGCATCTCAGCTGTCACCCTGCAACAGCCAGGTTCCATTTCTCTCACTCTCCCGTGTCCACCATCACCATATGCTACCTTTGCGTGTTCCATGAACCCCAGAGACACTGCTGTGATCTCTTGCTATGTAGATAGTTGTCATTATAAGAAGAGAGAGCCTTGCATACTGAGCAAGCATGTTACATACACAGTGTTGGCTGTCTTTGTGGGAACCCAAAGAAGTTTATACTTGTGTTTCCTGAACATGAGATTTTCTTTAATATTTACTGTAGTGAAGGTCAGCACCAAATTTCCACATGACTGAATTTCACCTGTGCCATGGTGCACAGAGGCCAATGTGACCTCTCACCTCTGTGGTGGGGCAGGTGTCTGTGACCTCTCACCTCTGTGCTAGTGCAGGTGTCTGTGACCTCTCACCTCTGTGCTAGTGCAGGTGTCTGTGACCTCTCACCTCTGTGCTGGTGCAGGTGTCTGTGACCTCTCACCTCTGTGGTGAGGCAGGTGACTGTGACTTCTCACCTCTGTTCTGGGGCAGGTGTCTGTGACCTCTCACCTCTGTGGTGGTTCAGGTGTCTGTGACCTCTTACCTCTGTGGTGAGGCAGGTGTCTGTGACCTCTCACCTCTGTGGTGGTGCAGGTGTCTGTGACCTCTCACCTCTGTGGTGGGGCAGGTGACTGTGACTTCTCACCTCTGTGGTGGGGCAAGTGACTGTGACCTCTCACCTCTGTGGTGGGGCAGGTGACTGTGACCTCTCACCTCTGTGGTGGGGCAGGTGTCTGATTCACTAGTAACCAGGCCCCTGTGCAGTGCTCAGGATACTTTATTTCTGGCCTGTATTTGTAGTGTCTGTCAGCCTCTTCTCTGACTGATGTCTGTCTGTCTCGTTCATTGTTCCTCAGAGCTTTCCCCTAGTGAAGTGCACTTCAGGCCTTTTCACAGGGGCTTTGTCACAGCTTTGTGACGTTCAGTACGCAGTTATACGGACTGACATGCTATTGTGCTTACCGTTTACATCCAGTCATTGACGGGTCAGCACAAGCTGGCTGACTGACTTCAGTTTTGCTCTGTTCTGCTTTGAAGGCCTGGTCACTTTTGACTGGATGCCAGTCAAAAATTTGAATTTAACCTTGCTGGGCGATAAGCCTTTACTTCTCTGTAAGAATTTCCGAGCCTTATTCTGGAGCAGTAAGCTGCCTAGAAGCAGTCTGGTCCTCTCAGGAGCCGGGGAGCTGGCTCCTCTGAGGAGTGGGTAAGTGGGAATCCTCCTCAGGCGTGGAGCCTCACGGAAGCCTGACCTGCGCCGTGGGCTTGCAGGTACGCGCAGCACTATGGCCTGGCCAGCGCCTGTGACCACATAGAGCAGGTGCTGAAGAGTGTGGCAGTGAAGCTGGGGAAGACGCGGAAAGTGAAAGTGCTCACCGGCACAGGTGGGTGAGGCTGCGCTGGCGGCGTGGGCCCCTTCCTCTGTCACCTTTCTGCAGGGCAGGAGGAGACACAGAAGGAAACCTGTAGGCAGCTGTCCTGCGATCAGAGCATGGGAAGGGGAACTGTGGGCATTTCTAGGGAGGGAGGACTTTCTAGTATCGGCTTCTGAGGGTGGTCCTAACTCCGGACAGTGCTGGGTGGATGTGGTGTCTGCGTTCTTTCTGAACATGCCCTGTTCCTCAGGTTCCACTGATGGGGCCTCTAGTGGTCTCTTAGGGCTGGGCTGCCCTTAAAGGCCCCTTTCTCATCTGACCCTCTGTCCCTAGGTAATGTCAATGTTATCCAGCCTGATTATGCCATGGCAGCCCGAGACTTCCTCCGGACCTTCCGCAAAGGGCTACTGGGCCAAGTGATGCTGGACCGTGATCTTTTGCCTGCTTGTTGATGACGCCGAGCCCTGAACTGGCTTGCTGGAGTATAGTCTTCTGCATACTCCATGGAACTGCAGCTGGAGCGTTTAGCTCTCCGAACTGTTCCCCTGTCCACAGACTCTATGTGTTGCTACCCAAGACTCAGTCCCTAACTCCAAAGGGCACTCTGTTCTTTTATCAGCTTGGTTAGTCCTGGTTATAACCATGGGGTCCCAGAAGTCCTAAATATATGGTTTAGTCAGGAGGTTTTCTCTCAGTCTCAAGGAGAGGTTAATGCTATCTCAGAGGAGTCAAAGCTATAATCTGTAATTTAAAAATTGGGTTAAAAAGACCGCTTTAAAAAAAAATCTTTCTCTGACTATCTCTCATTTAATTTCATTTTTTTTTGTTATTTTGAGACAGTGTTTCATTGTGTGATTTGGGCTGGTCTCAAATACACATTTCTCCTGTCCTAGCCTCTGGAGTGCTGGAATTATACAGGCGTGTGTGTTATGACACCAGGTGAAAGGCCCATTTTCTGATAGCTTTTTTTTTTTTTATTGTGCACTTAGTACTTTAAGCCCATTAGTTAAATCCCCTCCCCCTCCACCAATGAATGCTGGGGATTGGTAGATTAGGGACCAGGGCTCCTAATTCAGAATCTCAAGCATCTTGAAGTCCTGCAATGAGGAGAAAGCTTGCTACCAGCGGAGGCCTTTATTTCACAATGAACTCTTCACTGATACATGTGTTCACAGATAGCAACAGGAGATTTGGAATAGAAAAGCCCAGGAATGTCCTCTCCCCTTGTTCTTCCAAGCCCGTGCCTCAGGAGACCATCTGCTGTAGGCGCACCTTTGCACAGGTCCCAGCATGGTTGACCTCCGTACACCCATAGGCATCTAAAGGATGTTGCTGCCAGCAGCTTGCTGTCTAGAAAGGAAAAGGGAAGGGCTGGTTGATATAGACAGGAGGTGCTGTTGGACCAGCTGGGCTACACCTGCTCAGTACTTCTAGTTTCTTCTGTCCAGTATTGACCCGGCGTTCCTGTAGTTGCCTGAACCAGTGCTTGCATGCCCAGCTGGCTCTCTGCTTCTTGTGGATAGCTGATAACAGGGGCTAACCATCCACTGTTGCCCCTTATTGTGGCTGCAGTATGGTAAGCATCCTGAGATTCTCCCATAGCGTCTTATGGTTCTCGCTGGTGGAGAAGGTATTCAAAGATGTGTGGCTGTGCCAAGTGCTAAACACCCTGGAGAAGTCAGATTGGTATGCGAAATAATAATTCGAAGGTGATGTTTCCATGATGTCCAGTAACCAACACATGGTACCCTGGTACGTGCAGGTCGGATCCACATAGCCCATCCTCATAGGTATTTGACAAGCCGAAGGGGCTCTAGTGGGTCTTTCTATACCAGACTCGGTGGTACCTGCCTTTGAGGCCCTGAGTGGGCTTGGCCCTTAGCTTGCTGGTCTTAGACTTGAGCTTGGTCTGCAAGAGACAGGCTGGCTGTGCCTAAGAGCACCGGCAGTGTAGATAGAGGATGCAGGGAGCTGCATCCTGTAACTTGTTGATCAAGAAAATTGCCTGGCTAGGGTCCTGCCAATAGCCTTGAAACCTGTACACTAACCAGAAATTTGCCAGGCTAGCATTGTGCATACTAACTGAGCCCAGAGACCCGTCACTCCATGGAGCAAGCATGTGCTGGTGGGCAGAAGGGAGCCAGGCTGCCCAAAGGTAGATCCAGGTGAGGACTGCAGTGCATATCTCTGAGACCACCCTGGACATCAGCTCTGTCCTCAGGGTGGATATGAATAGTCAGAAAACTTTCAGTAGTGTTAGCCCAAACTCACAACCTACTGAGTCTGGTTTTAGCTTTCCTCTGGCAGCAGTGGGCCTGATGAACCGTTGCCTTCTCCAATGCTGCCAGCTCCCAATTGTGCCATATTCTCTTACCTTCCTGTTCCATCTGTTTCCAAAGGAGGGCATCTCCCAACACAAGATGCTGCTGTCCACTGGCATGGGAATCTTGCATTTGGGTCATGTATAAAGACGGCTCCAGCAGGATTGATACTGTGTCCAAGTGACCTTTGCTTGTGAACTTTAAAGTTCAAAGGAAATGGAATGTGTCCGAATTGGAACCCCTACCCTCATCTTAGGGACAGTTACGTGGTCCTTATGGCCAAGTGGTTCCAAGTGAGGAACGCTTTTGACAGATCTCTTAGGCAGCCTGTGGGGAAGACACACTAGCTTGGCCTTGGCAGCATATTCAAGGAGGACCACAGTGGCTGTCCTGGGATGAGTATTTTCTGCTCTGGATGTTCCTGAGCTGTGACATCATTAGGACCTGCTCTGGGCAGGTGGTTAGCACCTGACATTTCTCACGCCTCAGTCCAAGTGAATGTTCTCTTCATCAGATTTGTGAAGCCCAGAGGCACATGGTCCATTTCTTCTGCTTCCACGAGAGGCCCAAGGTCTTTTGGGCTTTAGTGGCAGAATCAGACAGGCCCACCTGAGGATGGCCTCTTCCTGGTGGTCAACATTATTCATACTCTTGCATCCAGGGCAAGCAGACAGGCATGGCCCAGTACTTCCTCTGGGGCAGCTCTGGAGAGTGGAGGGCAGCCTGCCTCTCTGGCGGTGGAAGATTGGGAGATTGGGATGGGCAAGAGAGTTGACAGTGTCCACAAATTGCAAGAAAGCTTGTGGGTTCAGAATTCCCAGGCCGTCACCTGGGCTGGGGAACCATAGTCAGCAAAAGGAAGTGACCCTTTGAGCTGGAAAACACTAGGCTGGTCCCTCGGGGGCCCCCCCCGATGACCAGGCAAGGAACCAGATCTGGGATGGAGCTCAGCCCGATCTAGGGCCAAAGCAATTCTAAGGCACCAAGGGTGCCCCCTAGAAGCAGGCAGATACGTGGGCTGGGAGTGGACCCAGAGCCCGAAGTCCAGGCCCAGTAGCTGTAGACTCCTCGATCAGTTCCATTGCCTCCAGTTGCCCCATTCTCATCGTCCTCCAGGCCTAATTCTCCAGGCCCCGAGGTCCTCCTCCAGCCAGAGCCGGTGGCAATGCCCGCAGCCACACCTGCTGCAGCCCCTGCGGCTGCCCCTGCAGCCGCCACACGCAGAGAGGAGCTGTAGCGGGGTGCCGGCCTTACGCGCACTCTCGATGCTCCACGCGCGCCTCCGCGTACCCCGCGGGCGCTGCCTCTAGCTCCTCCGCGGCCGCCCTTGGCCGAACAGCTGTCACAGAGGAAGGCGGCGGCCAGCAGCAGAGCCCAGCACGTGGCAGCAGTCCAGTTCATCCTACTGGGCAGAATCTACAGGAAGAGGATGGAAGGGGCTTCAGCTTCTGATAAGGGGTGGCGCTTGGTTTAGAGCCTGGGCAAGGGGGGTATCATGGCCAGGGAATAGGCCCATCAGGTCCTGAGAACACCGACATCAGCCTGAAGGCAGAACGAGCCTCTGATTTTGTGATAGTTTGACAGAGGGCTCGCAGCATTTTGGAGGACAGTGGGCTCAGGGCTGGGGAAGGGACTCTTTTAATCTCCAGCATCAGGACTTTGGTTTGGGGTTCTTGCTATGTAACCAGGTAGAGATGGGGTGGGGTGAAGATGCTCAACAGCAGGGCGACCGTTTTACTGTTGTGGTAGGGTGGAGATGGGGGTTTGATGAGCTTCCTCAGTGGGGCTCAGGCCTTGGGGGCGGGGGCACAAATCCCCCCCCCCTCCCGCCCTGCACACGGGCCTCTGGAAGGGTTGGGGATGGATCAGTGTAGGGAGGACGCTAGTTTGGAATCGAGAGCCCTCACCACACTCAGATTAGGGGTAGAATGGACGGCCTTGTGTCTTGGCTCTGGTTTTCTAGATCTCCTGACGAGCCTTTCAGCCAGAGGCTGCGGCTGCAAGCACTGCCGCTGCTGCTGGTGGGGGAGCAGAAGCCAGACCCGCGATTCCTTGCAGCGCAAACAACCAGTACTGGGCGAAACGCCCGGCAGGCCCGGACTCTAAGTAAGTCTTTCCCTTCCCCGCCCCAGCTCCACCCTTCCCGGATTTGCTTAGGTCCGTTGTCCGGGCAGGTCACTGATCAGGATGGGTTCGGACTGGCTGTGGACCAGCAGTAGAGTGGTGGCTCCATCCTTCTCAGGTCCTCTCTCCCCGCCCCCAACTTCCTCCCTCCCACGCCTCACTGGGTTCATCAATCTCCCCGACTTACTGGTCACAGGCCAAGGTCGGAACAGCAGAACAGTGCATAGGGGCAGTGGCCCCAAGCGGAAAGGTGCGGCGGCGAGGACCCTCTTCCTGAAGCAGAGCTCACGACTGGATTTTGCTGAAGCCTCCGCCCGAACATTAGGGGCGGGCTGCCTTGGAAGCTCAGCCCCGGGAGACGGGAGACACGAAGGGAGGAGGTGAGGCAGGCTCAGAAAGGCACAGCTCCAGCCCTTCTGTTGCCCGGCCCCCATCCTAGCTGCGCTGCATATTGCTTCCTCCCACCTCATCCCCCCCATCCTCCAGCCCTGCCCAACCTCTCATTTCCCTATGTCCACTAGCCCCACCACCCACGACATCCAGTGTGTTCTTGTCCCTGTCGGTCCAGCATCTTTGCTCATGGCCTCTCCCTCTCTGGTTTTCTCTACCTGCCCATCTCATGAATTTCCCACCACCATTCCCATTCCTCTGATGTAATCCCAGCCCCACCTATCCCTCTTCTCCAGCCGAAAGGACCACTGCCATGTCCTTCTAGGTGTGTAGGGTTCCCGGCAAGCATTGGAATGTGCCCAGCACCCGGCCAGATGACCCTCCAGGCAGGGATACACCCCAACAACACTAGAATCCCTGCTGATCTGAACCTTTCCTGAAACCTTCTGGAAATAGGCCCCTGGAGAGCCAGCCCTCCTTTGTTTTCAAGATGACTTTTGCTGTGCCCTCCTTGCCTTTGTAGGGTAAGTTTAATCTCAGCTCCAGACAGCCATGACAGTTTTCATGTGCCCTGGACTTGCTTTCCAAGGCCCAAGATTACAGTTTGAGCTGCTGGGTCAGCCCTGTCCTGGCTGAGGCTTAGTATGGAGCCTCCTGGGAATCTGAGATGGACCCAGTGGGTAGGGGCAGGACCTGGAGAGGAAGGGAAGTGGTCCTGGTAATCTGGGCTCAGCAATACCTGGTTAGTGTATGGAACGCCTCCCATTGAAGCTAGTGTGATTCTGAACTTTCATGTGCAGTTGAAAGACCGTTAGCCCAGAGGCTGGCTGATGCCCCCTTTTAGCTCAGGCAGGGAGAGCTTCCAGGCACTCCTTCCTTCCCCTACTACACGTTAAAGTGTGAAGGACAAACACTATTTGTTAGACAATCAAGGCCGTCTGCAGCACACAAGAACAAGGACAAGGTATAAAAACAGAAAAAAAGAGAAGCCAGGCGGTGGTGGCGCACGCCTTTAATCCCAGCACTCGGGAGGCAGAGGCAGGCGGATCTCTGAGAGTTCGAGGCCCGCCTG
>NC_022015.1:33067506-33110959 GCF_000317375.1 Microtus ochrogaster
ACACACACACACACACACACACACACACACACACACACACACACACACACACTCATAATGACCAGAGCAGATGATGTTGGTAACTAAGAAAAGGATGCTGTAAAACAGAAATAAAATAGGATAAAACAGGAATAAAATGAAAGAAACTTTCAGATCAAAACATTTTGTTCCCCTCAAAAGAAGAGGGGGTTGAGTTTACAAAGGTACCCTATAAAAGATGAAGACTGTGAGAGGAAAGGTCACCAGCCCAGGGGTACAGTTTTGGGTTCTGACACTTGAGGGTTGTTCCAAAGATGAGAGTAGAGGAGAAAGAGGGGCAGAGGCACAGTAGGAAGCACAGAGGAGAGGCAGCTTCCTGCTGGACTAGGCTGCAAGATGTGCATGGAGGCAAGAATAGCATTTGGGACTTAAAGTGACTCTGTGCTGTGTAGAACTCTAATTCAGCCTTTCCTTTCCTCTGTAGCTAGACCAGCTCTCCAGGCTGACAGTCCATGGTCCAGGCCAACCTTCCTTGGAGTTCTTGGAGATGGGATAATGCCAACCCTTTGACTCCTACCGCTGCATCATGTTACATACGCTGCTTGGGCCCTGTAGTTCCCGATCTGAATTAGACTTCAGTTCTGCTTAGTCCTGACAGTGTTCATCAGTGCTGGACTCTTTCTTTCTCCATCCACCTACTTCTGCTTCTGGGAGTATTCCCAGCGTGGAGATGGTCTTTCTCCATGCGTGCCTAAATTATTGCTCTTAGACAACTCCATACTGAAACTCCAGCGCCTGCCTGCTGACCTCTACCAAGGGTTACTATGTCCCAGCTGTCCTTTCCTGTTCCCAGAGGCGCCAGTTACAGAGTGCTGCCTGTCCATCTTCTCTGGACACTGCTGAGAACCTCATTCATTTTTGACTCACATGTTCTTGGAAGATTCCATTTCTTGCCTGGAACTTACTATTTAGACCAGAATAACCTCAAATTCATAGAGATCCACTTGCTTCTGTCTCTTAGGTTCTGGGATGAAAGGTGTGCCACCATGTCCAGTCTGGCCTCTGGAGTTTAATGCCGCCACAAGAGTCAGATCTGTTCAGCACTTGTCAGCCCTCTCCAGGATGTCTTTTAGAGGTACTTGTTAGAAGTTGAGTTGTCCCATTTGTATGTTGAATTCTAATTCCAAGCACCTCAGAATGTGGCTGTATTTTATAACAAGATCTTTACAGAAGTAACAGGTGCACAATCCAAGGATATTAGGGCATTGTGCAGAGGCAGGGGGACCACTGTGTAAGGGCATAGGAGGTATGAATCCTTACAGCAAGAAAAGGGGCCTCAGAAGACCCCAGTTATTAAGATAAAACGAAAAATTATTTCTGTTGTTTAAATCACTTTGTCTATGGCATTTTAAAAATTTGGGCTAGCAAGTTAATAAAGAATCCAAGAGATTCTGAAGATGACAAGGAAAGACCTGGAACACTCAAGATAACTTCTAGAAGACCAAGGAAGAGGGGCTCATGCAAGATACTAAAGCTTCGGTTGGAGAGCTGGCTCAGCAGTTAGCAGCATTTGATGCTCTTGCAGAGGACCTTGCTTCAATTCCCAGCACCCATGTGCTTGCTCACAACCATCTCTATCCCCAGTTCCAGAGGATCTATTGCCCTCTTCTGGCCTCTATGGGCACCAAGCACTTACATGGTGCATATTAACACATGCAGGCAAAGCACTCATACACATAAAATAAAAGTAAATAGATCTTAAAGGTATTAGGAATCTGCATATGGCAGCAGAAAGGAACAGTCCAATCTGAGTAAGGGACAGACAGACAGTTCAGGAGACCCAGGGCACCACTCATGGACAGACAGACAGTTCAGGAGACCCAGGACACCAGTTCAGGAGACCCAGGGCACCACTCATGCACAGACAGACAGACAGACAGTTCAGGAGACCCAGAACACTCATTGACAGGCAGACAGTGCAGGAGATCCAGGGCACCACTCATGGACATAAAGACAGTTCAGGAGATCCAGGGCACTCATGGACAGACAGACAGACAGTTCAGGAGACCCAGGGCACCACTCATGAACATACAAACAGTTCAGGAGATCCAGGGCACTGATGGACAGACAGACAGACAGACAGTTCAGGAGACCTAGGGCACTCATGGACAGACAGAACAGTGCAGGAGACTCAGGGCCCTCATGGACAGACATACCAGTTCAGGAGACCCAGGGCACCACTCAGGGACAGACAGACAGTTCAGGAGAACCACACTCATGGACTCCTTGCCCACTGTGTCTCTTCATCTGTATCCCTTGTGAATCTTTTTTTAAATTTTTTTTAACATTTATTTATTTATTATGTATACAATATTCTGTCTGTGTGTATGCCTGCAGGTCAGAAGAGGGCACCAGACCCCATTACAGATGGTTGTGAGCCACCATGTGGTTGCTGGGAATTGAACTCAGAACCTTTGGAAGAGCAGACAATGCTCTTAACCTCTGAGCCATCTCTCCAGCCCCTTGTGATTCTTTTAGAAGCCCCCTTGTGTGCCGTCTCTGTGTGTGTTCATGAGTGTGCAAGTGCACATGTGTGTGGCTGCATGTGGAGGCCAGACAAAACCTCAGGCTTTTGTTCTTCAGGGGCAGTCATCTTGTGTTTTTGGGACAGGGTCTCTCATTTTCCTGGAGCTTGCCAAACAGGCTGAGCTGTTTGACTAGTGAGGCCCAGGCACGTGCCTGTCTCTGCTTTCCCAGCAGCAAGACTACAAGCACATAGTACCATGCCTGGCCCTGTCTTTTCAATGTGAGTTTTGGGGATTAAATTTATGTGTTTATGTCCGCAAGGCAAGCGCTTTACTAAGCACCCTCATCAGTCCTGGTATGGTTCTCTTAATAAGCTGGCACATGTAAGCAAATGTTCCCCAGAGTTTAGTGAGCTCTTCTCGCAAATTAGAAGATCCCACGTAAGGGATTATGCAAAACTCCATTGATAGCTGCTTTGTGAGAAATAAAGGTGAACTCCTTAGGCTAGGAGCTGGCTTCTGAATTAGGCCCGACTGTCTGGGCATGCAGCTAAGATCTGTGGGAACTGAGCTACCTCCAAGCAATCAGTGTCAGAGTTAAACTGAATCAGAAGACCCTACCTTGTATTAGCTGCAGAAATGCTTGATTGGTAAATGGGGACACTACCCAACACATTTGGTCCCAATGTGCTTTGTGATGATGGATGACTGTGAAAATGAGTTTTTTTCCCACACAAAGAATAAAATGAAAATTCTAGAACAAACAAAATGAAACCAAACACTCAGAATATTAGACATAGTTGGAGAGAGACTTGGGAACCCGGAAGACTGGAAGAAAAATGTCCAGAAAAGGGAGTATATAGCTCAGAATGTGAAGACAGAGGGGCTATATTAAGAAAATCTGACACACATGCAGTTTTGGAGCAAACAAAGAGGAGAATAAAGCAGTGCAGCATTTAAGGAAGTTATGCCTGATATGTTTAAAAAAACTGATGGCAATGAAAGCCATGAGTTCTGGAAGCATTACAGACCCAAAGATGCAAATACAAAGAGAGATACACACCGAACACAGTTGCAAATCAAACAAGAAAAGCTCAATGATTATAGAACAAGTTAACTATAAAGTATAAAAATGGTTGATAGCAGAGTTCTCAATAGAGAGCAGTCGTGGCAGAAGCATGGTCTGTACAGTCTCTGCCTGGATCCCAGGCAGAAGGATGGTCAGGAGCAGAGAGTAGACTAAAATCAGCACTGAAAGTGTGCTTCACATGGATTCCTAAAGGAAGGTGATGCAAATGTATTAAATCAAAGCAGAAATCAAGCTTTAAGTGTTGAGGCAGACAGATGTGCCAGAGACAGAGAGGTGCTCCCTCAAGAAGGGTTACATTTGTGAAGCTGACAACACAATCCTAAATATGATGTGACTTCAGAAGTACAAGGTAAAACAGTAAGACACAGCCATAACTGCAACACAGAATATTTACACAGACTTGAAGGATCTGTTAAATTCTCCCAAAGATACACATGAAGCTCATCAGTCTAGGTGGCTGTCATGAAGGAAAAGGACAACCACAAAGCCAAGAAAGAACTTGGCCTGGCTAACAATGACAGCCACCAGGAAGGGAAATGCTTACATTACTGTATCTGCCTCATGCCCCACAAAAGAAAGAAAAGGCAGGCACACACATGCCATTACCCACCAGACATACCGAGCTTTGTGCAAAAAGATGTAATAAGCCATCCTTGTTTCTGAGAAAAGGGAGCATCGGCACATTCAGTAATGCTGTCTGGACTTGCTGGAACCCTTCCACCTGACCAGGAGCTGGGACCTTATGTGATGAAGACCAATCCCAGGGCCTCAGAAGTGGGATGTTCAAGGCTGGTCAAGGAAAGGACATAAAGTCCAGATCCTAGGTGATCAGGGAAGTGACAGCAGTCAGGGAGTTTCCTTTGGGTTCTGCACAGATTTTTCAGAACAAAGGACTTGCCTGGGCTGCTAACAAGAATAGCTGTCCATGGTTCAGGGCTGAGTTTTCTAGATGAGTCTGTAGGTCTTGGTTACCTCTTTTTATTGTTTGTTGCTGGATGATGGTCACATTGTGTCCTTGGGTACTCTGAACTGTGGGAAAGGACGGACTTGTCTTGAGGAAGAGCACAGCAGGACCCAGCAACTGGCATTCAGGAGAACCTGGGGGTCTGGAGGAGCTTGGTAAGTGCCTCCCTGATGTCACGGTTCCTCAGGCAGTAGATTATAGGGTTCAGCAGGGGAGTCACTATCGAGTAGATCACTGATACCAGCTTGTTGAGGTCGAAGGAGCTTATGGCGTGAGGCCGGGCATACATGAAGGTGGTGGTGGTGTAGAAGATTAAGACCACCACCAAGTGGGAGGCACATGTGGAGAAAGCCTTCCTGCGGCCCGCTCCTCCTGGAATCCTTAGCACAGTGGCAAGGATGCGGGCGTAGGAGATGGAAGTCACTGTCAGAGAGGTTGCGAGGACGGCCAGGGCTGCCACAAAGTCCAGCATTTCGATGGCAGCGGTGTCTGAGCAGGACAGTTGCAGCAGAGGTGAGACATCACAGAAGAAGTGGTTGAGGGCATTGGGGCCACAGAACCTGAGGCGGGAGATGAGAGCTGTGGACACAAAGGAGGCCAAGAAACCCCCAAGCCAGGCACTGATGGCCAGATGCAGGCACAGCCTCGAATCCATAATGACCGGGTAGTGCAGCGGGCGGCAGATGGCCACGTACCGGTCACAGGCCATGGTAGTCAGTAAGAAGCATTCAGAGGAGCCCAGTGAGAGAAAAAGGAACAGCTGGGTGAGGCACCCTGAGAAGGAGATGGCTTTTGCCCCTGCCAGTAGGCCAGCCAGCAGCTTGGGCACTGTGACTGTGGTGTAGAGGGTTTCCAGCACAGACAGATTGGCCAGGAAGAAGTACATGGGCATGTGTAGCTGCCGGCTAGCACTGATGGTGCCCACAATGACCACGTTCTCTAGGATAGTCACCACATAGATGGTCAGGAACAACCCAAAGAGCAGCCCTTGTAGGTGGCACAGCTCTGGGAAACCCAGAAGAATGAACTCTGTCACCAACGTGTTGCTGTGGTTGCTCATGGTTCTTTCTGGCCGGGAGGCCACTTCTGAGCACCTTGGAACAGCGGGGACTCAAGTGCCCTGTGTGATGGCCCCGGCCACTGTTCCATTGATCAAAGCTGTTGGAGGCTCTGCAACCCCTGCTAGGGTCTCAAAGGCAAGGGCTGCCACACTGTCCCAGGACCAAGGGACGGCTCTGTGGAGGCTCCCAGGGCCTTGTTGGCAGGGAGAGGTCAGACAAGTAGAGAGGACTCTCACTGCGTACGTTCAGGATCTGCTGCAGTACTTACCTGTCGTATTCAGCGTGGAGCTCACTTTCATGTTTACCAAGAACTGACAGCTGAGCGATGGCCTGGGGTCCGTGAACATCAGTGTGAGCAGGAACACCCCTCTTACATTTTTGTGAATATGTGCCACCCTCCTTGACCCGATACACAAGTACACACTTTCCAGGTGTGCACACACACTCCCTTCAGGTATGTGCATGCATACACAGGCACGCATGTACACACATGCTTATACCATGTAACATGCACACATACAGTTCCAAGAAAGCTTACTTAAATGCTGCTCAGAGGTGACAGGGCCTAGATTTTGTCTGAAGACTCAGGTACCTTGGCGAGTTGATGCTGTTTTCTGGGGCCAGGAGATCCCTTAGGCCCCAGGAAGGTCAGACTGAAAGGCTACAGCTCCCCTAGTGACAGGACCACCAAATGGAGAGGAGAAGAGAGCAGAGCGTTGCAGAGGAGATGGCTCACCCTGCTTTGTAATGGTGTCTCCCTTCCTTTCTTCTCTCCCCAGACAGTCTCTGTAGCCCAGGCCGACAGCAAACTCAGTATCTTCCTGCACCAGCCTCCTGAGTACTGGGGCTACAGGTGTGTGAGTCCGTCTGACTTCACCCCCACATTTGATGCTAGAATTCATTTTTTTCCCCCAAGGAGCAAACTTACTGTTGGTGACTGAGGAAGGTGCCGTCACCAATCTTCAGGGGAAATAAGCAGTTTGGGAATTTGTGGGGATAGCTCTTGAGCTAGGTGTCTGAGAGCAGATGTGGTGACCTGGAGCAGAAGCCAGGCTGGGGTCCCCTTGTAGTAGTTTCCTTGGTCCATCTTGGAAGGGGTCCTTCGGTCACATCCGGCACCAGGCTGTCTGGTTCTGGATAGGCGGCGGAGGTTGGTGGCCGAGCGCAGTCCTAGGCACACTCCACAAGCAGCGCTCGCCACAGTTGGTTCTTACCTCTCGGGTTGGGCACTTGGCTCTTCTGGTGAGGTGAACTCCCTGGCACCAGGCGGTGGCCCCTGGTGAGTGCTGAAGCTGTCAGTCTGCACTAGAGCCTGGAGTCTGAGGGAGGCTCCATTGCTCAAGGTCTGTGGGACTCCTGATTGGTGGGATGAGCTGAGTAGGGGAGGAGCCCAAGGTCGGTCTCCAGTCTCGTTCAGGCCTCAGAAAGGGAGTGGGTCAGCCAAGCAAGAAGGGGTACTGCTTTCAAACTGATGGTGGAAACCTGTCAGTCTGATTCCACACATGCTGGTGACGGGGTACCTGAGTACCGTCTAAGCCAGGCTGCCTGGGACAGGGTGGTGGCTGGGGCCTTTCCAGTTCCCAGATCTGGCATTGTGTACTGGCCAGGCTGTGGCAGCAGTTGAGGGGCTCCTGGAAGGTGTTGTTTTCCCTGAACCCTTTGTCTCAAGGTCTCAGCAAGCCAGGCAGGGTTCCTGCAGCGTCTCTACGTGTCTCTTACTGCAGGTGTGGAAGAAGTTCTTCTCATCTCACAGGGCCTGCCGCTTTGGGCCTCCTTGATCGTTATACACTCCTCAGTGGCCTTGCTCTCCGCGGTCCTGAGGACTGTAATTGTTCTCAGGACAATTTGTTGGGTTCTGTGGAGATTCCTGTGGGCCCAAGGGGGACTGTGCTCAGCTGGGAAGCCTTCCTTCTCCTCAGCACCAGGCTTCCCACAGGTAGTGTACCCCAGAGAAGCCTGAGAATCAAGACCCTTTCCCGTCAGATTTCAGAGCGCCCCTTTCATTGTGTTTAACCCACTCGTTCATTTTATGAAGCCATAGGAAGAACACTCAACACAAGAGGAGAAAAGTACAAAGTGACTCAAGCTCCCAGCCCCAGACCCCCTCCCTTCAGAGGGGAGTTCACTGCTTAGTGTAGCTGACCTGTTGACAGCACACGACTTTGCTTGAGTGCCAGTGGGTGTTACTCTGTGTTGTCTTCCAGTTCCTGCTTTTCCTTACCAAGATTCCTGTCCTTTTGTGAGGGCCAATCACTTCACTTTACCTAGTATGCTGTCCGAGGTATGACCTTCATACGTTCGGGTTGTTCCAGGCTGTTACCATTGGGGACAGCACTAGCTGGCATTCCAGTGCATAGATCCTGTTTGCTGTCTGAATGTTGCTCTTGGATCCAATCTGAGTTGAACTTTGTCTGAAATTTTGCCAAGAAAATAATGCCAGAGTCTTCTCTCAAAGTGACCACATTTGTAGTAGTGACCACGTTAGACCACACATATACAATTGGTTCTTGTCCTGGTAGCATGGCCAAATTCTGAATCTTTGCCCAGTGAGTGGGTATGAAGTATCTCATTGTTTTGGCACTGAAGAGCTGGCCCAATGGTTAAGAGCACTTGTTGCGCCTGCAGAGGACCTGGGTTCGATCCTCAGCACCTACATAGTGCTTCACAACAGTAACTCCAGTTCCAGGGAATCAAATGCTCACAACTGACCTCCCTGGGAACCAGGCACACATGTTGTGCATACACACACGAAGGAAAGAAAGTCTTATATGTAAAATAAAGCTAAGAAAGCTGGATGCCTCAACAGTCAAAGTAGTTCCACAATAGCTGTTTCTCATTCTGTGTGTGTGTGTGTGTGTGTGTGTGTGTGTGTGTGTGTCTATGTGTGTGTGTGTAAACTGGTAGTTAGTCTACAAGGCAGGGTGCCTTAGTAGTCCCAGTTTGGTCCTGGAAACTCAAAAGGTTCCTGGAGAGCTGCTGGTTCCTATGTCATGATAACAGCTTGGATGATACTGGTTCTGCTGTCAGTGAAGGAATCAGCAGTAGCAGCAACAGGGCAAATCAACTTGTGCCAAGAGGAAGATCAAGCAAGTGAAAAACAAGATGCTCTTCTTCTGCCCCACCCTTTTTTTTTTTTTTTTGGTTTTTTCGAGACAGGGTTTCTCTGTAGCTTTGGTTCCTGTCCTGGAACTAGCTCTTGTAGACCAGGCTGGCCTCGAACTCCCAGAGATCCGCCTGCCTCTGCCTCCCGAGTGCTGGGATTAAAGGCGTGCGCCACCACCGCCTGGCTGCCCCACCCTTTTAATCTGGGCCAGAATGTGGCTCCCAAAATAGAAGTGGGCCTTCCTGTATCAATCAAGGCTATCAGGACAGTTCTTGAGGCAACTCTCGTACTCAGGTGATTCTAATTTGTGACAAACTGATTTTTAAAACAGCCATAGTATTGACATTGAAGGTCAATATTGCCTCGGAATTGAGTATTTAGCATGGTTTGGTAGCAGCGTTTTTCCTTGGGTTAGAACATTCTATCCTGTAATCAAGCTCATTAAGACAGGAAATGAAGAACTCAAAATAGCTTCAGGAAATCCCTGAAACCGACCAGATTTACTAGGCCCCTCCTTTCCCAAGAGTATGAGCAAAGCAAAGACTGCTGAGAGACTGGGACAAACCAAACTGTTAAGAGGACTCTTAGACAAGCCGGGAAGCCTAGAAGTGTAGACCAGCAGAACAACCTGAAAGCATCAGAGAGCGCCTAAATTGCTTTGGTCAGTATGTGGAAGAGGCTCAGACCAACTGTGCTACCTGGAAAGGAGTCTCCAGCCTGCTGAGCTGTTGCAGGCTGTACAGTGTGCTCCATGTTTCCAGCTTTTGTGAGCTGTCATTCACGCCGTAAAGGGCCTTGGTGATGAAGCTGTCTTTGAGTAATTTCCATTCCTCTAAGTAACCATTCCTCCATATTCCTGTAAGTAATTCCAATAAAATCTGTTGGTTTATCAAGCTGGACTTTGGTCTATCATAGGCTCCTTTTCTCAAGTAAGCAGACATCTGTGTTGCATCTCCCCAGGAAAAGTCTGTCACAACAAGATCTGCACAAAATCCCATCATAGATGGGGGAGGGGCCCATGAAGTTCATCTGTAGCTCAGGAACAGTTGATTGCTTCTGGGGAAAGGAGAGTAAGCAACGCAGGCTCTGAGGGACTACCCATGCTCTAGGGATTGTTCTACACCCATGTCCACACAGGCAACATTAAACGGATTCAGTGGGTACAAAAGCACACAAAATTGAGAGGGAAGAATTGTAGGGGGAGGATAGGAGAGGAAGCAGAAGGGAGGGAATGGGGGGTGGATTTCCTTCTCACTGGCAAAGATCGCTAAGATTGAATGTGAAAGGGTGGAAAATTATATGCAGTGCAATTAAGAGTCCGAAATAAGCAGAAGCAACTGTACTCAAGGCTGCAAAAATAGAATTCAGGGAAAACGCAGCCAGAAGAGTTAAAGAACACAACTACATATTAGTAAATGGAGAAATCCTTCAAGAAGATAAAGCAAATATTTCCCCCTGAACATTGGAACACCAAATGTTTATCAAGTTTCATAAAGTGAATATTATTGGACCTAAGGGACAAATAATCCAAGATTCAATAATGGTAGTGGCTTCAATACACTAATGCCATCAGTAGATAGATTTCGTGGGCAAAAAAGTCAATAAAGAAACCACATAATTGAACTGTACCACCAACCAAAAGGATGTAAGAGGTATCTGGAGAATGTTCCTCCCTACAGCTGTGAATATTCATTCTTCTTAGCAGCCCATTGGTCATGATTGCTTTAGTTTGTGACTTTATTAGAAAGTCTTTATGTCTATATTTATTAAAAAGATAACTTGTCTGGATAGCATAATTGTGTTAGCAGGCGCTCACACTCAGGACTTGAGCTATAGCTACTCACTCTTTTCTGATTTTTAGAATTTCTGCTGAGGGGTCTGGTAGCGTTCTGATGGGCTTGCCTTTGTGAGCTGGCATTATCTTGAAGCTTTTCATACTATTTCTTTGTTTTGTAGTCTTGGCATTTTAACTATGACATAGAGAGTTCTTTTTTTGTCGTATCTATTCATGATTTGAAATGTCTCCTATACTTGAATGTCTATATCTTACTCTAAATTTTGAAAAATTTATTCTATCATTTTACTGAATAAGTTTCTATGCCAATTATGATGATGATAATGATGATGATGATGTTTCTTTTTCAAGGCAAGTTTCTTTGTATAACTGCCCTTGCACTCACAAAGATCAGCCTATCTGTTTCCCAAGTGCTGGGATTAAAGGCATGCACCACCATCCCTGTTTATAGTTGTTGTTGTCATTATTACTAATAATAAAAATACTCATTTCATCCCCAAGCCTGAGGTTATAGGCAAAGGTCCCTATATCTAGCTTATGTGGGCCTGGAGATTGAACCTGGGCTTTATACATGCTAGAGAAGCACTTTGTTCCTTGAGCTACATTCTCAGTTCATATTTCAGCAGCCAGAAGAATTTTAGGTTTGGTCTCTTGAGCATGTCTTAGAGTTCCTGAAAGTTATGTTAATATTTATTTCCTTAAAAATTTTAAATTTAAGTTTTTAGTGTGTGTGGGCTCATGGGTGCGCATGCCCACAGAACTTGTGGAGATCAGAGGAAACCTTGTGGGAGTCAGTTATCTCCTTCCAACATGTGGACTTCTGGAATTGAGCTCAGATAATCAGGCTTGGTGGTAGGTACCCTTTACCTTCTGAGCAATTTCACAGATGCTATTTTTCTTTGTCATTATCTTTCTTTTCCTTTTGTCATTTATTTGAATATAATATTTCTTTGGCTTTAACCTCAGTCCTTGTCTTAGTTACCATTTCTACTGCTGTCAAGAGACACTATGACTATTATGACTTCTTTTAATGCTTTATTAAAAAATAAAACTCAACTCAGGAGTTAAATATTAGAGAAATAAACCTGAGAGACCCACAGGGCATTGAGGGAGAAAGAATCACCCACTCTCTTATCTACCTTCCCTGTACATCTTCTTAGGTCCCTCGTTCTTCCTCCTGTGTGTCTAACTTCTCAGTCTGCCAGAAAACTCAATGGTTTACTTCATCCAGCTTAGTGTGAACTCCACTTTTCAAGCCAAGGTCCAACTCCATTGGCAGTCTTGGAGTGGCCACACAAGCAAATCTCCCCCAACATTCCCTCTTTTTGTCTAAATAAAAAGGAAGGGCTTTAACTTTAACACAGTAAAACTATATGCAATAAGAAATATCTTTACAATGTCTGGTTCATTAGTATTTTGCAAATTCGAAGAAAATACTACATTATATGTCCTATCTTGGTGAGTCCAAAGTTTTGTACCTAATTTACCTTCTATCATAACTTTGGAAAACTTTGATTATATCTAATCTTCAACCCCATCAGAGACCCAAGAATGATATAGTATTACCTGAGTAAACAGAAAGTGCAGAGCAAGCAACTTCCAAAATCCAGAAACAACAGAAATATCTGGCTGCCTGGACAATCACCCCAAGGTTCCTTTGCAACCTTGGTGCATCCACCTTTGGCCTATGGGCATAGATAGACTTTTCTGTGAAGCAGGCATTCTGAAGGACTGTCCCACCTTGTCGTGGCAAAGTTTAGCAGTTGTCTTCTTTTGTGTCCTGTTTGTCCTATTTGAACAACATTCTTTCCACAATAGAGGCAAGGACAGTTTCTTTGCCCCATGGCTAACTTTGTGACAAATGAAAGCAAATTTCATATGGAGATTCTTTGATGACCATCATCTTCTTTTGAAGTAAATTGATGCTGCCAGGAGTAGATGTGTCTCACTGTCATGAAAAGCCTTGTTATTAAAAAAAATTTTTTGTTTGTTTTTTGAGACAGAAGTTCTCTTTGAAACAGTCCTGGCTGTCCTGGAACACACTCTGTAGACCAAGCTGGCCCCAAGCTCATGGGAATTCACCTGCCTCTGCCTCCTGAGTGCTGGGATTAAAAGCATGCACCACCCCTGCCTGACTTTATTAAAAATTTTAAATTGTCATATTCTGTAGGTCTCTGAAGTGCTTAAAGACCATATATCTACTTAAAATATATCTGTTTGACTTTGAAAACATACCTAATATGACTAAAAGTTTGATTGTTGTAGATGACTATTAACCTATCTTTCTTTATTATCCTTAATAGCTTTCAAGGACTAAAAATTTATATTACATTTTTAAATGGGAAGTATAGGCACAAGGTCATAAGCAAGAATAGAAACATATATATTATAACAAAATAACCTTAAATTTGTATCAATATACAAAAATATCTCAAAAAGTAGAAACACACACACATACATATATACACACATGTATATAGATATGTAGAATAACAAAAACAACCTTAAATCTGTATCAATATAAAAAATCTAAACCAATGTAAACTATTTGAGATGGGTAGTTGCTTTTTTAGTTTGAAAGTAGATTCAATATTCTACCCTTTTATCCTATCATTTTTTTGAATTTACCTCTTTTCTTTTTAGAATGAGATCCCAAAATTTAATCTCCTTTGTTTAGTTTCTTACCCGACTAAGACCAATAACAACTTGTAATCAGCCCCCCTAAGTGATGGAGGAAGGTCATTGGTTAAATAAAGAAACTATCTTGGCCCTGATAGGAGAAAATTAGGTAGGCGGAGTAAACAGAACAGAATGCTGGGAGGAAGAGGAAGTGAGCTCAGACACCATGCTCCCCTCTCCCGGGCAGATGCGAAGAAGCTCCAACCCAGGATGGACATAGGCTAGAATCTTTCTGGTAAGCACACCTTGGGGTGCTACACACATTATTGGAAATGGGCTAGTCCAGGTGCGAGAGATAGCCGAGAAGAGGCTAGATATAATGGGCCAAGCAGTGTTTAAATGAATACAGTTTGTATGTTGTTATTTCGCGATATAAGCTAGCCAGGCGGCCCTGAGCCGGGCTGTGGGAAGAGGCCCGTAGCTCTTACTACACCTAAATGATGACAAATATTCACCAAACAACCAAAAGCCACCTACCCCACCTCTTAAGAATGTGTGCATCGTGTTTCTAAAATTACTTCCTGTTGTCTTTAGGGGACCTTGAAAGATTTAAGATAAAGATCAAGTCTTGGGAAAGCTAGCTATTGTCCAGCCTTGGTGTGATAGGAAAGTGCAAGGCTTATCTGAAGTCCTGGCAGGAGGAGTCTATGATCCTGGTCCATCTTAGGTAACCACCTTGAAATTGTCTTGAGCAGTTTGTAGTCCAAAGCTGGTCTTTGGGTGCTGTTTGTTAGCTTAGGGTCATTACCACAATCTAGGTGGAATTATCATTGTGGGACCCCATCATCCAACTGGAGATTTCAGAGATCACTATTAGAAATGGTCACAGTTCCCTGCAGAAAGTTTAACATTATTTTAAATGCCATATGCAGCAGATTCAACTGCCTTGAGGGAATGTGTAAGAGCACCAATCACAGTCAGGAAAATCAGAGTTTCCCGCTGCCAGTGTGTCCTTAAGCCATAGAGGTGCCTGCAGCATGGTCCCTGGAACTTCCTGTGAAAGGCTGGGTGAGTCATGCAAAAAGAACTTACGGTATGTGTGCGGCATGAATCCTGAAAGTTGACAGGGGAAAAATAAACCAAGGCCACACAGAAGCAACACCCAAAGTTCTGAGCTGTGGGTGCGTGATGTCATCATGGTGGGAGACAGCATATGCAGCCTAACAGAAGGCAGTCCCGTGTTTCTCCAGACCAGGCAGCTTCTGTTGTAGGTGCCAATTGATGGGGCCTTGGAGAGATTTTGCAACTATTTTTTTAATGAGCTACCAATTAGGGTGTCCAGGGTCCTGTGTAGAGGTTGCATCCCCAGGGCACTGAGACTTTTGATTGTGGTCCATTGAGGTCTACGTATCTCCTGGACAGGTGCCAAGCACTCGATGTCCTGGTTCTCAAAGCTGTAGGGAAGACATGGACTGCCATGGCAAGGGTATTCACACTACCTCCAAGGTCCAACTGCAAGCAGCTTAGTCCCTGCCACTGAGATCCAGACACCGTGTGATCAAACCCATACAACTCTGTGGCTGTAAGCCTCAGGCTGGTTCCGGGCACCCTAAGGGAGTTCCAGAGTTATGGGCCTTGCGGGAGGGGAGGCGCAATGTTGATGCTCCCAGAGCTCAGAGTTGGGCCATGTCCCATGCCACATGGTCATCAGGAGCAGCTCCTTGCCTGGATCACATGAGCGGAGGTATTATTCTCTGCTCAGAGGAGTAGCCCCGTGTGGACGAGGAAAACCAGTCTGGATTGCTGTGTGCTGCAACAGCCTTTCTAGAAGGTTGTAGGGGTGCTAGAAGAGGGACAACTCACAAGCTGTTTCCCAGGCTTCATGGGTATGTAGAATGTCACTGCCCTACTTACACAGAGGGAGACTGAGGCACAGAAAATCTTCCAGTGGCACCCAGAATCTGGTGGGCAGGTAAACTGCACCCTGTGTGCATAGATCTGGCCACTGCTCCACGGATGTGTGGGCATCTGGACTGGATTTCAGTGCCAGCAGAGAGCCAATGTGGGTGGGAAGTATGGTATGGCCCAAGGGCAGGAGGTCCACCCTCGGGACTCCTCTAAGCCTCCAGGGCCTGGCTCTTGCCAGCTACATAATTGGCAAACCTGTCCTCACAGGCCTGGATTGGGGAGATGCAGAAATAGCCAAGCTCAGGAAACTTTTTCTGCCAGGGCCAGGGCTGGCCTGGTCCTTACGGGCAGGTAGAGGTACCTGCCACCTTGTAAGATACTTTTGTTGGCTGGGCTGGAGAGGATCACAGCAGCCTCTGCATGGGATCTGGCCACTACCTGGCTGTCTTCTGGAAGAGGTTGGTACAGATAGTATCTGCTCAGGCCTGGTCCCTGGAAGAGCTATGTGGCTGCTGTTTGAAGTGAGGCTGGAGCCCATGAAGCAGAGCATCCGGGGCTTAGCTGCTCCCTCTCATGGTCCTTCATACACCAAGTCTGACCTGAGTGGAGCTAGGAGTGGTCACTCTCCGGTGACCATAGCCAGGGCTGCTTGAGCAGGGTAGTCGTGTGCCCCTGGGGCTGGGCAGTCTGCCAAAGGGTTATACTCAAATGCCAAGTAGGGAGCACATCCCAGTATCTTCACTGGAGGCCAAATCTGCTGTTGGCCACAGCAATGGGTGGCCAAGGCAGAAGGAGGAATTTAACTGCTCCTTTAATGTCCAGACTGGCTTGTGTCAATAGCAGGTGAGCAGCAGTGTTGAGCTTACAGGAAACCCCAGTACAAATCAGAGGTCAGCTAGGCTGGGACTGCTCTCTGTGCGCTTGGCCCGGGTGTATCTGTGCCCAGAGTTTTTGGCATTGCTGATGATGACCCTTCTATACTCAGGATGCTGAGGGGGGCATGCTGAAGACCTGGCTGGTTAATCCTGCATCTCTTATTTCCATGGGGACTGAAGCCAACCCTGAGCTAACTTGGACAAAGGAGTTCTTATGCTTGCACGCCCATCCCTGACCCCTCACGAACAGGCCACTTTAGCGCATATGGGTAGTCATATTACCTCTGGACCCACATGCACCATGCGTTAGGTGATGGCCCCCACTCTGGCTTGGGACCAAGATCTGCAACTTCAAACTTGTCTTCTGAGCCTCAGGGAACATCTACCAGCTGCAGCTGTGTGGGATGATGACTGGGGTGACTCTAAAGTCTGGGTGTCCTTCTGGCACAGGTAAGTAACCCTCCCTCACCCACACGTGGCCCTAGGGTGGGAGGGAAAGGAGAAGACCTGAGACCTATCGTTACATGAAGGATATAGGAAGAAGCAGGAGGCTGTAGGGCAAATGTCACACTGAAGAGTGTCACCTTCCAGGTGGAGTAGGGGTTGTCAGTGTCTTTTTCCCCCCCTTGCATTATGATTGGTAACTGTGAAAAACATTTTTCTAAATGAGAAGCTTGTCTGAGTTTGGACTAAGAGAGGATGACAGTGTCATGGAGGTCAAGGCTGCCTCCCTGAGCAGGTCAGATGCCACTGGCAGGATGGAGGTACCCGTGGGCTTGCTGGAGTCTTGTTCAGGGAGGCAACTGGGAATTCTCTTGAACAAGCATCTGGAACAGGCCTGAGGTGGTACATGCTGTTTTGGTTGCAGACTTGGGTTGATTAAGGACAGCTGTGTAGGCCTGCTGTGACTCTGGGGACAGGACTGCAGGCAAGGCACCCAAGGTGCCTTCAGGTCTTCTGGGCGAGGGACTGCTGGTTTGTCATCAGTAAGAGGTTAAGTATTGGGATGTAGGGCGTGGTGGTCCAGGAGGTGGGGCATGGGTCAGAAGGGCAGCTTAGGTAAATGCATGTGAGTGTGCATGTCTGTATAGTGTGCATTTGTGCGTGGCTAGGAGGAGGGAGAAATGCCAGGAAGATGCCTCTGGGCTCTGTGCCAGAAGATCGGTCAGCCCAGGAGCAACTGGCTCTGGGAAGGAGTTAGGGGAATGTGCTGATACCCTGGGCTTTTTGGGCTGCAGGACCCATTAAACACCTATTTTATCCACCAACACATCCATGCACACTGTAGCACCCAGGCCTATCCATCAGCTTCTGGCTAGGAGAAGTGAGAGCGACAGCTCAAAAATGAGTTATTTATGTCATTCATTTAATTGTGTGTGTGTGTGTGTGTGTGTGTTCGTGAGTCAGTTTTCTCTTTCCACCATGTGGGTCCTGGTGATTGAACTCAGGTAGTCAGGCTTGGCAGCAGGTGCCTTTACCCACTGAGCCATTTCACAGGCTCAGAGTGACAGCTTTTTAAATACAAATTTGGGGAAACCTGGTTCATTCCTTTCTCAGCTAACAGTTTGAGGTTAGAGCCTGAGGCAAGGAGGAGCTAGAGGAGAAGGAGGAAAAGAAGAGGAGAAGGTTGTTTATGGGCTCTACTACTGAAGTTGTTCTCTTTGTGGGTCATTTCCACGGTGCCATAGGTGCATTCTCCAGGGGCCTCGTCTGTTGGATGGAAACGCTGAAGATCCAGGCATTCACGACTTCACTTGTGGAAACCCAATAGTTCTTGTCTTTTTTAGGTTCCTTGACTCTGGACTTAGGACTTCTCTTCCTCAGGTGACAAACACTGTAGGATAAGGACACGGGGTCCCCTTCTCCCCTAGGGGACAGACAATGGGCAGATGGCACGCACGCCTGACTGAGGGGCTTCCTGCTGCATGGACATGGTTTCTGCTGCCTATCCAGTTACTCCTAAGGTGGAACTGGGCTTGCCTGGGTCCTGGGCTTGTAGGACTAGGTGGGTAGACTCCACAGAGAACAGAAAAGAATCAGTCCCCTCACTTCCTGAGCCCTCTTCTTGTCAGCTTGGTAGTTCATGTCCCCCAAATACTCAATGGCTTGGGGCACTGGCCAGAACCTGTCCACACCAGGACCGTTCATCTTACTGGGCTTCCCTGGGCCACGGAGCCTGCGTGCTGGACTCTTCCTCCTTTTCCTGGTCATGTATCTGCTCACAGTAGCTGGAAACTTAGCCATCATCTCCCTGGTAGGGGCCCACAGATGCCTGCAGACACCCATGTACTTCTTCCTCTGCAACCTCTCCTTCCTGGAGATTTGGTTCACCACAGCCTGTGTGCCCAAGACCCTGGCTACCTTTGCTCCCCCGGGTGGAGCCATCTCCTTGGCTGGCTGTGCCACACAGATGTACTTTGTCTTTTCGCTGGGCTGCACTGAGTACTTCCTGCTGGCTGTGATGGCTTATGACCGCTATTTGGCCATCTGCCTGCCACTACGTTATGGTGGCATCATGACACCCGGGCTGGCGACACGATTGGCCCTGGGATCCTGGCTGTGTGGCTTTTCTGCCATCACGGTGCCTGCTGCCCTCATCGCCCGCCTCTCCTTCTGTGGCTCACGGGTCATCAACCATTTTTTCTGTGACATCTCACCTTGGATAGTGCTGTCCTGCAGTGACACGCAGGTGGTGGAGCTGGTGTCCTTTGGTATTGCCTTCTGTGTCATTCTGGGCTCGTGTGGTATCACACTGGTCTCCTATGCCTACATCATCACGACCATCATCAAGATTCCCTCTGCTCAGGGCCGGCGCCGTGCCTTCTCCACCTGCTCCTCCCACCTTACAGTGGTCCTGATCTGGTACGGCTCCACTATCTTCTTGCATGTGAGGACCTCAGTAGAGAGCTCCTTGGACCTCACCAAGGCTATCACAGTGCTCAACACCATTGTCACACCAGTGTTGAACCCTTTCATATATACCCTGAGGAACAAGGATGTGAAGGAGGCTCTGCGCAGGACAGTGCGGGGAAAGTAAGCTCCTGCCCACATGTGTCTCCCCCAGAGGCTGCTCTGCAGGACTGGCCTCGGCTGCCCTGTGGGCCAGTGCCAGGGTTTAGCACTTCTCTCTGCGCAGCTCAGAACAACACACACCCTAGTTCCTGCTCTCATGACTTTGTCTCATAATGTTTGCTGTCCCCCCTGGTTTTAGGAAGATTCTGGAAAGGAAACAGGGTGCTGGGTTCCTAGGAATTCTCCTCCAAGGGATATAATATTGGATGCTATGTACCAGTTCTAGCCAGGCCCTCTACTAGGTCTGCATCTTGGTCCAATAGACTCTTCACCACCCTATAGATGTCACCCAGACATACCTGGAGTCTCCAAGAAGGATATGCTAGGCTATCAGGAGTCCATGAAGACAGAGGTTAACTATGGTGGCAAAGTGAACAAAAACAAAAATAAAAACCAAAAAAAGAAGCACAGATGTCTCAGAGGAAGCTGGCATCCTTCAAGGGCTCTGTGGGGTCACACTAGGGTCTCAGAGCACGTCCACCATACTTCATACCTTTCTGGGTCCTTAGCTGTTGGAAGTGGAGGTACAGGAAGGGGCCAGAGGGGTCATGGGGTCCCTCTGTGTGGTTTCAGGTTCTTGCTGGAATTGGGAAAGGAGCTGGGGTAATTCTCTAGTACATTGGTACTTACTCTTGGAGCAGCATGGAAGGGATCTGTTACATGACTATTCTGAACCTGTGTCTCCATTCATTGATGGGATCATGACAGTACTGTCTCAAGGAAGCCTTGTGAGTATGAATGACTTAGTGTGTCCAGAGTGCTTAGAGCAGGGCCCAGAAAAATTCCATTAATATTGTTTCATAATTTATTAGATAAAACAATATAGACTGTTCTGCTTGTTTGGAGACATTGGTTCATGTGTCTCAGGCTGGCTTCAAACTAGCTATGTAATGTAGCAGGAGACTGCTCGTTCATTCCTGGCCGCCCAGACCCGAATAACCACACAGAAACTATATTAATTACAACACTGCCTATTAGCTCAGGCTTCTTATTAACTAACTCTTACATCTTAAATTAACCCATTTCTATTAATCTATGTATTGGTACAAGGCTGTGGCTTACTGGTAAGGATCCGACGTCTGTTTCTTTCTGTAGCTACTTGGCGTCTCCTTGACTCCGCCTACTCTATCTATCTATCTATCTATCTATCTATCTATCTATCTATCTATCTATCTATCTATCTATCTTCCAGCCTGGCTATATTCCACCCTGCTATAGGCTGAAGCAGCTTCTTTATTAACCAATGGTAATAAAACATTAGTAGCATACAGAGGGGAATCCCACATCAGTGTAACTGAGGATGACCTTGAACTTCTGATCCTCCTGCCTCCACCTCCCAAATGCTGTGATTACAGGCTTGTACCACCAACCCTCAGTTTTCTGGGGCTGGGACTTGAACCAGGGCTTCATGAAAGCTAGATTAGCCCTCTCCTGACCAAGCTATCCCCCAGCTCTCACACTGTCCTCTTAGTTTCCCCCCTTTAACTTAGACAACCAACAGCACCTGTGATCTCTACCTCATCCATCTTGATCTCTCAGGCCCTAGGGACCCCAGAGAGAACTGGACTCCTTAGGTGGCCCGTATTGAAAATCAGTGGCTGGTCATTTGGATTTGGAGAGGCCCCAGTGACTCTGAGAGAGTCTGTAATTTGGTTACTTCAGATCTTTGGTCAGATCATCTCTTGTTCAGGTTGAGACATCAGCTGCCTGAGCCTCCCTGGCTTGGCTACAGGCTGAATCAGGGCTGCTGTTGTAGGTCCAAGCTCAACACACAACCTACTCTAGCTATCCAGGAGGAGTTGTTGGGTAATAGGGTGATGCCCCCTTGTAGGCCCTTCCTATCCTCTCCAATATCACTGGGGCTGATCACAGGCTGCCTCATTTGACACTCCTCTGGCCCCATGTCCTAACCTTTATTACTTCCCTGTTCTGTCCAAGCCAAGGCCAAGGCCTATATGATCCACTTTTTGACTTTTGTCTTCACTGTCTTCTAGAAGGGAAGCTCAAGAAGTGCTTAGAATCTCTTCTCTGCAGTGACCCCTGCTAAGGACGGGGCTTGGATGCAGGCACCACCAGCCGATAATCCCCTATCATCCAAGGACTGGAGCCAGAGGACATGTTGACCCTCAGGCTTGCACATGCAACTGGACTTGAACACTCAGCCAGCTCCGTTGTTGACAATTGTATATTCTATGTTTGTGGTTACTTTCCAAATAATGAATTAAAGATCACCAGGTTCAGACATTCGTGTTTGATGGAGAAGTCAGCATCACACTACACCGTGTGGTTTCATGACCTCCACCTGCTCCTGGGGGATACTGGTGGTGGCACGGATAGAGGGGTCGTGCTCAGTGTCTGTGCTCTGCTGTGCAACAGCTGCTTTGCCGCTGGCTAACCAGACACTCTGAGATCCCTAGTGATGTGTCTGAGGACCCCTTAGTCCCCTCTTCTGTCATTCTGACATGCCACTGCTTTCACAGATGTCCTTACCAATTCCTCTCCTCCACTGAGACCACTAGGGTGGCCCTGAGAAAGAGAGACAGAGTAGGTGACTGGGGAGGGGGTAGGTGACCAATGCCTTCCTGGTCACCTTACTTTGGGTCAAGGTGATAGATGTGGCCTTGGATGGAAGAGCCCACTCTTGGGCTTAACCTGGCAGGGGTCATCTAGTACCTCTCAGTTTTTTTTAATGTCCCAGATTCTTATGAACCGTGACAGGAGGTGGTGCCATGCAGCGCTCAGGGGTTTGAATGGGCCCTGCAGTGTGTGCAGAATGGTAAGTTCTGGGGACCCCAGATCCCCCTGGGACCTGCAGGTCTGTGCTTCCTGGGTCTTACCTTTCCCAAGAAAGCTAGCATCTCCTGGAAATTCAACATCCGACACAGAATTTACTTCCTAGGCTTAGAAACTAGACAAGTTTTGAATTCTGAAAGGGAATACCTATTATTTTCTTGTGACCGATTTTCTCCATATGATGAGGGTATTAATTGGGGAGGGGGAGAGTCTCTAAAGCAGATGTTCTCAATCTGTGGATCGTGACCCCTTTGGCAGTCAAACAGTCCTTTCACAGGGGTCACATGTCAGATATCCTGAATATTGGATATTTAAGTTACAATTCATAACAGTTGCAAAATTGCAGTTATGAAGTAGCAATGAAAATTTATGGTTGGGGGTCACCACAGCATGAGGAACTGTATTAAAGGGTTACGGTATTAGGAAGGTTGAGACCCACTGCTCTAAAGGAACAGAGTTGACAGAACGAACGCACACATGCACACGCACGCACACACGCACGCACATCCCCCCCCCAAGGGATTTAGGGAGTGGCTTGAAGTTCCACATTACAGTCCTTCATCAAATGAGTCCAGGGCAGGAACTCAGCGCAGGAACTGGGGGCAGGAACTAAAGTAGAAGCCATGGAGGAGTGTTGTTTACTGGATTGCTCGTCCTCACTTGCTCCGTTTGTTTTCTTATTCACCCTAGGCTGACTTGCCCAGTGGTGACACATAATGAACTGGAATCTCCCACATCAATCCTTAATCAAGAAAATGTCTTATGGACTTTCCTATAGGCAGTCTGGATGAAGGCATTGCTTCAGTTTGAATTTCTCTTTCCAGATAACTCTATCTTATGTTAGGCTGGAAAAAAATCCAGCCAGTATAAAGAAGAAATCTGATAGCTGTCTGTAGTCAGAGACTGCTTGTTCATTTCCCAGCCACCCGGACCCGAAATAACCAAACAGAAATTGTATTAATTAAAACACTGCTTGGCCTATTAGCTTATGCACATTTCTAGCTAACTATTTCATTTTAGATTAACCAATTTCTATTAATTCTTGTATTTCCACGTGGTTATATCCTACTGGTAAGGTTCTGTCTGGTGTCCGGTGTCTGTCTCCTGCAGTGGCTACATGGCTTCTCTCTAACTTCACCTTCTCTCTCTCTCTATCTTTTCCATCCTGGCTATATTCTATTAAGCCATTGGACAAAAGCAGCTTCTTTATTAACCAATGGCAATAAAACATATTCACAGCATATAAAAGGGAACCCCACATAAGCTGTTCTGTTCAGGCCAGTGGATAGGAGCCATATTTCCATGACAACAGGAAGGCTACATAATGATTGACAGTTTGCATTTACTGATCTCCTTTGGTTGTTCATTCATTTGTTCGTTCTTTCATTCATTCATTCATTCATTCATTCATACATACATACATACAAACATACTTATACTTTTTGGTTTAATTATTTTGAGAAAGGGTCTCATTATGTAGCCCTGGCTACCCCACAGACTCACAGAGGTTCATTAGCCCTTGATTCCCATGTGCTGGGATCAAAGATGTGCACCACTACACCTAGCAACAACTTTGAAGCACTTGTTTATTTAATAATATGTATTTTTTATTTCTGATTAACAATAATTGTGTGTACTGTTGAAGATCAGTCTAATACTTCCATGACATGTTTACATTTGAAGATGAGCAAGATATGCCAATAGTCTGTTGGGAATTTATGTGTCTATGCCCTTGGGAACTACTTATCTGTAGTACCCGCTCACAAAGTCCTAGTCAGGTTGAGTGCTCAGGTGATACTGGTCTGGCAGAATGAGCTGGGAAATGTCTCTCTGCCAGCCTTAGATTTCAAGGAACTGTATAACTTTAACATATTTGGCAGAATTCACTAAGGAACCTGGCTGGGTCTGGAGCTTTCTCTTTTGAAAGATTGTTATTTGATTCAGTTTTTCCATGTGAAACTTTTAAAGAATTCTAGAAACCCTAATTGATTTGCCTCATTACTGAGGCATGCATGTCCATGCGTGTTAGTGGTTTAGTATGTGTTTAGATGGTTCCTAGGCATTTCCTTATTCATTCATAAAAATGCAATCACAATGCTAGAATGTCGTACCCTTTTGGAAAATATTTTTTTTCCAGTATAGATACTTCTTAGACCAAGGATCCTGAGAACAGGTCAGTAAACCATTATCACTGTCATCCAACCATCTTCCAGCTCAATAAGTCAGCTACCCATCCATCCACCTACCCAGTTACCCATCTATCCACCTACCCAGTTACCTATTTCTCTGTTTACCCCTACACCCATCTGTTCACTCACCAACCCATCCATCATCCATCCATCCATCATCCATCCATCATCCATCATCCATCCATCCATCCATCCATCCATCCATCCATCCATCATCCATCCATCCATCATCAATCCATCCATCCACCCACCCTCCCTCCCAGGTATCCATTTATCTGTCCACCACCCATACCTCTTTCCACCAATCCAACAATCTATAAATTCACCCATAAACATATCCATCCATCCACTTGCCTCCTCATCCATTATACATTCATTAATCCATCCAGTTACCCATCCTTCCACACACCCACTCATTCATCTGTCATCTAGCTATCTCTTCATCTGTCTATCCTTCATCCATCCACAAATCTACCCACTCATTGAAGGATAAATCTTTAAGGCTCTAGGACAGGGTTGTAGTAAAGAAAGTTTCTTCCTGCTGGACCTATAGAGTCTGGATGCTGTTCACCGGCATCTTTTAGTCGAGCATCATTTCCTTTAAGAGTGCCATAGTCTTCATCTTGACATCATGTGTTTCTTGTCAGTTCTTAGTCTAAAAGGATATTGTTAGTAGACTACCTTCCCTCCTAAGGTTAATGTGAGATTAGCTTGAACAAGCACTAATTTTGAGATCTAAGGAAGCTGGGTGCTCTAGTCCAATTTTATTGTGGGTTGGGTCTCTGTCCTTCCTTTAATTATTGGTTATGAAAAGTTTCAGTCAATTAGTCAGTCAATAACTCTGTATGAGCCAGGGCCAGGGTTAAGGGAATGGGTTATTATTGCTCCAATTCCATGGTTCTGGCTCTGGGTTCTTGTCATGGATGTGTGGGATAAAAGCTCATGAGTCAGTTGAGAATGTGCTTTTGCTCCCATTGAGATACAGAAATATTCACATTTAAGATAAGAACTCATAGAGTCAGGTGTATTGGCACATGTCTGTAATTCCAACCCTTAGGGGCTGAAGCAAGAAGATTGTCATAAGTTCCAGGCCAGCCTGGGCTACTTATGAAGACTGTGTCTCAAAACAAAGCTAAACAGTGAAACAGGTCAGGATTCATATTAAATGTTAGGTTTTCCATATTTATTCATTGTTTTCTTTATTTCTAGTTATAGGAATGTTCCTTTAGGTTAGTGACCACCTTGCTTTGGGGCATTGTTCCTCCCTGGGATAAGGTGGCCTTGGGTTGTTCAGGACTGTGGTTCCTGCTTAGGCCTGTCCAGGTAATCTGCCTGGCTGTGGACATGACCCAGATCTCAGCCCAACAGAAGGAAGAAGTGACTTAGTCACTCAGGTGCATGATGGGACCTGGGCTGCACCATTCATTACAGGTAGAAGATCAGGCCAGGTACTCACTCACTCCCAGGCCAACTAAGACTACGTAAGGCCAAGCACACAGGATCACCCTGGGAGAAACTGAACCTATTATGACTTACAGGAAGCAATGAAGGTTTAAACAAAGTGAGTTAGGCATGCTACATCCATTCCAGTGTGGCACAAGGCTGGGGATGTGAGGCAATTCCATGCTAATTAGAATCTGCATACAGTTATGTCAGGAGCAGAATAGTGTTGACCACACCTTCCAAGGAAGCTGCAGGAAGCCACTGTGCAGGGTCTGGTTGTGGCTCTGCTGGGGACACCTTCAACTATTAGGGTAAATAAACAGTTTGGATCGCAGATAGTTCCTGACTTCAGAGAGAGCACAAAAGTTCTCAGGTAGATGCCAATATCTGCCTGCTGTTCGTGGACGTTCAAGGGCAGAGTCAAGGGTACAGATCAATATTGTATCTGTATGTTACTTAAGGTGTGAATTAACTTCATTCCCACTTCTTTTTTTTCATGTTTTTTTCACCTCCTAGTAATCATTTTCTGGTATTGTGAGAACTCAGACTAACTGCCAGGTGCTCTTCCTGACTAGTTCCCACAGCTTAAACTTCTGAGCGGTCTCACTGAATGATGAGCTGAGTTCGTTCATGTGACATGGTCTCACAAGTGGCTGTAGAGGATTTTAGAGTTGGCCTGGCGTTGAACCCTTGAACTGGACTGAGTCCATGACCTTCCGCAGGCTACACTAGTGCTGCACTACTACGGTGCATATCCATCCTCCACCCCCTCTTTCTAGATTAAAATTGTCGCCTCACAAAGCACTGGGTTTCTTTGTGGTGTTTGTCATATGCACATGCCTTGCTACCTTGTTCTGCTTTGTATCCCGATTCTCTCCCCTGTCACCTCTGTTCCTCTCTTGTTGGTCCATTTTCTCTCTGGCAAAGAGTAGATGCTTTCATGTAACATGTGTCCAGTTGCTTAACCTCTGCTTATGGCTGTCTTACGATCATGACTTCAGCTCCTTCAGTTTGTTTATTTGTTTATTTAAAAATTTTATTTTTAATTTGTTTTTATTTTTTTAAGACACATTTTTGTAATTTTACTTATTGGAATTTTGTACATTTTATAGAATTAAGTGGTATGTATTTAAAAGAACCAAGTAGAAATAGGGCTCAGTGGAATATTTTTCCAGCAGGTACTCTCAAGAAATAGATATGCACAACGTTTATAAAACCAGAGGAATAGATAGCTAAACATAATTTTCTGACTTACAAACATGCCTCATATGGAATTTCAGCATGTGACGAGGACTCTGGTAACAGCAGGACAATAAAAGCCACAGCATTAACCATTTACAAGGTCTAGTTTTCCAGCAGTGGTTTTAAGAGAGGGGAAGCCATATGCTAAAATTTTTATTTTATCTTTTTATTTATGTGTCTGTGGGTATTTCCAAACTATATGTGTGTATGTGTGTGTGTGAGAGAATGTCCGTTATGTGTGTGTGAGCGAATGTCTCTCTGTGTGTGCATATGTTTGTGTGCGTGCATATGTGTGCGCACACGTGTGTGTGTGTGTGTGTGTTTGTGAATGTCCATGCATGTGTAGGTGTTAGAGGAGGCCAGAAGAAAGTTGGATTTCCTGGAGCTGGAGTTACGTACAGCTGTGAGCTGCTCACTGTGGGTGCTGGGCACAAAATTCCCATCCTTTGGAAGAGCAACAAACACCCCTAAGCACTTTTCAGTATCTCTGGCCTTTTAAATTGATTTTAATTATTACAATGATTCTTTTTGCTGACTTGCCCATTCTGGCTTTGAACTTTCTCTGTAAACAAGACAGGCATTACACAAATGACCTTGCTGCCTTGGTCTCTGGAGTGGGCAAGATTTTGGGTCTGTATCACCACACTTAGCCAGAACACTCATTTTGTGGCAGAGATTTCAAGTGTGAGTTTGAGGGAACAAAAGCAGGGCCAGGTATTACTTGGGAAATAATCCAGGCTGGCAGAGGAAGACATGGATCTGCTGACTCCTGGATCCCAGGGAGATGAGGGGTCCAGGGGAGGATATTCTCAACATAGGCTCTGTTAAATATATCCTTCTGGATGGCATCAGTCATGGTAGAGAAAGCATCACAAACCCCTTAACTATATGCTTTAGGAACTGTGAACAGTAGCTGTGACCACTGCCTCCCTCTGTCTTAAGCAGCATTGATATCTGATAAAGCTTATCCGCACAGGGAACTCTGAGACAAGGGCTTGTTTTGAAAAGACAACAATGTTATTATTACTCCTGAAGTAATTGTGGGGATTGAATGGATCACTGCTATTCATATTTCTGCAGCACTGAGACTGCTCTTCATGGTGGAACCTTTTACATCAGGATCAAAGCACAAGGACCTTCAAGGCTCCGAGCCCCTGGGATGTATGGTGTGTCACTTAGGACATGGACAGAGGCTGGGAGACCCAGCTGGGAGGCCATGAGTGCTTCATACTTTGCAGATGGCAAGGACCCCTGTAGACTTCAGGGGCCTCCTGGCCATTCCCAGAGTTTCCCCATGCAGCTGGAAATGTAAGCAGCTGAAGCCCCATGTGAAGTGACTGGGCAGTGGGATACCTTTGGCCACCTGCTGGCTGACCCTGGCTCCTGGTCCTCTTTATATACTTCATTCCTTTACTAATTTCTCTGCTGCCCAGCAGGTGGGTGCTCTTTAGCCCAAAAGGCCAGTGAGAGGCTACAGTGGTTTATGGAACAAAAGGCACATTAGAAGAAGCACCCATTGAAGGGACACCTGCTAAGGGCCAACCCTCAAGGGGATGCTTGTGTGGGTTTCATACCAAAAGACATCTGCTGAGCACACACCCACTGAAGGAACACTTGCTCAGGGTCACTCTTTGGGGAGACTTTGGCTGAAGGACACTTGCTGAGCAGGCGTTTGTTGAGGAGACAATTTTCTCATGAGATGACCTCTAAGGGGATGCTGGCTGAAAAGGAGCAAAGGGGCCCCTGGTTGAGCGCCCATCTTCTTTAATGGAGGGGCTTCTGCTGAGGCACCTGCCTGACTGCTAGAGAGCCCTAGCCACACCTAAATCTGCCTGACTTTTGTGCCACGGAACCTCGACATTCTTGCCGCTGTGACTAACAGGCCCATGTAGGCAGCAGGTGGCAGTAGTTCACCTCTAGGGAGCTGGTGCGGGCGGCTCTGCTCTCTGATCTCTGCTGCCGTCACTCACACAGCCCACGGGAAAACTCTTGTCTCTTCCTTAACCTGCTCCACCCAAGGGGCTGGCAGCCCTGCCTGAGGAATGCTGTTTTTATTGTTACTATTTTATTTTGAACTTTGTTTCTGATAAAAAGTTTACGGGCTTTAGGCAGCGGGGGAATAGCGTGCAAACCTCTGGGTACCCAATCAGATTTACAGTGTGCAAAGATTCCAGCCAACTTCTGTGAGAAGTTTTAAGAGCAAGGGGACTACCCGTTGCTCTCCCTGGGGTCCCATTAAAAAGAAGGGAGGAAGGGCCGTGGGAGGCTGAACAGCCATGGGGGCCGGCCACCTTGCCAGACTCTGGGTCCATCAGGAAATGGATTGTTCTGGTTCATTAGCCAAAAAGAATCCTAGGTATTATCACTGGATGGCGAAAACTATTCCAGCTAATAACGCTTCGAATTCATCGAGGAATTAATTATTTCAGAGCATGTAATTAATTTAAACAAGTAATTGTGTGTTAAGTAGCAAGCCCTCCTGAAGGGAAACGGCAGATTGAGATGAACTCATTAATATAGTGGTTGCTCCTCTCAAAATGCCTCCCAGGGGAGGGGCAGGGAGAAGATGGTGAGCCAAGAGTATCCTGGCTTGGCAGCCATCTTGTTTCCCGTCTTTGTGGAATTTGCTTCCTGCCGCTGGCTACACTGTAGCTCACCTCGACTCTCTGGTCTGTTACAGAATAAAACATGCCCTCATGTGCCCAGAAGCTGGTCTTTCCTGGATGCAACCAAGCCGTGGAAAGGGCTCTCCATGCTCCTCTTTGGGATGTTGGGGATTTTCAGTCAGTTCTTTCACAGTCTATATTTTCAAGGAATCACCTACTTTTTCTAGGCGTGTAAACTATTTATGGAAAATAAATAGAAATTTATAGAAAAGTGCCTGAGCTATAAAGGCAGGATTGGATAAGTATCATAAGCTGAGCAAGTGGGTAGCACCCCACTGAGAACCAGCAGAGCAAGACCCCCAGTCTTCCTTACCTGCGTCTGCATGATCTGCAGGTTCTCCGTGGTGTTCTGTGGGACAGTTCACCACTCCTTACTGCTGGATGCTTCTGTTGCATAGACAGCCCACACCAATCCACTCAGCTGGGAGCAGTGGCATTGCCTCCCTTATTTGACTATTGTAAATAATATTTGGATATTCTTATATGATTGGGGGAGATGTGCATGTTCTCTGTGCCTGAGAGCATTAATATGTGACCATTGTCCCAATGTGTGTGTTCAGCTGTGGCTGATAATGTAAATCATTATCCAAAGTGCTATTCTGCTGTCCAGGCCTTTGGGAGTATAGGAGTTTCTTATCCTCTCACTGATCGGAACTTGCAAGTGGTAAGCCTTGCAGTCATCATTTCTTGCCTCCCTCTTGCTGTCCATTTGAAATGAATGTGACTATCTGACAAGGTCCACTGAGGTCTTCAGACCTGCTATGTGGGGCCAGAGCCACCCAGGAGGGTCATGAGCCTTGCCGTGGGCGTCTCCTCAGAGGCAGTGGTTGTGAGAACTTTTTTAAAAAAATATATTTATTTATTTATTTATGTATTTATTTATTTATTATGTATACAATATTCTGTCTACATGTATGCCTACAGGCCAGAAGAGGGCACCAGACCTCATTACAAATGGTTGTGAGCCACCATGTGGTCCTGGGAATTGAACTCAGGACCTTTGGAAGAACAGGCAATGCTCTTAACCACTGAGCCATCTCTCCAGCCCCTGTGAGAATTTAAAAAAATATTTATTTATTTATTTATTATGCATACAATATTCTGTCTGTGTGTATGCCTGTAGGCCAGAAGAGGGTACCAGACCCCATTATAGATGGTTGTGAGCCACCATGTGGTTGCTGGGAATTGAACTCAGGACCTTTGAAAGAGCAGGCAATGCTCTTAACCTCTGAGCCATCTCTCCAGCTCCTGAGCCATCTCTCCTGTATGGATGGCTTGGGTAGAATCTAGCTTCTGCAGCCCCGAGCAGACCAACAGGACTCCGGTGTGGCTATCATACTGCAGTGTTTGTACTGAGCCAGCGAGACAGGGATGGAATCCCCTTGCAGTGGAATCTCAGGGTTTGGGGTCCCAGCATCTGTCCACACATCTCTTTCCACCTACACAGAGCATTACTTTTAGGGCTGGGTCTGGCTGAGAGGAGGAAGGATGGAGACACATTGCTGTGTGGTCCCAACTTGGTGACGGAAGGGTCGTGGTGAATTTTCTTCATTCTGGGGGAAATTCATGACCCTGGCTACTTAGCGGTTTGAGAGCTTATTCTAGGGATACCATCCGCCAGATTTGATGCTGAGCTGCTCTGCAACAATCTTCTATATAAAAATATTCTTTTTGGCAGTAGCCTCCCTTTAATCTGTGCTTACTCATTAGCCACCGTGATCACTGTTGCTATGATTCATGTCTACATTAACCATTTTTTTTATGTTGCTGTGCATGGGAGTCTCTGTGGGTAGCAGGCCCATGAGTCTAGCTCTGGGTTGAAGCCTTTGATATGAAGGGGTCCTGGGCCACAGGTACCAGAGTCCTGGGTCAGACAAGTACCAGAGTCTCTTCTAGGCAGTGTGAGAAACTCCTGCTTATCTCTGTTGCTCAGACATCAGCTTACATACAACATTTTGTGATGGATAGATAAATTCTCTAGTCATTAAGCGAGCTGGAAGTAAACTAGCTATACCTGTAGTGGCTTGCTTTGGAAGTACGGCATGGAAATGTCTTACATAAGCATTTAAACCCAAGCTTAATGTGACCTAGCAACCCCACAGCCAAGTATTTATTTACTCAGGAAAACTGATCCTCTTGTGCAAAGACATTGAGTATGTTTTAAAATTATATATACATATTCTCATATATCTTTTTTATCTTTTTATTGAGCTCTACTAAAATTACATTTTAACTAACAATAACAAATATGTGTGTTTATGGAGGCCTATGTGTATATCACAGAGTGACAGTACAGATGTTAGTCATCATGTCTGGAAGGCAAATGTAGTCTACAGCACTTAGCCTTTGTCACTCACAACACAGGTGAAACGCAAACAGCCTGTTAAGTGAAACATGAAGGAGGCTGTGTCAGTCTCTTTGTGTGTGAAGAGGAAGATGGAGGGGGAGAGGCAGGACAGAGCTTGTGGGTTGAGGAAACTTTGTGCCTAGCTAGAGGTAGCCGTAGGATCAAGGGCCATCCGGATCTGACTACAGTGCCCACTTGTTTTATGCAGTGACCAGAGTTCATGACACCGTACATTTCACAGAGTGACTCTTATCATATACCAGTGATACCTTAATAAGGGCTAGGATGGCTTAAGATGTAGCTGCATAAGATGAAATCCTCCAGCTTCCCACACATCCGTTGGCCACCACACAGCAGTTTGGCCACATCCTGGCAGCTCTAGTCTCACTGAGCACCAGCAGGGCAGAGTTGGCTGCTATCAACTATGGTCTTTCTTTTCCTGCTTTCAGGTTATTTGTGACCCCTTTATCCGTCCAATTAGCCCGTCTCTTCTCCTGGTGAAGTTGGGGTCTAAGCAAATGACAAGAGAACAATGTTGTAAAGGGCAAGTGGAAATGCTCTCAGCTCTGATCTTCTCCCTAAGGCAATCTCTGGACTTCCTGTCGGTCAGGAACATGCTGTGCCTGCACACAGAAACTGGGGTAAGGGACTCAAAGTTTAGAGACCTGAGAAAGCAGGTCTTGGGTCATGTCATGGATCGTGACCTGAGGCTGACCAGAACACTTGGAAGCAGACGTGGAGTTGTGACACCTCCATTGCCACATTAAGGACCGAGGAGCTGAAACCAACTGCCTGTAACTGCTATAGCCGTTTCAGAAATACCCAGTCTTCATCTGCTCATGTTGTTCCGTGTCAGACTCACAACTAAGAGGTCCTGTGGGTGGCAGGATATGAGTCTCCTTTTAGACAAGCAAATCCAATCATCCTGTGTTGATCTCCTCACTCCCGGATCACTCAATTTCTTGGGATGATAATCTTGTAAGAGATACATGTTCTCTTCAAACCTAGCATGCTTTCAAATAAGAGAAAAGGCAAGTTTCACATTAGTGCCCCAAGTCATCTTCGGATGGATTTAACACAGAATGTGCTTGGAAGGTTGGAGTGGTGGCTGCCACATCCAGACTCTTTTGGGCTTTGTCTGTGCCATTTGCCTATCATATCCCTGTGGTTCCTCCGCGTTGATGCTTTTATCATCCTTGTTTACAAGTGAAAAATGGAAGCCACTCTAAGGGCTGTCTGAGCAATGTACAACAAAGATGAAGATGTTGCAGCTGAATGACAACGGAAGTGACCCAGGCAGGCTGTCTTCCACAGTGCCCTTACACTGTGCTGGGAACAACCAAAGTGTTAAAAGTTCATCAGTAGGCATGTCGGACTCCCCTTTTTTTTTTTTGGAATAATCATATGAATTGATCTTCCCATGCTGAGAAATCTGGAAGATACAATAGCAGCCCTAAAGGCCCAAATTCTCGAAGTCCTCAGAAGTTTGCAGTTAGTTCATTCTAAGAGCAAGAATACTAGAGGGAAGCCTAACTGGGAAGCCTAAGACCTGGGGCCGCTTTCCGCTGGAGGGAACTTCTGACTGCCCGAGACGAGTGGGAAGGGCAGAGAATGGGGCTCAGAGCAGGTGGTTACCCAGAATTTGGTCTTGACAATGAATGAGGGACACGCACCTAGAAGGAGAGTAAATGTAATTAGGTCAGTCCTTCAGCTAGGGCCAGCTTTGGGTTACCCGACCTGATGAAAGTCCCTGGGGACTTGGGCCTGTCAGGGATCCATCATAGTCAATGTCCAGGAACCAGGAGGGACCTTCTCTAGAGGATGATAATCAGTTTGGCGTCTCAAATAATCTCTACAATTGAGAATGCATGCTGTCTGTGATATTAGCGGGAGCATGGAGATTGACGAGAGTGGGTTGTGCAACTCCCGTGGTGTTAAAGTGTGTGTCTCTGTTTAAGTAAGCCAGCTCTTGAGTTGCTGTTCACAAAGGGTTTGCTGGGGACCAAGAAACATTTTCTGATATTTGTTAAGATTGGCAAGCATTTATGGAGACATTGCCAGTTAAGTCTGGATGTGTCAGTTTAATCAAGAGTGTCCTAAATAAACGCATCACACAATTGAAATGAGCAAGTGTGTCACTTTTCCATCTGGAAGATTCTTGTGTTTGGAAAACTTCTGTCTCCTTAAATAAATGTTATTAAATGAGCCATATCATGGTTTAAGAAATTGCATACAATTTCCTGGATGCCCTTTCAGAAACTAAATATTTTGATTATTATTGATTTGTAGAAGATTTTGAAGTTAGGGTTTGTTTATATTATTAGGATCAAAGCATATGCATATGTGTATTTGTATGTGCATGTATTATGTGTCTGTGTATACACATATATTTGCTTATATGTGTATATGCATATGTACTGCATTTTCAAGTTTTGAATGGAAATTTCCTAAACGTTTATTAAAGAAAATGTTTTGCCATGTGGTTTATCATAAATGCTCATGCTATGCCAAACCCCATCAGAATAGCCAAAGTGATGAGCAAAGAAGCCACATTGAAAATTAAGAAAGCAGCCGGTGACTGGAACAGTCTCCCACAACGGAGCTAATCAGAGGGTATCTGATACACATGTGTATAACACATGCAGAGGGTTGAATGGACATGTGTAAAACCCATGTGGAGGGTTGAACAGGGATTGATGAAGAAGTTGGCAGAGCATTGGAAACAAAACCAGAAGTTAAACAAAGTACTTCACACCTTTGGAAATCACAGGACTGAAAGCCATAGAAGCTGAAATAAGGAGCAAAATGGATAGGTTTGACAGAGGGCATAGCTAAGCAGTGAATTCGGGAGGAGGAAGATGGATGGAAAGGGAGCATCCTGATGGAAGCACAGAGACACCATGACAAGAGTCCTGAAGAGGGTCTGAGATAGCCAGCAGCTCAGGCACTTGCTGCCAGGTTGATGACCTGAGTTTGATCCCTGAAGACCGTGGTAGAAGGGAGAACCTGTTTTTTCAGGTTGTCTTCTGACTTCAGCCATGGTGGCATGGATACATGGTGGCGCATGCATCTCTCTCAAATAAATAAATGTAATAAACAGGAAAGAAAAAACACAGGAGGTGCCTCCATCACCCCTGTGAGCCACAGAACACACGTTCTTTTCCTCTTTCATATTTATCCATCCATCTAGCTTCTACAGTTAACTCCTGCCTTGCTTCTGTTTTGTACATCTGTGTTCTCTCATGCTGCATGTACAACTCCAAGTGTGTAGACCTACAGCGAGAACATCTGATTTCTTCTCGGGATTATGTAGACTGATGGGCATTTCCTAGGTTGCCCACTCCTGGCTTCCTCTCTGACATGGCCTCTGTGTATAGGCTGACGTGGAGACAGCCGAGCTGCTGTCTCTCACAGTCTCTCACCTGGACACTTTTGTGGCATGGTAGCCTCAGATCTTCCTAGAGCAACAGCTCCTAACAGAATGTCACCCAGTGCCATGTCACAGCATGTCTAAGTCCAGTCCAGAATCCAGTGTGAAGAAGCAGTTTTCACCTCTGGATGTAGGAGTGCCCATGTTATCCCACAGAGGAGTACTGTGTGAGGACAGAGCTCAGGGCCATGTCTGCAACAGCACAGCACTTCCATTTAGGTAATCCCACCTCTGTGGTCAGAGCCGCTTGCTTCCCAGGTTCTTGTGAGTCAAAGCATACCTATGCTTTGCTTGTAGCCTCTTTCCCTTAGTGGTAGGCCTGTGGAGTTGGAGTCTGATATGGGATTCCCCTCTGTATGCTGTGAATATCATTGGTTAATAAAGAATCTGTCTTGGGTCTGTACAGGGAATAGAGGTAGGTGGGGAAACCTAAACTGAATTCTGGGAAAAAGGAGGCGGAGTCAGAGAGAAGCCATGTAGCCCCGCTGGAGACAGATGTGGAACTTTAGCTGGTAAGCCACAGCCATGTGGCGATACACAGATTCATAGAAATGGGTTAAATTAACATGTAAGAGTTAGCAAATAAGAAGCTAGAGTTAATGGGCCAAGCAGTAATTTAATTAATACAGTTTTTGTGTGGTTATTTTTGGGGCTGAGCTACTGGGAGGCAGGGAAGCCAACACGTGGCCTCATTACAACCAATTGGCATGCCAACATGGTGGACTAAATCCATGTAAAACCTGAGAGGACTTGAAAAGGAATTCTAGGCAAAAAACCAAAAAAACCCAGAGTTAAGCACAGCTTAATGCCATGGTTCCTTTAAGAGAGGTTTTCCTGATTTAGCAGTAGTGATAAAAAAAAAAGCTGTTTTGAAATGGCTATGGCTTCCTGGGCCGTACTTCCAGTATGAACTCTGATGAGGTCCGGCTATGGAGGATTTAAATGGGATTTCTGAGTAGAGTGTGACAACTTCCTTAATGGGAACATAGACTGTCTGTGTGCCTGATAATGGGGCAATGTACATGGCTCTCAGAGGCAGGGAACAGCTCTGCCATGTCAGACTGGGCGGGGCAAGCAGGCAGTGCCGTATTTCCTCTAGCAATGGCTCCACTTAAGTTCATAAGAAGGGTTTAGCATGTAAGAAGTACTTCTGGTCAGAAAATAGTTACAGATACACAATAAAGACAGATTCAGATAAAAAAAAGACTTCTAAATGGGTCAATGTGTTGGATAAATGTATGTAGGCTTGGGAGAGAGAAGATAGAGAGTCATAAACAAAAAGAAGAGGTGATGTGGGATTCCCCTCTGTATGCTGTGAATACCATTGGGTAATAAGAAACTGTCTTGGGCCTGCACAGGGAATAGAGGTAGGTGAGTAAAACTAAGCTGAGTGCTGGAAGAAAGGAGGCAGAGTCAGAGAGAAGCCATGTAGCCCAGCTGGAGACAGATGCTGGAAGTTTAGACGGTAAGCCACAGCCACGTGGACATACACAGACTAATAGAAATGGGTTAAATTAACATGTAAGAGTTAGCAAATAAGAAGCTAGAGTTAATGGGCCAAGTAGTATTTAATTAATACAGTTTCTGTGTGGTTATTTTGGGGCTGAGCTACCAGGAGGCTGGGAAAGCCACATGCAGCCTCATTACAACAGTTCATCTCTCAGATGTCACCATCCTTGACTCAGTTTCCTAGTCCTTCATCAATACAATGTGTATCTACTGATACAACTCCAGCCTGACGGGCACTGGCCTGTTCCAGGTTTGGCTGTTCAGATGTTGGCGACCAAGTGTTGGTGCCCAAGGCTGCATAGGATGGATGGCCTCTTGCTTGGGAGTCCAGCAGGACAAGGATCTTGCCTGTCCACATTTGCAGAGCTGGATCACCTTCTGAAGAGCACCAGCTACATGTGTGTGGCGGAGGGAGTGTCCTTGTCACTCTGTAGATTTGCCCCTGCTTGGCATTTCTTGTCTTTTTGCCTTTGTTGGTCGCAGTATTTTTTCATAGTTTCATTTTTGTCTCCTCGATGCTCAGTGACTCTTGTGAGTGTGTTGACCTTTAGCCGACCTCTTTTCTAACTTGCCAGTTTTCTAACAGATCACCCTGTTAGAGATAACTCTATCTTCATTCATCCTAGATTTTCTTCATCTCGACATGTAGTTTCTTTTCCAGCTTTGTGCTTGCTCTTAGACTTTAATGGTGTCTGCAGAAGTAGAGATGTTTGTAGTTCTATTTTTGTTAATCGAATCTCCTTTAAGGTCAGTGCAGTGTTTTTTTCTTTTCATCTTGTTTTTCATTTTGTTCTTACATCTTGTTCGTGCAGCAAACCTCGCTGTGTGCATGAGTGCAGCTAATATACCACTAGGCTAAACTCTGGCATTTGTAATCCAACTTGTTTTCCCTCTGTTCTCACACCCGACCTCCTCTGAGCATGTTGTTCACAATGTCATGTTTCTGCACCATAGCAGCACCACCTCATTAGTTTCTGACTTCCCAGGGTGATTTCTTTCTGTCTCCAGAGCTTCTCCTTGTATGTCATCCTCTGCATTCCAAATGGGAGTCTGTTAATTCTACTAAGTATCAAATGCCTCCAGGAATCTATGAAATTGTCTTGGGTCAGTTTTGTAATCCACTGTCAAATATTTCTCCATTCCTACAGGCCAAAAAAAAAAAAATCTGTTCTGGAGAAGAGCGGTCAGATAATGTCTATTTTCCACTCATTTTTCAAAGGGGTTGTTCTGTTGGTATTCTTACAGACATCCTGCGAGGTTCAGGTCTCCAAGAGCCTCACTCATACTTGAGAGGTCAGCCTGTAATCTAAGCCACTGTGGTTTCTCATGGTGGTTTTAACTTGTGGTTCTCTGACGACTAGAGATGTTCATCATATTACCATGTGCTTATCCCTCATGTCTCTATGCTCTTTGTAAAATGCTCATTCAAATTGTGTATTTAAAAATGCTTGGATTATTTGTATATAATTGAATTTTGCTTGTTTTCTATTGGAAGTTTAGATTTTACACTTAGGTCTATAATCATATTTTTGAAAAAATTAAAAAGACTTAAAAATATATGTGCATATGTGTGAATCTTTGTGTTTGTGTGTGTGTTTGCATACCAGTACATTGCTCACAGGGGCCAGAGGCTAGAATTAGAAGTGGTGGTGGTGAGTCACCTGACATGGGTGCTGGGAACTGAATGTGGGTCCTGCTGAGCCATTTCTTCAATTTCCTTCCCTAGTCTAATTTTTTTTTTGAGATAGGGTCTTATGATATAACCCAGACTGGCCTGGAACTCACTATATTGCCCCAGCTGACCTTAAACTAATAGCCCTCCTCCTACCTCAGCCTCCCAAGTGCTGGGGTAAATACAGCTGCTGACTGTTTTAGGTGCTTTACTACAGAGATGCACCCCAACCCTGTGATCTATTTTGAATTTGCTTCCACAGGTGATGTGAGGTATCAAAGCCAATTTTTTTTTGAAATCTGAGTGTTGATTTTTCCAGCATAATTTGTTGGAAAAAGAAGTTTCTTTCTATGCCGAATGCCTTTGAATCTCTGTCTAAGCTAATTGGCTTTGTCACTGTGGTCTGTTTGTGCAGTCTCTGCATGACTGTGGTTCATTTGTCTTCCTTGAGACCTCACTGCCTGCCTGGGCCATCAGCTTCCCCAAAACGTCTCAGAATGGTTGTAAAAGTCATCTGACTTTGTTGTTGCTTTACAGGTTGTTTTCAGCATCCCAGGTCCTCTGCTTTCCATAAGATCTTTATGGGGAAGACTGAGGGGCCCCTGGCAGTGGCACCAGGATTTATCCCTACTGCACATAATGCCTTTTTGGGATTCTATGCTCTTTGGATGTATACCTTGATCAGCCTAGGTATAGTTGGGAGGGCCTTGAACCTTCCACAAAGTAATGTGCCTTACCCTTTCTGAGGATGGGATGGAGCTGGGGTGGAGTGTGTGGGGAGGGAATGGGAGGAGGGAAGGGAGTAGGAACTTGGATTGGTATTTCTTAAAAAAAATCTAAAAAAAAAATCTTTAGGGGGTTTCTGAGAGAAGCCTGATGAGATTTTGATTGACACTGTGATTATGCCAGAGACTAAGGTAGTAAGTATCGTGATAATAAGAGACTCTGGATCATGAACATGACTTATTGCTCCGTTCCTGCAGGTCTTTTTTAAAACTTTGCTGAGAAAGTTAAAGAATCACATGAAATTAAAGTTAATAAAGAAATTGAAAATAAGTTATACACAAATTAATCTATTAAATAGGTTTCATTATAGTTTTTGAATGTCTTTTGTGAGATTTATGCTTAGCTACTCAATGATTTTGGTTCTACTTACAATATTTAAAAATTTCCTATTGCTTGTTGGTGATATGTGGACATATTTGGGCCTTGAGCATCTGCCTTGTATCCTGAACAGTCTGTTATCACTATGAGCTTATTTTAGATTCTGTTAGAGTGTCTGCATGGCTGATTATGTCAGCTGTGACAAGGGAGTGTACCTCTTTATTTTCTATCAGAATTCCTTTCCTTGCCTTACTGGACTGTTGCATCCTTTGGTGTTGTGTTGAAGTGGTGGGGTACACAGCCATGCTTTGCTCGTGACTTTGGGTGAAAGTCTGGACTCGACTCTAAAGTGTGAAGTCAATTGGGCTTCCTGTAGGAAGAACATCTCGTGAGGTCTTACTTTGCAGAGAGCTATTTTTCCCCCCAGGGACAGAGTTTACATTTTCTCTGTTTTTATGCATCTAATGAGACAATCAAAGCATTTGTCTTTTAAAATTTGCTGCTTTGGTGAATTGTACTTATTATTTCTGAGATTTAACTTATTTTAAATTATGTGTCTATGTGTAGGTATGTAGACAGAAGTTTCTGTCCTGCCTGGTCCTGCAGCTGTTCAATCCCAAAGAAAAACACAGAGGCTTATATTAATTAAAAATATTAAATTAATTAGCTCAGGCTTATTATTAACTAGCTCTTACAACTTAAATTAACCCATAATTCTTATCTATGTTTAGCCATGTGGCTTGGTACTTTTTCTCAGTAAGACATTCTCATCTTGTTTCCTCTGCATCTGGCTGGTGGCTGACTCTCTGCCTTTCCTCTTCCCAGAATTCTCCCAGTCTGGTTGCCCTGCCTATACTTCCTGCCTGGCTACTGGCCAATCAGCGTTTTATTAAACCAATATGAGTGACAAGAACATTATCCCCCAGCATGGGTATGTGTGAATAAAGATGCCTTTGGAAGCCAAAAGAGGATGCTGATTCTGGAACCCCTAGAGCTTTTGCTATGGGCAATTGTGAGCCACCTCTTGTAGGTGAGGGGAGCTGAACTTTGGTCTTCTGCAAGAGCAGTGAGTACTCTTAACCAATGCGCCACCTCTCTAATCCCCAAGACATGATTCCTTTCTCCTCTCTCTGTCCCTCCCTCCTTCTCCTCCCTCCCTGCCTTTCTTTTCTTTTCCTCCCCTCCCTCCCATTCTTTTCTTTTCTCTCTCCTCCCTCCCTCCCCTCCCTTCTTGCCTTTCTTTTCTTTTCCTCCCCCCTCCCTTTTTTCTTTTCTTTTCTTCTTTCTCTCTGTCTCTTTTTTTCTCTCTCTCTCCTCCCTCCCTCCTCCCCTCAGTCCTTCCTTCTTTCTTTCCTTCCTTCCTTTTTTTTTCTTTTTGAGACAGGAAGTCACAATTTAGCCAAAGCTGGCCTGGACTCACCAGGCAGAACTCACAGAGATCTGCCTGCCTCTTCCTCCTAAGTGCTGGAATTAAAGTATACAGTACCATGTATGTCTACTGATTGAGTTTTAAATGTTAATTCAACCTTGCATTCCCAGTGAAAACTTCACTTGGTCTGGATGTATTATGCTTTGTTTCTACCTATGGATTTTACAGACTAAAATTTACCTAGAAATCTATAGCTATGAGAAATATGGTTTATGGTTTACTTTGCAATTCTTTTGCTTTCAAATCAAAGCAATGCCTCCTCAGGATGACTGGGGAAGCATTTCATTCAACTATCTCAAAAGATTGGTGTGTTATTATTTCTTGGGTGCTTTGTAGGATTAACCAGAAAAGCTGACTCTCCTGAAGTATTTTCTTAGGAGTAAATGAATTTGCTTACAAATTTAAGAGATTTATATTTTATATTTGTGTCTTCAAGCAGTTTGCCTACTTAATCTAAGTTATCAGTTTATTGGCATAAAGTCCTTTATAATATTTCCTTAAAATCCCTCTAAAATCCATGGGGTCTGTGGTGATGTCACTATGACAACCTTATCCCTAGTCATTTGTTTATGATTTCACTTTTTTCCTGATCATCCTGGCTAGAGATTTATTGGTGTCACTGACATTATCAATGAACGTGTTATTTGTCCTAACTAATTTGGTATATTGCCATTTCTGTTTTATATTTAACTATTTTATGCTCCATTAATAATTTATTTTTCTCATCATTTGTTTATTGTTAGATTTCTTAGAGTGGAGGCTATACTTACTGGTTTAAGGCCTCTGCTTTCTATAGGTTGCATTCTATAGGTCTGTGGTGTTATGACTCTTCCTTTAGGCACTGTTTTTTGCAACATCTCATTAAAATTTTTGAAAAGACTTAATGCTTTTTCCTTTATGTGTATGGTTGCTTTTGCCTGCCTGCATGTCTGCACCATGTGCATGCATTATCTTGCATTCTGCACCATTACCCATGGATGCCAGAAGAGAGAGGGCATCAGATCCCCTGGAATTGGAGTTACAGATGATTGTGAGCTGCCTTGTGTATGCTAGGAATTGAACCAGAGTCCTCTGGAAGAGCAGACAGTGGTCTTAACTGCTGACCCTTCTCTCTAGCCTCACATCTCATAATATTTATGTATTTATTTTTACTTTCCTTGATTCTTTGTGGATTTCGCATCATGCATTCTGATCCCACTTATCTCTCCTGTCCCCTCACATCTGCCCTCTGCTTTTGCAACCTTCCCCCACAAATCAAAACCAAATTTAAAGAAAACCCCCAAACCGAACAAAACAACAAAACAAACAAAAAAATGAAAGAATCTTGTCATGGAAACTGTAGTGTGGTTCATTGAGTCACACACAGTGTCCCCTTTAGTCCACTCATCTTACTTGCAAGTGTTCATTGCCAGGAGTCATCGATCTGACTTGAGGCCTCTGGTTTCTGCTACACCATGGGTAGTGGGCTCTCACTGGGGCTCCTCTTGGATACCCTGTTGATGTTCTGTGTCATGGACATCCTGTTGTTTTTTTAGATCCGTAGGCTCATCTTCTTCATATGCTTCATTTCTAAAAACTGTAATCTCAAATGTTGTCCTAATTTCTCTTTTTACTTCTTCTTGCTTAAAAATGTATTGCTTCTGAATACTTGTAAAATTTTTAGAAAGAGTTAGCTTTCATTGATTTTTTTTTTAAAATTTGATTCTATGGTGGTCAGAAAATACACCATGGACTACTTCTAATTATTTTATATTTGGGATTTATTTCACAGTTTAGAATATGAATTTATCTTGGTAAATGTCCCATGTACGTCATAAAAGAATATGTAGCTATCATTGGGATGGAAGATGAGCAGGATCCAACTCCTATAGACCCTGCCAGCCAGACACCCTAGACATCTACCCTGCATGTGGCAAAAGGCTAGTTAAGTGACTTAATGTTCTAACTAGTGATCCTAAGTTTTCCTGGATCCTGGCTTTCTGCTTTGGGGTTTATTTGGGTCAGGGTTTGGCTTTGCTAGGTTCTAGGGTGAAGAAGGAGCTGATTAGATGTGTCTAGGTAGCAACCTGGCTCCTCCATGCTCTAAGAAGCTTCCAGGATAGTCAGCTACCCTTGCCATTCACCTCCATGCTCTAAGAAGATTCCAGGATAGCCAGCTATCATTCCCCAGTCCCTCTTCTCCTTCTATACCATGGGCTCCCACCACCCATTTCCCCATCCTCATCGGGCTCTATTTTCTGTTGGGCATAGCCATCCTGGAGAACACATAAACAGAATGGGTGCTGCCAGAGGAGCTCAGAAGCTCTGACAGTCTGGGAGACCTGATACTCACTGAAATCAGGCTGATTTATGGGTTACATCTTGTCATGTCATTTGGAGACAAGTTGGTGGTAGGCGATCTAAAGGAAGGATCCTCAGGTATGGGTAACTAGGGGCAACAGAAGCAGATGGACCAGACTGATACCCAGTGAGTGCTGTATGCCCAGTGGGGAACCCAAGGGGAGGGCTGGGGTAACTGATCTTGGTAAGAATTGTAGGGCTCTTTTATTTTAGCCATTCTGACAGGTGTAAGATGATATCTCAAAGTTGTTTTGATTTGCATTTCCCTGATCGCTAAGGAGGTTGAGCATGACCTAAA
>NC_022015.1:33112379-33124617 GCF_000317375.1 Microtus ochrogaster
AAAAAAAAAAGAATTGTAGGGCTCATCCTATGAACAATCAGAGGCCCAATAGTACATGGTGGGTTACGTTATGGGGATGACTAAGCTGCTGAGGAGCAGGACTTTCAACCCAGTGGAGGTTTGGGTTGAGAAGAAGGTGGCTGAGAAGAGGCTCTCTCAGAGGGGCCCAGCCTATGGAGTATCATTGATTGAGAAAGACCAGGATCTGTGAGCACAAGGTAGGGTTTCATTGTGCTGGAGATCAGTAATGGTTGGTGATCATCGTTTGAGGTTCTGTAGCTGAAGAATTGTAGGTCGGGACAGAGTCTGGTTCCAGGGTGGGTCTGAGTTATGATTGACAGGTTGTTTCCAGGAGCCCTTAGCTTCCCAGGGTCTGCCATGACCCTGTTCTTTCATCTTCAACTGCTTCCCTCACCACCAGGGAATGAACTAGCATCGTCATCTCCCTAACCAGGGCTCCCTACCACCCCTTGCTGAGTTGACTCTTTTATTTTTTAAAATTGTTTTTATTGAGCTATATATTTTTCTCTTCTCCCCTTCCTTTCTACCCATCCCATGCTCCCCATGCTCCCAATTTACTCAAGAGTCTAATTCTTGAGCAATTCTTGTCTAATTCTTGGTGTATTATTACTATAACTTAATTCCATTTTCTTTCTTTTTTTTGTGGTTTTTCGAGACAGGGTTTCTCTGTGGTTTTGGAGCCTGTCCTGGAACTAGCTCTTGTAGACCAGGCTGGTCTCGAACTCACAGAGATCCGCCTGCCTCTGCCTCCCAAGTGCTGGGATTAAAGGCGTGTGCCACCATCTCCCGGCTTCATTTTCTTTTTATGTTGAGACAAGGTCTCATTGTGTAACCCTAATAGTCTGGAACTCACTTTGCAGCCCAGGCTGGTCTTGAACTCCCAGTGATCCACTTGCCTCTACCTGCCAAGTGTTGGGATTAAAGGTGTCCATTACCAAGTCTGGCTCATACTTTTTAACTTTTTCTCCCTTTCAACAGTCAACCACTGACGCCTCTGCATCTTTCTCTCCAGTTCTGTCTTCCTTCAGCACTTTCTCCTTAGCTTATCTCTTGCTTCCTCTCCTCTCCTCTCCTCTCCTCTCCTCTCCTCTCCTCTCCTCTCCTCTCCTCTCCTCTTCTCTCTTCCCCTTCTCTCCCTTCTCCTCACAAGTGTTTTTCTAGAATAAAAAGTTGACCATGTCCCTGCTCTGCATCTCAGAGTGATTCGGTGACTCTGTATTCAGTGAGAGACTAGGTAAGCCCTAGGGAATCTAAAGACTTTGGTCAGTCTGAGCCCTTGGACTTGAGCCTGAACCTTGGGCCTGAGCCTGAGCCTTTTGCCTCTGAGATTGGCATTGTCCTCTTTGGGCCTGTAGGCCTCCATATTCAGTTGTACTGTTTCACAATACCTGTCCATCCTCAAGAACACATGTCCCTACATGGTCCTGCCACCCAGAAGAGCCTACTGGAGGCAGGCACCAGGCTCTGGCTTTCAGTGTTGGACTGGGCTGTAGGCTGCCTGATTCTCTGGTGTCTGTTGGGTTGGGCAACACCTAGATAGGGCAGATACTGCATATACTTTATTATTAGTACAATGGTGAATCAGCAAGCTGGTTTCTACTATGCATGTTTGGAAGGCGAGTTTACAGGTATTGGGAAGAGGGTGTGCTTGTCAGTTTTGATCTAGAGTCATTCATTTATCAGTCTGTAGGGCAAGATGCTTGTGCATGGATATGTAAGACAGGGCCCTGGCCTCCCTATTGCAAATACAGAGCTGGATCTTTCACTAGCCAGGTGGCTACCAGCAACAGACCTTGGGTTAGCATATGCATAGAGCTCCTAATTTGCCTGGCTTTGATCCCCCCTTCCTCTTCTCTTGTTCAAATTTCCCTTATAGACAAGTGACACCCCAGATCCTCAGGCCATGTATCACTTCCTGGAACTACCAAGACCACCTCCCCAGGACGTGGAAGACTCTGTTGTCATATACCTACACTCTATGTGTCTGTGACCCTGTGAGTCCCCTGCTCCAGGACTTGGCCATCTTTTAACATACCTGTTCTACATAGCTTAGCGCAGTACCTAGGTGTCAATGGAAGCTTTGATATGTCTGTGTGTTTTATAATGGTCTTGAGAGTGATACACTTCTGTAGTACAGGTTTCCATGGCCTTGCAAATGCTGCTCAGAATCATTATCAGATAAAAACCCACAGAATGTCACACAGCTCCTGACCCACATACGACTGAGTTGAGGACTGGGGTAGGGCGGTATGAGTCCTCAGAACCCTTGGTCCCTTTAGAAACAAGGTAGCATTGGAAGGTACACTGCCTGGAGTCCTTTGCACATTTGGGGGAATCTGGAACAGTATGGCAGATGTGATCTGGGGTCCTCACTGCCCATCACCCTCAAGAGGAACAGACCAAGGTCTTCTCCAACAGAGACTGGGATGCTGGGATCCTTGGTCTGTAACTGTCATGGACACTAATGGCTGAACCCTGGCTGGAGTCAGGGTCTTCTGAAGACACCTGCCCTGTAGCAGGCAGCCCAGCTCTTTCAGGACAGAAGGTGCCTGTGGTCTGTTGGGTGGTGGGCTTCAGGAATGGTCTGAAGGTCAGGATACTGAGTTCAGATCTCTGTGAGAAGGTCCTTGCCCAACTCCTGCCTTTTGCTAGCGTCCAGAGGTGTGTATCCTGGGTCCCCTTCCTGCCTTCGTTTTCACGCTGCAGGTGACCGGTGGAGCTGGAGAGTGGCTAGCGCTCATCAGGCAGCTGACAGGTTGCCTCTGCTTAGCGGTATTCTCAGTCTCTTGGGGTCTACCTGCTTTTTCTTCTTCCCCAAGCTGTTTGTTCCCCTCTCTTGTTACCCTCTGCAACCTTGAGGCCTCTTCTTCTGGAAGACAAGCCTCCCAGCAGAAGCCACTGGTATTGGGTTATGTATGTGGGCGTCAAGGCTGCTGTTGCTTGTTGCATCCCTTGTATGGGATGTAGAGCTAGAAGTTCTGTGTGTGCTGACTTCTTCCTCTGGAATCTGGTGCGTCATGGTCTGCTCTGATCTCCTCAGGTGACAGAGGCTGCAGCTATAGGTTGACCACGGTTGGTTGGTTGGAAAGAGCCCTCACACGAGGGCAGACTTCGCATGGGTCCAGACAAGGGCTCCTGAGGGGGTCCTGGCCTGGGACCTGGGAGCCATGGTGTGGCAGCTGGCTGTGTAGACCTAAGCAGGGTTCAGGGACTGGTGGGAGGGCATACCAAACTGTCTTGCTCATCCAACTCGGTTCTGGTGAGCTGGTTAGCAGGCTCATGTCTGGAGAAGCATGATTCCTCCTAGGAGGAGGCTCCCAGAGCCTGGGCTAGTCTCTGCAGCAGCTTGCGCAATGCCTGCTTGACCTCCTGGTTCCGCAGGCAGTAGATGATCGGGTTGATGAGGGGTGTGAGCACTGTGTAGACAACTGACACAAGCTTGTTGTAGTCAAAGGAGTAAATGGCCCGTGGCCGGGCGTAGATGAAGAGGGAGGCCGAGTAGAAGATGACCACCACGGCCAGGTGCGAGGCGCAGGTGGAGAAGGCCTTCTGCCTGCCCCCGGCGGAGGGCATGCGCAACACGGTGCTGAGGATGGCTGTGTAGGAGAAGACAGTTAACACCAGGGGCCCCAACAGGATGAGCAGTGCCAGGAGGAAGTCGACGAGCTCTGCCACGGACATGTCAGAGCAGGCGAGGTTCAGTAGCGGGGACACATCGCAGAAGAAGTGGTTCATGATGTTGGGGCCGCAGTAACCCAGGCGGGAAATGAAGAAGACCTTCCCTAGGGAGATGGTGAAGCCAGAGAACCAGGAACCACCAGCCAGGAGGCTGCAGAGACCAGGGCTCATGATGGCTGGGTAGCGAAGGGGGTTGCAGACGGCCACATAGCGGTCATAGGCCATGACCCCCAAGAGCGAGCACTCGGTGCAGGCCAGTGCCAAGAAGAAGTACAGTTGTGCCATGCAGCCTGTGAAGGAGATGCGCTGGAACCTGGGTGAGAGCAGACTGAGCAGCATTTTGGGGACGGTGACGGAGATGTACCAAACCTCTAGGAAGGACAGGTTGCTGAGGAAGAGGTACATAGGTTTGTGCAGCGAGGGGCTGGCATAGATTACTGTGATGATGACCAAGTTCTCTGTCACGGTCAGCATGTAAGCCAGCAGGAAGAGCCATAGAAGGCCGATGTGGAGCCCCAGGGAGCCTGGAAATCCTACCAGGATGAACTCGGTCACATCTGAGCTGTTGTTTCTGGCAGACATGGTGACCACAATGCCACCTGAGGGAGCAGAGGGAGAAGAATGAGGTGTGGGAGAGGCCAGCAACCTCCTGAGCTGAGTTCCCTTGGGTACAGAAGAGACCTCATCCTCATATGCCACGGTCCCCCACCATTACTGCCTACAGCTTGGCTCACACAGGCTATAGCAACCAGGCTTGCTTCTTAGGGCTGACAGTTCAGCTCAGCAAGTATCAGACAAACACCGTCCATCCCGGAGGGTATATCCCGGCACTGTGAGGCTGTCTCTCAGGCTTGGCTATAGGAAGAAGCAAATAACAATTGGGATGGTGGCCTTGGACACTTTCCAGCTCTAGGATGACTCTTCTGGGCTCAGGACACATCCCCTGAGTTAGGGAGAGGCTATGGCTGGAGTCACGTTAGGCCCAGGAATTAGTGAACAGAGGCCAGCAGTATCAGAAGGGACTGAGGCTGTTTTAGAGCAAGTGGCCGGACTTGAGGAAAGGTAACAAGGAGAGAATTCTGGGGTCACCAGAAGGCATATGCGGTCAGTAGTAAGAGCAAGGCCTAGCCGGAGTGCTGGTGACTCAGCAAGGTTTACCCCGTGGGATTCAGCTCCGCCTTGCAGCACTGCTGGGCTCAGAGACCCTGCAGAGGGTGGAATTGCTAAAGACAGTCACATTGAAGTAGACATAGGCTTCCTTTTGTGCCTTGCTGAGGAGTGGGATCTCCCCTCTTAGCTGGCGCAGGGGCTTTCCAGGCTAGGCTAGGCCTCCTGAAACGTGGGTGCATTTAGTCACCATTTGCACTTACAGGCAAATCCACGTATTTGGGGCTGGGGAGACGGTTCAATGCAAAGTGTTTGTTGTTCAAGCATGAGATTCTGAGTCCGGATTCCCAGAACTCATGCAAAACTGGACACGGTAGCAGGTACCTGTGATCCCAGGGTCCTCACAGAGAGATGGAAGATAGAGATAGGAGACTCCCTAGAAGCTCACAGAGCAGCTGGCCCGGCGTGTGCAGTAGTGAAAAAGAGCCCTGACTAAACGAGGTGGAAGGAGAAGACTGGCATCTGAGGCTGTGCCCTGGTGTTTACCTATGTGCCACAGCATGTATGCGCCTCTGTACTCACACACAGGAACACGCACACACACGGGTTAAAACACAACCACATAAATAAACCTATTCACTTGGAGTGGCTGGAAAAATTTCTGCTTGTTTCCATGGTTACTGTCCTGGCTGTCCTTGGTACATCCTCACATGACTACACAGGGAAGTCCAGCTAGTTTGCTGAGCACACTGGCTCATTTCACAGAGAACACATCAGACCAGGTGTAGCCGAGGACCAACTGCCAGGCTTTTCTCCATATTCCTTCTGTCTCTAGGGTGCTGTTAAGAAACACAGCCGGTGACCAGCGCAGAATCCAGCCGCCACCAACTCTGCAGTCCCCAGGTGTCCCAGGAAGATATTCTCAGACTAGGGACCAAGCTAAGCCTCAGGACAGAGCCCAGAGTAGAGAAGATGCTGCTGTTGGGGCCTCTGACACTAGTCAGCAAACATCCTCCCAGGGCAGCTACTCTGTCCTCCATCCCGTGGAACGGCCTTTGGAGTCAAAATGCATGGGCTCCTGGGAGGGTGGCTTCCTAGGTACCCTCTGTACTGCTCTAAGAGTTCAGAGCCTCTAACATATCTATTGGCGTGTAGTTTCTCTCCCAGAGACTACAGATGTAGCAGAATACTAGAACACGAGCTGGGCTCACATGTCACCCTTTTCTTGGGCTGTGACTTTGGACAGCACACCTACACACAAGCCCCATACTCTTCTGTCAATCAGGGCTATGGTGGAATCCTCACTGGGCTACTTGGAAAAGCCATAGTAGACACCTCCTGCTGCAGATGCTCTCAGAATAGGTGGAAGGCACGCTCTAGGAATAGGGAATCCCATAGGTTATCTGCTCTGCTGGCTCCTTGGAGCAGGGAAGGTCAGGACGGTTGGTAGGTACCTGTCCTGAGCTGGCTGGATAGGACAAGTTCACTGCCAGTATGGGTATAAAGGGTACCATGTGATAGAAAGGCCTGGGTAGGTCTAACCGGGGTCAGACCTGATCATCTGAGGTTTTCGAAGGTCAGGTACTATGGTCTGGTTTGGTTCAGAGACCCTTTGTTTGCATATCTGGATCACTGATACTGCTATCTCTGACGGACCTGTCTGGGAGCTGAGCTAGGAATAGCCCAGGTCTTTCCCTGATGCAGCCCTTGTGACCCACTACAACTGCTTTCTGCTGATATCTGTTGCCCATCTGCTATGGGCATGGGCCAAATACCTCATTCTCCCGGCTAGTTCTTTCTCTGAGAGAAGAAGCAGCTGTCGCTTTATGCGACCGGAAGCACCTCTGGATTCCCAGCAGCAAGTCTAAGCTTCTGCCTCGGGGACAGGAGCAGACAAACTGGAGGCTCCTGGGGAGCCTGGAGCTGTCGAGCTTCCTGCCCTGGATTTGGAGATGCCATGGACAGGTACCCAGGAAGTTCACATGTCCCTGCTCCTCCTAACTCAACACCTAATAGAGCAACCCCATAGTTAACTTAGGTTCACTGACAGGGCATCTAGTCTTACCTTCGTGCCACATGTACACATACAGAACACAAGGCTTCACAAGGATAGCAGACTCCTGCCACATAGACAGGCATGGCCCCAGGCAAATGTACTTCTGGCAAGTACAGATATCCCAGGGAACAAACACCAAGCTCCCAGCCTCAACACACCACCCCCCAATGCCCATAGAAGTCAGTGGACAAACTCATCTTTAAAACAGTGATAATCTTAAAAACAGAGACATGTTGCCCCTCATATGAGCATTTGCTTAAGGGGATCATGGTCACCAGAAATCAGCCCCAGGCTTACCACTCAGCTAGGCTACAGCTCAGACTCATACAGATATGTGCAGGCATCCCCCCATATGTGAATACAGGTGTGTAATCGGGGTGAGGCATATACAAATGCATGAGGCATCCATACAGGCTCATGCAGATGCACACACAGACACATACAGGTGCACATACGAGTGTACACATAGACAGGTGCACACAGATATATATACAGATGCTCACAGACACATACAGGTGGACACTCAGCACATATGTAAGTAGACACATACACATGGCAATGCACAGGCACACACAGATTTCATGTGCATACACAGGGGTGCACATAGACCCACGAACACATGTACTTGAAAACCCACTCTCCCCAAGCTCTCACCTGCGTGGGGGTTGTTAGGTGATGGATCTGGGGGTTTGAGTCTGTTCTGACTGCCGGCCGCTAAGAAGGGGCCAAGGGCTTCATGGCTTCGTTCAGGATCTCCTGAAGAGTCAGTGCTGCTTCTTGGACCTTACCCTTGAAGGTGCAGAGGGCCTCAGAGTGAGAGATCATGGCTCATGGTATTGGAGGGAGATGGGGACCAGGACTGTGGTAGAGATGACTGGGTGTCCAACTGTAGGCTCCCAGGACCCCCTGGATGTTAGGTGAAACCTCCTTCCAGGAGAGGGAGGTGGGTTTTGCCGTTGGAGGGTGTTCAGCTTCTCCGTCACTGTCTAGGTCTGTTGCAACAAGATCAGAACATGGGAGAAACAAACCCAGAGTTTCACTGCACAGGAGACCCCACACAATAAAAGGGACCCCTCACATCAGAGACAACTGTCCCTTTCCAGAGGCGAAACAGGAGCTCCTCCAGCATTCTGTCACTCCATAAGAGTTGGAATTGGGACACTGTGTTCTCAGGTCCCACCCAGCCCTACACCCTCAGCGTGGGGAAGGCAGCTGAGAGCTGGGAAGCTGCAGCCTTGCTCTATCTTGCTTCAGCCAAGTTTCCAAGGGCATGTGTGTGTGTGTGTGTGTGTGTGTGTGTGTGTGTGTGTGTGTTTGTGTGTGAAGCCCTTACAGCTCCTGGCAGAGCAGCTCACAGGAGAGGGCTTGCCTAACTGGAGTTGTGCAGAGGGCTGGAACTGGGAGGAAGGAGCAGAGACCACGCCCTCTGCCCATCCCTGGGTGCTTTCCTCACCTTATCCCCATGTGGTCCTCTGAGATCATGCTTGTCAGCCAGACTGGCTGTACTAGGAGGAGATGGACACTTGCCCCAACCAAAGACCTCAGAGGTCAGGGAAGGCATGCAAGGTATTGCCATGACATGAGCAAACAGCCCACTTAACACCTCGTATGGGACCTAAAGAGCAAATCACCGGTGGGGGGTGTCCCTGGGCCTTTTGCCCCTATGCCCAACTTCAGTCTCATCAGGATCCTGGGTTTAGAGTCCCTCTTACCTGCCTGTTCAGAGCTGTTATGTCTCATCACCACTTCCTGATCCCCGGGCAGTCTCTTTTGAGGATTATTGGGTGGGATCAGCTCTTAAGGTAGACACAGAACCTTCTGCCCTAGCACAGGCACCGGCACTGTCACCGTGGGAGGACCACATTCATGTCTCTGCCCTTGCTGAAGCTTGTGGTGCACTATCTCTGCCGTTTAAACATGATAGGTGTGGTGGGTATCTTTCCAAGTGTGCCCCATGGGGAGGTTTGGCTTGAAGCTCCATGATGATATTGTCTGCAAGTGAAAGGGACAGAGGGCAATGGGTAGTGAGGGGAAGGTGTCTGGCCCTGACAAGGGAGCTTCAGCGCTGGCATGTCCAGGTAGAAGAGAGGCCATTCCCATTGCAGAGGGTAATGACCAGCTTCCTGTGGCTAGGGTTCCTGCCACTCATCTCATAGTCCTGAGTCTGATTGCTGATGCAGTCCAGACCCCGGGGACTGCCTAGGCCCAGCATTCTTGGCTCCATGATGCTTGCCTCAAAAATCATCTTACAAATGCTAGTTTGTGGGGTTCCAGATTCCAGATCCAGTAATTCTTGGTTTCTTCAGGGATCTCAAGTATGAGGATGAGATGTCATAGGCTTTGATAAAGGGCAGCTTTATGGTGGTGGTGGTGTGGGGGTGGGGGGCGGTGGTACAAGGAGGGGCTGTTTGGAGTGAGGCCTGAAAGTGTAGAGACTAGGGTCCTGCCTAATCCTCAGCCCATTCTCCACCATGGAGGTCCTTCTCACAGAGAACTTAGGACTGGGGGTACAACCTCCAGTGATCTATTGCCCCTTTCCCACCATTGTCCCAGCCTATACCAATATGCCTTCTCCTTCTTAACCAATCCCATTTCTCAGAAAGAAGCCACAAGGTGGGGAGCAACTTCCTGATTTCAGTGACCTTATCTGTGCCAACAGGCCCCCTGAGGCCCCCTGCAGCTTTGCACGGTGCCCTGGTCCTTCCTGGCTTTCTCTAGCGCCCAAACTCTTCCTCTGCTCTCTTTGCCCACGGTTCTTTCTTGGCTCCTAATATCAGTATGAAAACAGCTCTCCTCTTCTGTCTGAGGAGTTGGCTGTGAAGCCCCAGCTCCTAGAACTGTCTTCTCTCTGTCTTGGTCCCTTTTGGGAGTACACTTGCATGTTCTTCTTCATGCCCATGGCAGGGGAATACCCAGGAAGGCAAGGAGAGGCCCACCCCAATCGGTTCTCTGTTTCTTGCTCTTTCTACTCCTGGGAAGACCCCAGTGAACACACCAAGTCTCAAACAAGCTTCCACACCTAGCTCCTTAGGCAGGGAGGTTATTCCTGTACATGTAAATTCTCATGTTTATTGTATGTGGATCCTGTGCCTCCCGTAGTTCTACATCTTTGTAAGTTTTTAAGACTGAGACTTGCAGCCCACCACCTTGATGTATTTCCATATTTACTTACATCCTCTTTAATGTCTCTCAGCTTTCTGGATAAAGATGTTCCACATATTTCATGAGTCCAGTTCCCACACACTGGATATTTTTGTTGCTTCTACAAGTGGACCCGTTGGAACGCATTTTCTGAGTGGCTCAGGGGAAGATGTAAAGCTGGCTCCCATTGCCTGGATTTCTGTAGGCTGAGCACTGCTATGACATCTAGCGTTCATGCATGTCCTCCTGACATTTCTGGTGGTGACTCATGGCCTAACGCCATGGCATGTGTTTTGTTCATCTTCCTGTGCAGGTTTCCAGCTCCCGATGCAGAGTCAATCAGATCTGGAGGAGCAAGGAGCGCATGTTCATGTGAGTGGGCATGATGATGCCCGCTGTTTGAGCGAGGGGCTTCCCTCTGCCCTCTGGTTTGCAAACACCTGACTATGTTTATTTGTGAGCATAAATGGCCATTGAATTTTATTTATTCTTTGCCCCTCTTAATATGGTAACATGATTTTCCTGTGTGGCTTTTCCAGCATGGCAAACTAACAGCGGCTGATTACGAGTGTCAGCTTTCCCAAATGATGGTCAGAGCAAGCAGCTGGGGCGTCGCTGCTTTGTGGTTCTGGGTCTGGAGTTTCCTTTGGGTGGGACCTTTCCTCTCTTTCAAACAGCTTTAAGCAGGCGTGGCTGATGTTTGATAAGCACACAGAGTGCACAGTTTAGTGAGCTTGACTCAGGAACACACCCACGAACTCCTCACTGCCGTCCAGACAGTGAGTGGCTCAGGGCTGCACACTTTCCTCTTTTCTCCCCCAGGAGACCACTGGTGCTTCCTGGTACTAAAGCCTAATTTGTATTTCCTGGAACTGCAATAAGTCCAGTGTGGGTGAAACCACGCAGCCCGAGGCTTTGATTATCCGTATTGCACACACCTGCAGCACACTGGAAACCTTCATGACCATTTTCCATTGCAATTGGTGGGTGATTAACTCTTATACCAATGGGTAGACACTGGAGATGTCTCAGTTATTGGCAGTTATGAGCAATTTTGTCATGAACGCTCATGTATTGTCTTTCCATACCTCCAATGTTTTAATTTTATACCCCAATGTTTTAATTTATTTTATGTAAACACCTAAAAGTAAAATAATATGACAGGCGGTAGGTGTATGTTTAGTTTATGCAGCTCCCTGCCTGTCTTCCCTTAAGGCACTCAAGGCGAGTGATGGTGAAGATGAAATACATTAATCTGGGGATGTAGCTAATGCAATGCCTGGAGAAGAAGCCACAGCTTTGGGGTCTTCATCTGAACAGAAGGCAAGCGTAAGAAACAGAGATTCTGTCTTAAGAAAGTAGGAAGAGCAGAGCAGATCCAATTTAAGCCACAGGAAGAAAGAAATAAAAAGAAACAAATGTTAGCAAAATATAGATTATCAACAAACCTGGAGGTCAACTGGATAAAATGTCAATAAAACGAAGTCTGCTTTACTAAGACTAGCTAAGATAAAAGAGAAAGCCCACAAATTATCAGTAAGAGTTGAGAGACCGAAGAGGGGTTTCTTGTGGGTTTCACTTATGACTAAAAGTAATATAAGACATTTACAAATGGTTTTTTTGCAATAAATCACTCAATGAGGATTACATTTATGCATTTAGAAGCACTGATGTAATCAGAAATAGATTATTTGTGTATTCTGATATTTATCAAAGAAATTAAACTTATAACAAACACTTCCCACTATGGAGGTTCCTCAAAAACCAAAAAGAGAACTTCCATGTGACTCAGCTACAAGACCCCTGAGCATTCACACAAAGGCCTCCACACCAACATTTCACAGAAATGCTTGCACATCAGTTTTCTGCGGCGATGCTCACAACAGCCAAGCTATGGACCAGCCTAGGGATGACGATATGAAACATACACAGGACAGGATTTTATCCAGCTACAAAGAAGAACAAAATGATGTTCTTTGCAGGAAAATGAAGGCAGCTGGAAACTATCACATTGCATGAAATAAATCAGACTCAGACAAACATGTGTTCTCTCACCTGTGCAATCTAGAGTGTACATGACAAATTGTTCATGAATACATGACGTGATTGCATGATGGAGGAAGGTCATTGGTTAAAAAAAAAATAAAGAAACTGCTTGACTGGCCCTCATAGGTTAAAACATAGGTGGGAGGAGTAAACAGAACAGAATGCTGGGAGGAAGAGGAAGTGAGCTCA
>NC_022015.1:33124717-33126013 GCF_000317375.1 Microtus ochrogaster
CCGCTCCTAATTACAACAAATGCAGAAGTGAGTCTGGGCAATGATGGCAACTAGCAAGCAGGGGATGAAGAAAATGGAGGCAGGGAGGGTGAATATTGCTTATTTTTCACATTACTTATATGAAAGTATCTTCATATAAGCCAAATACTATATGATACACAATGAACATGCCAATAAAATATTTAAAAACCTTTCCACATGTGTCTCACATGAAAACATTGAACATGAAAATGGAGGGAGGTTGCTGGGGATAGAAGAGTCTAAATAGGAATGGTGAGAGGGTAGATAAGAGTGGGCTGGGGAGGCAGGAGCAGCTGGAACGAAGGATGCTGGGAGGCTGGAGAGATGGCTCAGCTTTTAAGATCAGTTGCTGCTGCTCTTCCAGAGGGCCTGAGCTTGGTACCCAATATCCATGTTTGAATGGAGACACTATGTATGGATAGATAATGCTTTTCTCAGAAGCCGTGGGTGATTAAAGAAGAATCCCAGTACCACCAAGGAAGTCCCAGAGATACCCCAAACTATGCAGGTGGTTGTCATTGCTCTTGGTTGTCCACTAGACCTTGATGGTAAGATCCTGTAACTGAAGATGCACGTGCTCATAGATCATAGACAAATCAAGATGCAGTGGAGGCAGAGCTTCCTCCCCAGTGGCTAGCCTCCACATTGCCGGAAGGTGGTAGGCAGGCTCCCCGGGGAGAAGAGTCGTCAATAGTTTTACCTAGCCGAGAACCATACAAGCTACAGTAATAACCTTTCAGACACAGTACGCCCTCTGGTAGAAGAGCAGCATGACTAACCAACCATTTTCTGATTGAATCTGAGGTCTACTCCAGACCCAAGAGTCTGCCGCTGAGGAGACCATAAGCCCTGGGAGGAACCCACTGCTATTGTTTTGTTATATGGTCATGTCTAACTGCCTTCTAAACACTCGTGTTTATGCCCACAGGTTAGTGCTGCATCCAGTCTTCATCAGAGAGGCTTCTTACTGTGTGAGGCTATGGCTAATTTACAGACCCATAAGTGACCAAAGTGCCAAAACCAAGCAGTGGTGGATTGTTAGGGGGTGGGAAAGGGACTGATGTATTGCTCCCTCTAAAGCGTAGGGAATATCAAGGAAGAGGAGGCAGAAAGAATGCAAGAGCAAGAGGATGGGGAGGCATGCAGCAAAAAGATGCCTTCTGGACAACATGCAACCATTGCATTTATGAACTCACTGCAGATGTAGTTATCTGCAAAGATCTGTCCAAGACTCAGTCCCTCAACATTTCATCACGGATGACGGAGAGACCCATG
>NC_022015.1:33126514-33128758 GCF_000317375.1 Microtus ochrogaster
GAGAGAGAGAGAGAGAGAGAGAGAGAGAGAGAGAATGACTAAAATTCATTATATAAGTGTGTAAAACTGTCAAGCAATAAAAAAAAAAAACTTCACACAAAAAGAAGTTAAAAGCCCAAAGAACTCTACTAGTGAAATATATCAAACATCCAAAACCCATGATGGAGAGAGAGAGAGAGAGAGAGAGAGAGAGAGAGAGAGAGAGGTTATTCAGATCTTTCATGAGCAGCACAATCCTGATATAAAAATCTGTTGAGAAAATAGATTTACAGAACAAAATCCCCTGTGAACAGAGAATTCCTAAAAAAATCTTAGCAACCTACAAAACGATGATATAGTGTAAGTACCATTTATCCCAGGATTGAGATAAGCTTAACATTAAAACATCATCTCAGCTGGTAAGAAGACTTAGCCTGATATCCTGGTGGGTTAGATTCCTGGAGCCTGTGGTGTAAAAAAGAGAAAGCAGATTTTTGAAAGTTGTCCTTTATGCACTACATGATTTTGTGTGTGTGTGTTTATGTAGTATTTTCAAAATTTAAATAAAATTAAAAAAACTATCACCACGATTCATCTTTACTTGATGGATACATGTTTCTGTGACTGATGTAGAAGGTGGGTGATGGGAAGGTGCTTCCGGGTCCTTGTCACAGCCTGGGTTCTGCAGGCACTCACAATTTTCAAAACCGCTCTGTATTCACCACCCCTAGCCTCGCTGCTGTAAAATGCTACCAAGTATAGCTCTGTCCACTCAGAGACATCAGCTTGTGTTTTGGGGAAATCCACTAGAGAGAGTGGTGGTAGGGACCTGCTGGCTGAATTCTGGGATTTGGATAAGCCCTGTCCCAGTTTTGAATTCAATGGGCAAAGATCAGGGGAGGAAAACAGAATTCAGTTGAGATATTGTATGATGTAAAACCCATATCCATTTTCAAAATATAGTAATTATTTTTTATTTTTATTTTCAGTGTTGGAGCTTAAATCTATGGTCTCACACATGGTAGACAAGTGTTCTACTACTGAGCCCCAGCAATCGAGAACTTAAATATGTAGACTGTCTATGGTTTTTACAGACATGGAAGGGACCTAAATGAACCACAGAATTATGAAAAAGAACAAAATGTAGATTTGCCTTTGGTTTTCAAGACAGAATTCTCTCTATAGCTCTGCTCTGAAGACTGGGCTGGCCTCGGACTCACAGAGAGCCACCTACCTCTGCCTCCCACGTGCTGGGATTAAAGGCATGCACCACCACCGCCCAGCTAAGAGATAGACTATTTTATCTTAACATTCAAGCTGTAATACGAAGAGTAGTGAGGCATGGGTATAAAGATAGAAAAGCAGATGAACAGAACACATGGGGACTCCAGAAATACTCCTACACATTTAGCTGATGGAGCCAAAAGGCAAAAATCTCCTAACCAGGGACAGGAAAGACACCAGTGTTAATACCCACTTGGAAAGGTCAAGAGCCCCACTCCATACCTTATAACATATGCAAAATGAGTTTGAGATGGAGCTGGAACCTCAACAGACAAGTATAAAGTACAGAGATTTCTGGAAAAACAAAAACAAAATCCTGGAGACATTTTACATGCTCAGCACGGCTGTTCTGAAAGAAACAAGGAAGCAAGAATAGCATGAACCCTGCTGTGTATTCAGATGCAACCTCATGCTCTGCATTGCCCGAATTACACAGTTCTAAGCATCAACACTTCTGGTGCTTTTGTTCTTCATGTCTCCCTGTATCTTGCTGCACTCAGAGGTTCTCCCCTGCATGATTTTAAGGCTTAAGATCAGTTTGAGGCCATGGTTGGAAGGACTCTGATGTGGTGAGTGTATGAAGGTCTGCCTAGTCAAGGGCAGATGTGTTTGTTGGCTTCCAGATGCAGTGACCACAACGTCTCTTTGCAATTTTGGTTAGTCTTGTTGTTTTGATCTCTTCACTGATTTTTTTCTGTGATTGCGGTCTAACTTGCTGACAGGTTAAGATCTCCTACCAGCTGCATTTCCGTCAGTTTTGAGCACCCACAAAAAATTTTAGGTCATTTCCTTGTGTACTTGCTAAATTAAAATTCTTGACTATATGTCTTTCTTTGGGTTCACTTTCTTTTTTTTTAATGAAAAAAAGAAAAAAAACAAGTTTCTGCCTCCTCCCAGCCTCCCATTTCCCTCCCCCTCTTCCCACCCTTCTCCCCCTCCCCCTACTCCTCTCCCCCTCCCTCTCCAGTCCAAAGAGCAGTC
>NC_022015.1:33138411-33144959 GCF_000317375.1 Microtus ochrogaster
TCTGCCCCAGGCATACAACTGTCACCCACATTCAGAGGGACTAGTTTGGACCTATGCTGATTCTGTTCCTGTTCAGGTGGAGTTGGGGAACTCCGATAAGGTCAGGTGAACTGTTTTAGTGTGTGTCCCCATCAAGGTCTTGAACTCTTTGCTCATCTTCTCACTCCTCCCACTCTTCAACTGGATTTTGGGGACTCAGTCCAGTGCTCCACTGTGGGTCTCTGCCTCTGCTACTGTCAGCTGCTGGATGAAGCTTCTATGGTGGCATTTAACATATTCATCAGTCTGACTACAGGGCAAGGCCAGTTCGGGCACTCTCTTCTCTATTGTTTAGAATCTTAGCCAGGGCCATCCTTCTGGCCTTCTGGGAATCTCTCCAGTGCCAGGTCTCTTGCCAGCTCCATATTAGCTCTCTCAATCAAAACATCTCTTTCTTTGCTCCCATTTCTGTTCTCCCTCTAGCTTCACCATCCCATTCCCTCAAGTTCTCCTCCCCCCTTTCCACTCCTCCTCCACCTCCCCCTACCTTCTGCTCCCACAAGACACAGTTCTTCTCAAGTCAAATATTGGGGTCTGGATGATTTTCACCAACACAGGATACCAAAAACTCCTACATCAGCGACACCAGACTACAGACGTGCAGCCTGTCCCAAACCTGTTTGCCCACACTGACAGAAAGAAATGGCCAGTGTCTCCTTCAAGAGAGGCACATTGTGTGTACATCTGCCACATAGATCACACGTCTGTTCCTTGCCATGGCATCAGATTCTCAGTCATAGGTTCCAACTAGTTCATCAGCAGCTGGATCAAGCTTTCTACCTCCTCAACAGACACAGGGAAACACCTTCCCGAGGGCCACTTTGACGTCCTTATTCCTCAGAGAGTAAATGAGGGGATTCAGGATAGGACCGACTGTTGTGTACAATAAGGAAACCACCTTTCCATTTTCCATGGAGGATCCAGAGCCAGGCTGCACATAGGTATAGATGATAGCGGAGTAATAAAAGGTGACCACCATCAGGTGGGCAGAGCAAGTGGAGGAAGCACGCCTCTTACCCTCTGCAGAGTGGATGCGTAGAATGCTGGCAATGATGAAGCTGTAGGATATCATGGTAAACAGGAAATTGACCACGCCAATAAAAACGTCTGCCAATACAGTCATGATGTTGTTGAGGGTGGTTGGGCTGCAAGGCAGCAGTAGCAGTGCTGGGAGTTCACAAAAAAAGTGGCGGATTTGATTGTGGCCACAGAAATGGAGTCGTACCAAGAGGCCAGTGTTCACAGAGGAGTTGATTGCACTGATGGCCCACACAGTGCCCGCCAGCAGGACACAGACGGGCCGACTCATCAGCATGCTGTAGTGCAGTGGGCGGCAGATGGCCACATAGCGGTCATAGGCCATGGCTGTGAGAAGCATTAGCTCAGCCCCCAGAAACCAGGATATGAAAAAAATCTGGGTCAAGCATCCTTTGTAAGAGATGTGGCTGCCCTTCCCCACCAGACCCTTCAGCAGCTTGGGAAGAACACAGTGGATGTGCATGCAATGTCCATCAGAGCCAGGTTTGCAAGGAAGAAGTACATGAGGGTGTGAAGACTTGGGTTCAGGCTGATGGCCATGAAAATGAGGGTGTTTCCTGTAACAACCATAGTATAGAAAATGGAGAAAAAGGCCAGGAAGAAAACCTGAAACCCAGGATCCCCAGAGACTCCCTGCAGGACAAAGTCTACCAAATCTGTATAGTTGTTCTTTGCAATTTGAGAACGAGCCCCTGGGAGTTACTGTGACACAGCTGGGTATGGTCAAGGAGACACAGGGTGTAGAGCATCCTTCATCTCACTAAGGATGCAGCCAGGTGTTGCTTGAAATTCTTGCCATCTGTGCTGTTGCTGTAAAAAACACATAATTAACATGATGACATCATCTCTCAACATAGTCTGCTAATCTAGCTCTCCAGTCTGTACGCAACAGACCCAGAACAGAAGAAAATGCTGCCTGTGGTGGGCAGTATCCCTTTGTAACATCTGTTAACTTTGGTATTGATCATTCCCTGTGATATATTTAGAACTGGAACTGTTAGAAGTATGTGTGCCTGACTACTAAACTATACCAAGGGCCAAGCTGGTCCCCAGCACAGGTTTTTTTGTACCTAGAGATGCCCAGCTTTATCAAGGGGTGGACCAGGCTTCTCAGATGCAGGCTGCAAAACAGTTCTGAGGAAGCATGCTTGGGGTCCGGAGCATGGAGCAGTGACAGCATTCCATGCAGTTGGCACAGACGGTCCTGGCTCTTGGGTAATGAAATCTACACTCTCTTGTGAACACCACAACTGTCTATTTCTCCTGGCCACCCTAAGAACTCCTTGTGGACAATAAACTTAGTGAGGTAGGGAGGCATCACCCCCACTTCCCTGGGCCTTGTGGAGGCTTGTGTCTGCCAGAAAAGCTGGAAACAGAGCATGGAAGGTATGGACACAGCTTTAACCTGGGCCCCAAATTTCTAGGCTATCACTCATGCCCAGTCTCAAGTCTGTCTTCACTTCTCATACACCCATCTATCTCTAATCACCCAGGCCTCTTCAAACATATGGACCTCTCAGGCCTAGAAGCAGGTGGATTGATTAGCATGTGGTAAAAGTAAGTTCTGCCCTCTCTAGTGTCTCCATGGGACTGAGTGTTCCTAGACCCTTCCTGGAGATTCAGGAGTGGGCTGTTGGCTACATGGAAACAAAGAACTCACACCAGGGTATATCCTGAACAAGAAGCATATCTTCTCCCCTGCAAATGCACACATCAAGCCTTTCTCCTGCAGGGTGAGCTTGAGAGCAGGACCTGAGCTTTTGATACCTCCTCCACCTTTTCCCACTGAAGAACCAAGAAATTCATGGAATCTCCAGGGCCAATACTTGTCCATGCAAAAGCAAGGGTTGGTCTGCCAGCACTCCGTGCAGTTGTCTGATGGCCTCAGACAGGATGCAGAGCTTCTCAGTTTAGGCCCTAAAATCCCTTTGTCTGCATCTCTGCCCAGTATCTGTCTGCCTGCAGCTCTGGATCACAGGTGGCTTTGAGCCCTGTACTCTGAGCTAGATTCACAGGAAATGACCATGCCTCTCTCAGAGATCCAGGGATGCCTCAGAACCAAGTCACAGGGCAAGTTTCCTTTTCTGCATGGATCAATGTCTCAGATACATCCCAAAGCAGACCTACAGAGGCCAAGCTCTTAGTTTCAAACTGAAACTGGTAACATATTTTTAAAATATTGGAATAGGTTAGGATAAAACCAAATATCTCTTGAGAATAATCACCCCCCCCCCCACGGAAAAGCAGGTAAGGTAGATGCCCATAGGAAAGATGTGAGCAGAGGAAGGATCAGCTCACATGGAAAGAGATGTTGTCCCTGGGTCTCCATCTAAGTCTGAGATGTCTGCATGTTATGGAGAACATGCAGTGTGGCCACAGGGTGAGATTTCTTGTTTGCTGTTGACCTTAAAGTAGGGTCTGCCCCTTGGCATGGACACTGAGATTGCTAGGGAATGGCCCTAAGAGAGCAATTACCCACTTTGAGGTAAACAGGAGTCCCTATGGTGGCCATAGTCCTCAAGCGGAGACACCAGAACCCTATGGCACAGGAAAAGTAGGCACCTGAGGCCATATGCACAGGTCTAGGGCACTGACCCCTCTGGTGACTTCTACCCTGGGGATGCCCTCAAGATAATTTGGCTGAGAGTCATGGCCATTTAATCCATGTAGGAAGATGGTTTTCACATTAACATACAATTCCTGAGCATAGTCTATGGGTTTACCTCACCTAACTATATCGTCTTGGTGTGTCATAGTTCTATCAATAAACCAACACTGATTGGTCCATTATTGTATAGGGAGATTGAGCAAGGGCCATTCTCATTGCATTGCATGGAGAGTGTGGTCAATATGGGACATCACAGTTGAGGTTGGTCATGAGTGTATGCGTCTTTTCATTGCAGTGTTCAAACCCTCTCATGAAGAAAGAGTGTGTCAAGTCTTTGGAGATGAAGATCAGCATCAGTAAACAGGACTTCAGTTCCACTATGTTCTGTACACTGGGTATAGATAACAAGGCACCTGAGTTCTTAGCAGCAGATTGGCTTCCCTGAAGAGCCAGAAGTCCCACAGCAGGTGGGCTAATCATCTCTTTCAGTCATAGAACAGTGCAGACATTATAACTTTTAAAATCATCCTTTATAAAAATCCAAGAGAGCTAAAATGTCCATACTTCACAAGCCAAATGACCACTGGCCACCTTAAGTTCCACATCCTCCAAAGTCCTTGATATCTGTGCATATAGGCATTCTCAATCCCTCATAAAACCCCAATGGATGGACCACTTAGCATAACAGCAAATGCAACAGTCTCAGCAACACTCAAGATTTGAGGAATTCCTAGAGTACCTCAAGATGTGATATGACGTCATCAGAGAGGTCTTCATTGACAGTTGATGGGAACAGATACAGAGAACCCCAGCCAAACGTTAGGCAGAGAGAAAGCCCAACTTTGAGATTTCCATCAGATCCTTCCCTTTGTAGCTCAGGGAACACAAAGGAAGAGGGGGGATGAAGAACTGTAGGAACCAGAGGGGTCAAGAACACCAGGAGAACATGGCCCACAGAATCAACTGAGCAGAGCTCTTAGGGGCTCAAAAAGACTGAAGAGACAATTTTCTCCTTTAAGTAACCTCTCTCCCATACTACTCATTTACCCAATAAGTTGGACTTTGGTGGTATCTGTGCTTTGGTCTATCCTAGACTCCCTGATGAGTGCCTGTGTTGTAAAAACAATTCCTCTGAGATTACAACTGACCTTGGTCAACCTTTATGCATCATCCCAGAAAGGAAAATCTGCTGAGACCACCTGTCTCCCAGGGAGATCTGTCTCACAATGGGCAAACAATTTCAGGAAGGAGAGACTGCAGACTCCTATATAGTCCCCCATAGCTGCAACAACTTCCTCATTTCCAGGCTCCCTCCCTCACCCCTATAAAAGGGTCCCAACCAGTTTTCTTTCCTTGGCAGAACCCTCCATTTCCCAAGGGAGAGAGGATAACTGTAGTGATTTGAATGAAAATGCCCCTGTAGGCTTATAAGCGGTGGCATTCTTGTTAATTTTGGTCTTGTAGGAGGAAGTGTGTCACAGGGGGCAGGCTTTGAGGTTTCAGAAGCTCAAGCCAGGCCCAGTGTCACTCTCTTCCTGCTGTCTGCAGGTCCAGATGTAGAACTCTTGGCTCCTTCTCCAGCACCATGTCTAGCTGCATGTCCCCATGCTCCGCACCATGATGATCATGGACTAAATCTGTATCCATGATCCTGCCCAATCAAATGTTTTCCTTTATAAGAGCTGTCCTGGGCTGGAGAGATGGCTCAGCTGTTAAGAGCATTGCCTGCTCTTCCAAAGGTCCTGAGTTCAATTCCCAGCAACCACGTGGTGGCTCACAACCATCTGTAATGAGGCCTGGTGCCCTCTTCTGGCCTGCAGACATACATGTAGACAGAATATTGTATACAGAATAAATAAACAAATATTTAAAAAAAATAGTTGTCCTGCAGTTATGGTGTCCCTTCAGAGAACTGGAAACCCTAATTAAGTCAGTGTCCCTGGCTGTGTATGTCAATAAACATTCTCTTCTGCTGGGGTCTGATTCTGGTTTCTTTTCTGCCTTCTGTCTCTACTCTGTGCTCCTAAATCTAACCTCTGATACTGAAACTGGGATTCACTGATGACGTAGGCATCCAATGGATGGACCTCCCTTGTTCTCCTCTGCTCACTGGCTCCAGACCCCAAGTAGGCCCGGCAAGACCGTCTGTCACTCTCAGGCAGCCTCTGCTTTCACTCTCTGCCCCCACCTTTCTCTTCTCTCACTTTGCCTTGTTTCATTCTGATATAGTCTGACCTGCAGAAGGACGACTCCATCCAACCAGAGCTCACATGAAACACGTCAAACGCCGGGACAAGCTAACTCCTGGGACCTACTGTAAAGGCCACCTGGTTAGGTCTCAGGGATCCCAGGAATGCTCCTCATCTCACCTGGAGACTCACTTTGTCGAAAGTTCCACGAACTTTCCCTGGGCCATGAGGCCCATAACTTCTGGAAGTTATGAGTCTGGGGATATCCACCCTAGTCTCCAAGACTGGTTAATCTGAAACCCAAAGGATGCCTCCAATGACTGGATTTGACCTCTGGTTCTACCTTGGTCACCCACTATGAGCTCTAAATTATCCATGCCAAAACAATACACACTTTTAGCCTGTTTGTAGGCTAACTTCAAAGAGCTCCTTGTAGGTGATTTAGAAAGGCCAGTCTTGTTTAGCTCTTAGTCCAAATCTAATGTCAATATATACTTAACACTGACCACTGTTGGGTTGAATTCAAAACTTTCAATTTTAGTATCTAAATTGATTTAGATAACTTTAAAAGACAGAACAAAGAATTGTCTGAGTTGCCTTCCTTCATATAATCCCCCCCCCACCAGATCACCCTAACCAGTCTCATCCCTGTCACTCAGCTCCCTTCAGTCTCT
>NC_022015.1:33146054-33150542 GCF_000317375.1 Microtus ochrogaster
TTTACTATTTTTTAATTTATTTATTTATTAAAGATTTCTGTCTCTTCCCCGCCACTGCCTCCCATTTCCCTCCCCCTACTTCGCATTTATTTATTGTTGCTCTGCGTGTCTGTGCTACTGCGGTTCTATTTAGGAAGTGGTCTCCTGTGCCCATGCATTGAAGGCTTCTTTCCACTTTCTCTTCTATCAGGTTCAGTGTGGTCAGATTTATATTGAGGTCTTTAATCCATTTGGACTTGAGTTTTGTGTATGGGGATAGACATGGATCTATTTTCATTCTTGTACATGTTTTGCTAGCACCATTTGTTGAAGATGCTTTCTTTTTTACATTGTATAATTTGAGCTTCTATGTCAAAAATCAGGTGTTCATAGGTGTGTGAATTAATATCTGGGTCCTCAATTTGATTCCACTGTTCAACCTGTCTGTTTTTATGCCAATACCAAGCAGTTTTCAGTACCATAACTCTATGATGTCAGGGATGGTGATGCCTCTGGAAGTTCCTTTCTTGTATAGGATTGTTTCGGCTATCCTGGCTTTTTTGTTTTTCCACATAAAGTTGATTAATATTCTTTCAAGGTCTGTGAAGAATTGTGTTGGAATTACATTGAATCTGTAAATTGCTTAGCTAGGATTGCCATTTTTATGTTGATCCTCCCTATCCAAGAACCTAGGAGATCTTTCCATATTTTGGTGTCTTCTTCAATTTCTTTCTTCAAAGACCTAAAGTTTCTGTCAAACAGGTCTTCCTCTTCTTTGGTTAGTGTTACCCCAAGATATTTTTGTTATTATTGGCTGCTGTGAGGGGTAATGTTTCTCTGATTTCTTTCTCATCTTCTTTGTCATTTGTGTGGAGGAAGGCTACTGATTTTTTTTGAGTTGATCTTGTGCCCTTCTATATAACGGAAGGTATTTATAGGTTGTAGAGTTCCAGGGTAGAGTTTTTGGGGTCACTTATGTATACTATCATATCATCTGCAAATAGCAACAATTGGACTTCTTTTCCAATTTGAATCCCCTTGATCTCCTTTTGTTTTCCTATTGCTCTAGCCAGAACTTCAAGAACTATGTTGAATAGACATGGAGAGAGTCGATAACCTTGTATTGTTCCTGATTTACTGGAATTACTTTGAGTTTCTCTTTATTTAATTTGATGTTGGCTGTCATCTTGCTGTATATTGTTTTTATTATATTTATATATGTTCCTTGTAGCTCCTGGTCTCTCCAAGAACTTTTTCATAAAGGGGGGTTGGATTTTGTGAAATGCTTTTTTAGCATCAAAGAAATGATCATATGGATTTTTCTTTCAGTTTATGTATATGATGGATTATTGATAGATTTTCATACGTTGAACCAGCCCTGCATCTCTGGGATGAAGCCGACTTGATCGTAGTGGATGATTGCTTTGATTTGTTCTTGGATTCGGTTTGCCAGTATTTTATTGAGTATTTTTGCATCCATGTCCATGAAATGAAATTGGTCTGCAGTTTTCTTTCTTGGTTGAGTCTTTGTGTGGTTTCTGTACCAGAGTATTTGTAGTCTCATAAAAAGAGTTTTACAATGTTCCTTCTGTTCCACACTCAACAAAACACAAGAGAAAAGAATTACTGCTTTTTATTAGTAATCACAAAGGTGATACATAGTATAACGCTATAACTAGATATTTTCTATTCAAGTATATATATAATATATATACACACATATAATGTATATATACAATCCACATCTATAGCCTGTGCATCCCCATATAACATACACAACACAGTATGATGTTTGCGGGTTTTAGAAGAACACAGAAATAGCCAACATTAATTATTCTATAAGCCACGATCCTGAAGTATATGGATATATGTGCGTATTTTGAGCTCAGACTATGCAGTTGTGTAGTCAGCTGTTTTTCACTAAACAATATGGCATGAACATTTTGAATTTGTTTTTGAAAATGTGACATTTCTGTACACTGTTGTTCCTTCTTAAAAACTATTCTTTGATTAAAAAATCATACTCGCCTCCTACCCCTCCAACAGACTTTCCCAGGGCTTCTTCCTCCCAAATTTATTCTCTCTTTTTATTTTATTTAACTCCTTGGGTCTAGCTAGTGCTGCCTCTGTGACTGTGGGTATGAGGTCATTCACTAGCATGTGAATAACTTATCAGAGGCCATACCTAGAAGAGAAAACCTACTCCCTTTTCCAACCAGCCACCAGTCACTAATAGTTCTTCAGACAGGGTATATGGTCTGGTAGGCCCCTCCTCTACTTTCTCATCCTTAATTTCTCAAAGGTCTTATGATTGGGCATCTCTTGGGTATATTCCCAAGAGTGGTGTTGCTGGATCCTGAGGTAGGTTGACTCCCAATTTCCTGAGAAACCGCCATACTGATTTCCAAGGTGGTTGCACAAGTTGTATTTCCACCAGCAATGGATGAGTGTTCCTCTGACTCCACATCCTCTCCAGTATAGGTTATCATTGGTGTTTTTAATTTTAGCCATTCTGACAGGTGTAAGATGGTATCTCAAAGTTGTTTTGATTTGCATTTCCCTGATCGCTAAGGAAGTTGAACATGACCTTGTCCCAGGCCTCGGATACCTCTTTTCTAGTTATTGATCACTGGGGTCCCATAGGCTCATCCAAACATTATAGTCTATAGCTATTGCTCTGGGTTATCCTCCAGAACTTAACGGTAAAATGACATTGCTGAAGGCACCACATACTTGGGTCATAGAATGTGGAAAAATTAAGCTGGTATCAACCTGGAAGTTTTCTCCTGGGCAGCTTTCATAGACCTTAAATATATTTTAACATGTAAAAATGTCAGTTTTTTCCCTAATGGTCACAGCATAGAGTATTCATTTTATTTATTTATGTTTTGCCCATTGTTATTTCTTTCCTTTTACTAATTGTAGGTATGGCTTATTCTTGCTTTTCTAGATCCTTGAGTTGTATCCCTAGGTTGTTTGGGATTTCTTGTAGGCTGTAGGCTTTCTTGATAGGCTGCTTTCACGGTAGCCATTAGTGCTGGTATTTTCCTTTCTGTTTTAAAGAGTTATTTATTTTACTTTATGTATATGAAGTGCTTTGCCTGTCTGGATGTATAGGTAACACATGCATATCTGCTGCTCACGAGGTCAGAAGAGGGTGTTGGGTCCTCTGGAGTGGATATGCATGAACCACCATGTAGGTGCTGCAAACAGGACCTGTGCCTTCTGCAAGAGCAAGAAATGATCTTTACCACTAGGGTTTTTTTTTTTCTGACCCACTATTTCCTTTTTGTTTTGCTTGTTTCTGTTTTGAAGTGGATCAAAACCCAGGGCCTTATGCTAAGCACATACCCTAACACTGAGCTGTGTCTCTGCCCACTGCAGGCTGTTTATAAAGCTTTTCATGTATTTTTAGGATTTGTAAAGTATGTCATGCTACTGATTTCTAGCTTCATTCCATTGAGTCCATTGAAAAGATTAGTAAGGGTTTTCACCATTAGAACTTGTGGTCTTACCCCTGTTGGCTTTTCTTGTGGTCTGCCCCGGACTACATTCCAGGTATGACTCAAAGAAGTGTTCTGTGAAGTGGGTGAGTACATTTGTCTGTAAATGCATGGCATGGCCATTGATCTATCTTATATATTTATCTGTAGGCTTCCTGTGATGTCTAGACCATTCTGATGAAAGTAGAATATTGGCACCCACATTATGATTGTATTGAACTCAGTGTCTGCCATTAGAATTTGTAATGGCCCTGTGCGTTAGGTCATTGTTGGGTCCGGGTGGGGGGGTCACGCAAGGATGGGGACAAACCACCAAAGTTTAATAAACCAGAAGCAAACTTTATTCCAGAAACCAGAATCTGGGAAAAAGTATATAAAAAAAATCTCCATGGGGCACAAAAATTTATTAGCTAGCTGAGACTACAGCCAGAGATGGATTTTATAAGGCTGTTGAAAAGGCTGGTTTCTGAACCCACCTTTTTATAGGAGGGGCACCAAGCATTAGGTCTGAACAAAGGAATTTTTACAATCTCAAGTAAAACTCAGATACAGATTGCCTTGCTTTACAATCTCCATTAGCAGAGATATTTGTACTTAATCTATTGTCTTCCTTGGTACTTCCAGGTGGTGTTTACTGAAGCCCTGTGCTTTCCCCTTTGATGCTGCCAGTTTCACATAGCAGGGATAATGTGTAACCCAGAGATCATATATCTATTTCCTAAAAGTTGACTCAGCTCATATCTGTAGGCTAACTCTCAGTTTGCAGAGAGATGCTTTGACCTTGTAAATAGAGCCACGGGTTGTAATGCAGAGAAACCCACCGTTAATGGCCAATCCTCAAGCTGCTGAGAAAACTGTTGACAGCCTGTTCTCATTCTCCTAGGCTTACAACTTTGTATTTCTTTATTTCTACACCCCTATTTCTGGAATCTACATTTTTATATTCTCATTCTTGGCCCCTTCAGTCATCTGATATTCTGTGTCTGCCATTAGAATTTGGAACAGC
>NC_022015.1:33150642-33152429 GCF_000317375.1 Microtus ochrogaster
GTTTCTCTGTGGCTTTGGGGCCTGTCCTGGAACTAGCTCTTGTAGACCAGGCTGGTCTCGAACTCACAGAGATCCGCCTGCCTCTGCCTCCCGAGTTGGTGTCCTTTTCAATTGTCGGATACGGAAATTTAACTGACTCCTTTTACAAAGTTTCCAGATGCTTGTTTCTTATGCAGGAATCTGATGTAAGCCATAGATAATTATAATTACCATATCCTGCTACAGCCCAGAACTCTAGCATACAGCCCAGCCAGTTATACAATGGAATGTAACATCGCTAAATGTGCTGGATAGTTTTATGTCAGCTTCATACAGGCTAACAACCTCTGAGATGAGGGAACCTTAATTTTAAAAGATGTCTCCATAATATCAAACTGTACACAAGACTTTAGGGCATTTTCTTAATTGGTGATCCATGGGGAAGACCCAGCCCATTTTCTTGTTGCCATCCATGAGCAGGCGGTGCTGGCTTCTCTAAGGAAGCAGGCTGAACAAACCAGAAAGAGCAAGCTAGTATAAGGCATTCTTCCATGGCTCCTACATCAGCTCCAGCCTTCAGATTCCTGCTCTGCTTGAGTTCCTACCCTCACTGCTTTTTTAAAAAATTATTTTATTTTTTTTAAAAAGAAAACAAACTATCTTTTTCCATTTTACATACCAATCCCAGTTCCTTCTCCCTCCCCTCCTTCCATTCTCTCTACTTATCCCTCCATACCACCCCCATCCATTTCTCAGAGATGGTAAAGCACATTGCTTTGGGGGAAGATCCAATGCCTTCCATACTATATCTAGGCTGAACAAGGTATCCATCGAAAGAAATCAGGTTCCCTAAAAGCCAGTACAAGCAATAGGGATAAATTCTGGTGTCACTGCCAGTGGTCCTGCAATCTTCCCCAGCCATACAACTGTCACCCTCATTCAGAGGGACTAGTTTGGACCTATGCTCGTTTCTTTCCTGTCTGGCTGGAGTTGGTGAGCTCTCATTAGCTCAAGTAGACTGTTTCAGTGGGTGTCCCCATCATGGTCATGAGATTTTTGCTTATATTCTCACCCCTCCAACTCTTCAACTGGACTTTGCGAGCTCAGCCCAGTGCTCTGCTGTGGGTCTCTGCCTATGTTTCCATCAATTGTTGGATGAAAGTTCTATGGTGACATTTAAGATATTCATTAATCTGACTATAGGGCAAGGCCAGTTAGGGCCCCTCTCTTCCATTACTTAGTATTTTAGCTGGAATCATTCTGTAGATTCCTGAGAATTTCTCTAGTGCCGGGTGTCTTGCTAGCCCCATAATGGCCCTCAAGATCAAAATATCTCTTTCCTTGCTCTCATCTCTGTCCTTCGTCCATCTCGGCTATGCCATTTCTTAAGTTGTTTTCCCCCTCCCCTTCCCCCTGCCTCATCTCTGTCCACCTTTTCTTCTATCCCTACCCTCAAGCTACCAATTTTGTCAGGAGATCTTATATATGTCCCCTTCCAGGTAGATCTATGTATGCTTTTCTTTGGGTTCAACTTGTTGCTTAACTTCTCTAGGATCATGAAGAATAAGCTCAATAATCTTTGCTTTACAGCTAGTATCCACTTATGAGAGAGTCCATACCATGTTCATCTTTCTGGGTCTAGGTTACCTCACTTAGGATGGTATTTTCTAGTTCCATCCATTTGCAGGCAAATTTCAAGATGTTGGTTTTGTTTGTTTGTTTGTTTTATCATTGAGTACTACTCCAATGTGGAAATGTGCCACATTTTCCTTATCCTTTCTTTGCTTTAGGGGCATCTAGGTTGTTTC
>NC_022015.1:33153364-33173430 GCF_000317375.1 Microtus ochrogaster
CATTTTTATATTCTCATTCTTGGCCCCTTCAGTCATCTGATATTCTGTGTCTGCCATTAGAATTTGGAACAGCCCTGTGTGTTAGGTTATCTGGTATTGGTTGTATATACATTCACACTCATTATAACTCATTGGTGGACAGTTTATTAACTGTCTTTGCTTCATTTTCATGCTTTTGGCCTAAAGCCTACTTTATCCAGCATAACTTCTGTGATGACTGCTCACTTTTGCTAAGTTTCTTTAAAACCGATTCCCCTGAATTCTTTGCAGGGAAGTTTACGGGTTTTCTCATGTTAGGGTAGTTGTGCTTCCTTGGTGGCTGCCGTGTTCACCTTTTGTGCCCCTCTGATGATATTTCTCTGTCTGGTGGCTTATTCATCTCTGTTGGGTGTTTTCACAGTGAGTAAGATGTTGTCCTGGCAGAGTTTCTTGTTACAGTTGGTTAGGGTGTACTGGCTTTGCTACAGGTGGGTACTTTTAATTCAGCATTCATGTCCAATGTTGGTGATGTCTTCAAATGTCTGATTGGTGTGAGATGGCCATGTTTGGGAATTATATCACTGCCAGCACGTGACTCGCTCAGGTGGGACTGGTTCTGAGGAAACTCTGGATGTGGTGCATCTTTCTGTGTCTATAAAATCTTCAGACTTTCTCAAAGTCTTTGAGGACATGGGCATCTCAATGAGCTGGTGGGTTTTGTCATAACACATCCAGTAGCGGAAGGAAGTCTCTGTCAACGTGAGTGGGCATCTGTTACAGGCTGAGGCCGGCACCTGCCCATCAATTCTGTGTATGAGGTGCCCCTAGTGAATACTTAGCATCCAAATAGTGGTGCTGTTGTAGATTATTTAGAAGGTAAAGCTTGGCTGGATAAAAAAGATTACTAGGGGAAGATGGAGCTTGAGGTTTTATAGCCCAGGTCCACTCCCTGTCTCCTCTCTGCTTCCTCCTACATTAGGATGCAATGATATCACCTGCATCCCTTTCCTGCAGCCATGCCTTCTGCTCTGTGGTAGACTGTGTCTCCTTGACTTATGCACAAATAAATCCTTTCTCCCTTTACCTTCATGTCAGATCCTTGGCCACAGTAACAAGTGAAATGATGAATAGTCTTAGAGCTTCCTCAACGGTTCCCAGTGCTGAATGTTTGCTTCTCAGGCTCTGTATGAAAGGATTCTGAAAACGGGGCCTCAACTGCTTATCACACACTTCCTTCCCAGAACCTGTGGCCCAAGACAGCTAGAAAGGCTGTTGTGTAAGCACCTTCCAGTGGCACAGGTGGCTCGTGGTTTGCCCCTTTCTCTCTTCCTTGAGTATATTGGGCAGGGCTTCTGAAGATAAATTTCCTGACTAGACTTTAGATTTGTTTAATTTTGTAAAGCAAACTTTGATATATTTTTATAATTCCTTCATATTTGGGGCTAAACATGTTGCTAGAATTTTTAATAATAATAGGGGTTTTAATTATTTTAACTGCTCAGTGCTAGTGTGCAAAATAATTGTTATCTAAATAATTTACATGTCTGTGTTGGTATGTACTCTGCAACTTGGTGGGATAGTGTTTTATCTCTGTTACGTTCTTTGTGAAGACCTCAGCATTTTCTATATACGAGGTCCGCTGAATAGAACTTTGTTCTGTCTAGCCTGAGCAACCCTTCTCCTTTTTCTTGCCTGTTTCCCCCTTTGGGTTCTTTGGTTTCTTCCCAGTGTTCAGACAGTTGTTCTGAACACGAGCATCCTTCTCATGTCCCTGATCTTAGCCCAGAGGCTTTCGGTCTTGTACTCCTGAGCACAGGTGTAGACTGTCAGGCTAGCATCCCTCGGAGGGTGTCCATGAGCACGTTGAAGTTGTCTTCATAGAAGGAGAGGAAGGGCCTCTAAAATCCAAGAGCCTTGTGCATAAAGAAGATGATGGTCATGTGGAAGAGCCCGAAGACAGCCTGGGAAGGATATGAAAGAGACTGGGCATTCCTCATTCTGGAAAGTGTGTCTTTTTTTCCCAGGTCCATTCACTATTTCTGCTGTACTGCTCCCAGAAGGGCCTTCATGATGACCAGCACCTACATTTTACAGACCCAAATGTCACTTCCCTATGTCCCCAACCAGTGCTTACGTATCTAGTCTGGGATGCTAGCTCATATACCATTTCATTCAAGGTTGGTCCTCAGACTGGGGTCCTCTGCTAGGTAGGCAAAGCCTCAAAGTAAGTGGTCCTTGCTCTTTCTCGGGGTTCTTATGACGTGTGCACACAATCCTTTGGCAGCTGATTCCTATGGCAATCATTGCTAGTTCTTTCCAGAAACTGCTGTGATTCTGCCTTGGCCTTTCTTCTGTGTTCTGGGCCTTTCTTCTCTTCCTAACCTGGAACATTGGTTTGCATTTGAAGCCAAGGGTTTTGGGTTTCCCACTCGCCCTTCTTTTTCTTTGGAGGAGGGGCTGACTCCTAATATGGCCTGGTGTTGACCTTCTTGCAGCCTCTAGGCATGGCCTTTCCAAGCTCAGTGGCCTGTTGATACATCCGAAGCTTTAGAATTTGTCTGTCTACCATGTCTTTTGTCCAGCACACACTGGAATATGAATGGTGGCCAACGCAATCCAATATTTTCAGATCACTTGTGGTCATATTTATTCAGAATCCCATCCTTCATGGCCAGAGTATTCTTGGACTACAATTCTCATGAGACCCACCCATGGCCACACTCTGTCTGTATCTTCCCACTAATGACCCCTGTGTGCAATCTTCTCACTGAATGAGAACTCTATGAAAAAGACATCTACTCTCCTCTCTCACACAACCTGTCTGGGAAGTGTGTTTCCTGGTGTCCTCTCCCTGTGCCCTGTGAACCAGCTTGCACGTTTGTGTTAGTATCTGTTGTCTTATAAGCATGGGCCCGCATGAAGTCCTGGCAGAGCTTGGCTTCTTCTGGCATTCAGTTATAACATCGACCCTCAGATCGTGTTACAGCAGAGAACAGAACCTTTCGTGTTGTGAGAGAATGAACTGCCATGGGGCCTGGTTCATAGAGGTTCTTCCAAGAGTGTTGGCCCCAATTTTCCTGGACTATTAAGCACTGTTAAACGTGACGTTAGGACAATGGCATGTAGGATGGGAGTTGGTGACCAGGATATGATAGCTCAGACAAAAGCCTGAGGTTTTGCTGATTCCCAGTTAGAAGAGGGTTGTCCTCTTGTCTGTCTCCACATGGCTGGGTCCTGTCTCCTTCCTGGGAGTGGACATCCACTTTACTTCTCTTGCCTGTCTCCCTCCTCAGACTTCTCAATCTTTCCCACCCAGAAGCTCCACAAACCTCCTGAGCACCTTGTTGGCGGTGGCCCCAGCTTCTTTCATGCAGTTGGCAAGTTTACAAATAACCTTTTTTGTTAGCTGGATGTGTAGGCATTTCTGTGACCTCTGGGGGAGTGAACTTGTAGGGGCCCTCAGAGAAGCTCCCAGAGAGGGAGAAAAATGTGACATGATGAAAGTCTATTTACTAATGATTAACCAACCTTGGAAAGATCCCAGTCCTTGTCCAGATCTTCTATTTGAGGGAGGGAAAGATACTTACTGTCTTGCTTGACCCCAGTTTCATGAGGCACAGCCATTGAGAACTTGCTGGGAGTTACCTTCTACCTGGGGTTACGCTGGGTACCAGCTGCAGGAAGCACACTACTGGTGTGGCACAGTGAGAGAAAGCCTTCGTTGGGTTACAGATGGCAGCTCTGACGTAGGGGAGGCTCCCAGGGTGATTACAGGCTCTGGCTCTAGAACAGCATCACTGTAGATTAGAGCCCGCCTTTTGCCTGGAGGCAGAACAAGCACCGCTATGAGACTATCAGTTTGGGGAGCTGACCCTGCCTGAGATCCAGAATGGCAGGATCCTCTCTGGCTCTGTTTCCCCTATTGCTGTCCTGCTGGACCCTCCCTACTGGTGAGTGGACACTGCTGTTTACCACTTGTCAGGGACGCAGGTGTGTAAAATATTGGCAACGGAGGTCAGCGGTAGCATAGTTCTGGTGATGTCTGATGCCTTATTTCTTTGCGTTAGTCTCTGCTAGTTTCTGTTTTGCTAAAACAGCCATCTTGATTCTGTGATGATTCTGTGCTAATTCAGAATATTCATAGTGAGGGAATCTAAAAAAGGAGGGAGTAACTGGTAGACAGTGATGATGAGTGAGTTTTCTAGTCAAGGAGAACTTGGAATGAAATCCCCACCCAGTATTTTCTCCATCTGACTCACGTCTTATCCCGGAAGGACTGACTGGGGAGGATGCCCTGAATCTCATAGATGGTACAGACCAATGTGATGGCCGTCTGCAAGTGGAGCATGGCGGGCATCAAGGCCTCGTGTGTGCTGACCACTGGGGCATGCAGGAAGCTTCTGCGACCTGCAGACAGCTTGGCTGCGGTCACGCACGCTCTACCTACCAGTATATTCTGAGGCCTGAAGAGATGAAGGCACCCTGGCTGTATGGTACCAACTGTAGCGGTGAGGAGGCCACCCTCTGGAATTGTTCTCTAGGGACCTGGGGGCCCCTCAGTGACTGCAAGTGCCAGTGTGTGGTGTCAATTAACTGCGCAGGTGAGTCAGACAGGGGCTACTCAAATTCCTAGTCTCCCCTGGGCTCCTTTCCCGCCTTGGAGCTAGAGGCACTGAGGTAAGTGTCCAGGCGAGGAGGGGTGTGGTCAGGTGGGAGCCTCTTGCCCCCAGAGAGTCCCATGGTGAGAGACCATGAGGGAAGCTTACCTTCTCTGTTCTAAAGAAAACCAGTTCTCACTCTCCTTGTTCCCCTTCTCAGTAATTTTTTTCCTGTATTTTTTTTTTTAAGTCAGCCATTGGCTCTGAATATCACGGATGTGCCTAGATTACCTCAGGGAACACCTCTGGGTCCCTGTACACTGTCACTGCAGCAGACACAACTTAAGTCAGGGGGACAGGACAGGTTGTGAGGAACGAGCCCTGTCTCAAGCTCTCCTGTGAGTTACCACCTCTCCCGTGCATGCCCTGTCTGCGATAGTATTCTGGGAGGATGGGCTCTGTTTGCCTGTTCTTCTGGGGTAGCAGTAAAAGTTAGCAACAGCACCAGGGCTCCTGTGCACTTGCTTCAAACTAAAAATGCTAGTCTGCAGACCCTGATCATGCTCTCTTGGCAGTGGCTTCTAGGAGTGGGTTTTTCTCCTGTGCCACCAGGTGCAAGCTTTCAGCAAGTCATACTGGCCGGAGGTGCCAGTCCGTGTGCTGGGTCTCCTGAGTTGTTGAGTGGGTCTGTCCCCATCCTGAAGTGCGACCTGCAGAAGGAAGAGGCAAGTGTCCTGTGCAGAGAACTGGCGTGTGGCACCGCTCTGCAGTGGTCCAGAGCTCACCAAGGAGCAGGGGCTGGAAGTCAAGACCAGAAGTTCGTGTCTTGCCAAGGCACGGAGCCTAACACTTCCTTCTGCAAGATCAATGTGAACTTTGCGGAGCAGTGTGACCTTGTATCTTACACCCAGGTGGTGTGCGCAGGTAGGAATGCCCTATGATGAGTGTGTCAGTGTGGAGAGTGGGTGTCTCCATATGAGGAAATAGCATCAGGCATCAGCCCCACAGTACAAGGTCAACGGAATCTTAGTTACGTCATGGTCGACACCATTCCACACCGCTACCAGGAGCCATTGAGAGATCCCTCTGGGAGCAAATCTGTTGTTGGTGCTACTCTGCCCAGGATTTCTTTCCAGTTTGGACCTTGGAGCTGATGAACTCTGAATCTCCTTGGTATCTATTGTAATGTTCTCTTTTTCATCTCTAATTTTATTAATTTGGATTTTCTTTTATTTCATATAGTTAATTTTGCCCAAGGTTTGTTAATCTTACTTTTTTTCTCAAAGAATCAACTTTTCATTTCATTCATTATTTCTGATGTTTATTTGTTTGCTTGTTTGTTTCTATTTCATTAATTTCGACCCTAAGTTTGGCTATTTCTTCCCATCTATTCTTTTTTGTGTGTTATTTCTTCTTGTTTTCCACAGCTTTCAGGTGTGTCACTAAGTTACAACATGCTCTCTCTCCAGTTTTTTAGTGTGGACACTAAGGGCCATGAACTTGCCTTCCTTGTGTTCTATAGGTTTGAGTATGTTGTGTTTTCGCTTTTATTCAATTCTAAAATTCTCTTATTGATTTTTATCTTGACCCATTTTTTTTTCATTCATCAGTGAGTTGCTCAATTTCCATGAGTTTGTGTACTTTTTTTGCTTCTATTGTTGCTGATATTTAAGTCATGATTCATAATGGTCAGATAGGATACAAAGTTTTATTTCAATTTTATAATATCCCTTGAGACTTGCTTTGTGCCCTAGAATGTAGTAAGTTTTGGAGAAAGGCCAATGAGCTGCTGAAAAGAAAATATATTCTTTTGTGCTGGGGCGAAATGTTCTGTATATGTTGTCAGGCCCAAAGAAAACTCCAATCTCCCGAACTCCAAAAGGCAACCCAAATATCCAGAAATGGGCTCAACTTGAACTATTGGAGGATTTCTGGTGGTTAGATAAAAGCCAGCATTCCTCTGGAACTTACAAAGTTGTATTCTGTCTACCAAAAGAAGTCATTCTCCTTTCCTCAGGCAAAATGGGCATATGGCTCTCCAGTTAACATATACCAAGGTACCCACCAGGTAATCAAGGTCCATGCTGGCCTCCAGGCCCCCTCAGTCCCTACTCACAAGTGTTTGCTGTACATTTCAAAGCTCCCACATCAGTCTCTGGCCAGTTTCTTTCCGCAGTCACTCTTTCTTACAGCCCACCTCTTCTGACTCGTCTCTCTGTGCTCTGCCCCTGCCATTGTCACTGTTTTCTCTGTTGTCTACCCCCTGCTACTCTCCCTCCTCTTGAGAATAGCCCTGGCTATGTCCAGTCTACCTTCTCTCTCTGCTGTGGCCTCTCCCGGATTCTTCTGACTGTTCTCTCTCTCACATCTGCAATAAAGCCTTCCCATACCATGGAGCGATTGCATCATTAGTTTACCCAGATGTCTATTAGGTACACTTTTATGAAATTGTTTAACTCTAGCATTTCTCTGTTCAGGATTTGTTTGGATGACCTGCCTATTGGTGAGAGTTGGTTATTGAAATCACCCCGTTTCAATGTGTGGGCGTCAATATGTGATTTTAGTTGTGGTACTGTTTCTTTTGTGAACTTGGGTTCCTTTTTTATTTTGTGTGTATAAATATTTAGAGTTGTAATGTTCTCTGGGTGGATGTTTTTCTTTAATGAGTGCTTTATGTTCTTCCCTAGCTCTTCTATTTAGTTTTCCTTTTTTTTTTTAAAAAAAGATTTAACACTTTCTTTGACCAAGGTGTCCATATCTATCTATCTTTGAGACCTGAAATTCTCTTTTCACATCTTGAACTCCATTGGTGAGGCTTCCCTTTGAAGTTTTTGTTTGGTTTCCTAAATTTTTAAGTCTCAATTTTATTTAAGTTTGGGGTTTCTTTAGTGAGTTTATTTTCACTTCCTTGTCTTGAACTCTTTTCATTATTTCACTCAACTGTTTTTTTTTTGTGTGTGTGTGTGTTTTCATGGCCTTCATTCAGGAATTTATTCATAACCTCTCAAAGGTCCTTGGACATATTTGCAGTTGCTACTTGAAGTTCCTGTCATATGCTTCAGCTATATTGTATTTTTCTTGGCTTACTTTAATGCAGTAACTGGCCTCCTTGGAAGCATGACGTTTCTTGCTCATGTTTGAATTTCTGTGCTGGGGTAGAGGCATCTGGAGTTGATGAATGAGTTGATTCTAGGGTTTGTTTTCTGGTTTTGTCTCCATTGGTGTGTGCTCCATTCATTGGTTCTTGCTGCTCCTTCTGGATCTTAGGAAAGTGTAGCGACTGCAGGTCCCTTGGCAGAGAGGGCGTCTTCAGGTCAGGTGGTGCTGAGAGAAGTCTGGAGGGGCCTTTCGGGAAGAGCGAGGGGGATCCTGCCCACACAGCTGTGAGGACCCCAGGGGGTTGGTAGTGTGGTTAGAGGAGTGGATCCTGCAGGTGGGCTGCAGGACAATGGATGTATCTGGGAAGACAGTGACTGTCGAATTAGAGGACCTAGGGACTCTACCAAGAATTGGAGTTTCTACTGAACGGAGTTCAGTTGCGAGGATGGGAACCTGAGAGCCAGATGCCAAAGTGTCTTAGGGTTGCTATTGCTGTGATAAAACACCACGGCCAAAAGTAACTTGGGAAGAGAAGGCTTTCTTTCACTCACAGTTCCATATAACAGTTTATTATCAATAGCAGTTCCTATTCAAGCAGGGTCAGGAACCTGGAAGCAGGAATTGATACAGAGGCGGTGGAGAGGTGTTGCTTACTGGCTTGCTCCCAGTGGCTGGCTCAGCCTGCTTTATTATAGAAACCAGGGCTATCAGCCCAGGGATGGCCCCACCCACAACGACCTGGGCCCTCCCACATCAATCAATAATTAAGAAAATGCTCACCAGGCTTGCCACAGCCAAATCTTATGGAGGCATTTCCTCAGCTGAAACCTTTCTCTTTGAGGACTCTAGCTTGTGTCAAGTTGATGTAAAACTAGCGAGCACAGTGAGAATGAAGAGATGGTAACGGAGAACTAGAAGAGAGGTGAGAATTGCCTGCCTGACCCTAAGGCTAATTATTTTATTGGCACACACCCTAGTATTCTTTGTAATTTTTTTAAAAGAATTTTATGTATGAGTTCTGTGTTTATATAATTCTTTCCCTTCCTTTCTATTCATCATGTCCCTTCCACTCTTTCTCAAACTCCTGATTTCCTATTTCCTAATTATAATTGTTAAATATATGCATATCAGTTTATAACCACACTAGAGATCATTAGTGTTGCTCATGTGTTCAGGGCTGATTCTTGGGACTGGCTGGCCTAACAGGAGTCTAGTTTCTGTTGAGAACTGATTCTCTCTCTCCCATCAACCAACAAGTGCCTGTAGTTCTTGTTCTATGGGTGAAGCCCAAGAGAATTTCCCCATCCATGGTGGCATGTCAGTTGGTGTTGTCACTTTTAGGTATTCTTTCGGTAGTCATATTTTTGTGATCTCTTGGGTACAGCTTCTATGTCATTTATAGAAGATACTATCTTGCAGCTCTATCCTGGTCTTCTTAATAGTTTTACTAAGAAACCTTAAATTTTTATTAGTTTCTGCTGCAGCTTATGCAGAAAGTTCTGGATATACCTTTTTATTTGCTGAGACCTGTCAGCACCATTGAAGTTCATTATCTACTCCCTGTACACAAACGAATCAGTTCAAAAGAAGGAAATGGAGATCATTGCATACTCCACTTCTTAGAATCAAACGTGTGAAACCAAATGGTGTGGATTTATTGAGAGATTTCTTTGCAGAAAACCAGACGCAAACTCACAGGACAAAGTTCATCAGTGTGTATTGCGTTTCCTCCTGACATTCAATTGTTCATAATGCCTCACCATTAAGTAGACATATGTGCCATGTTGGAAATGGTGGCGTCATATCTACTTACTCAGTTGGTCATTAGTTTTTATACTAACCTCATTGTATGGACTTTCTTGTGTGGCTACCTGGTAGGCAGGGATGTTTCCATAGGGAGTTATGCATCCCTGATGGCTATACATAGGACAAGTATTCAGATTTGGAGATGAAATTGCTAAGTCTGTCTGTTAATGCTATACTGATCTTAGAAGTGCTCAGGTGTTCAGACAGAGTTTCTGTTTGAGGCAGAGAAAGGTTCTTGCTGTCCTGCGTGGTTCTGGACTTAATAGCTGCAGCCTCTGTGACCTTGTTAGGTGGAGGATCCTTGACCTTCTCATATCTGGAGCTGTTTTGCTCTGACTGCTGGAGGCATCAGACTGATGGTGCTGTCCGGGCCCTGGCACAGTGGATGAGTTCCTGCTATGAGTGACGGATGAGTGCCCTGATGTGGGGCAGACACTCAGGGTGCTTATGGTCTCAGGCCCCAGGGCACTGTCACTCTAAATTAGAGTGATATGAGTCTAAATAGGAGGCAGAGACACCGGTATCTTCCAACCAATGTAACAGGTAGTGTACAGAGGTAGGGATGCTCCACCCTGAGCATTTTAGTCTAGATGTTGGATATCTCGAGATGAACAAAGGAGATTTATCTATCTGTCTCCAAGCACAGAGTCAATAGAATTCTCTCCATTGAAGAGTTTGTCACCATTACTACTGAGGTGATTCAGGGTGGTCCAGGGACGTCCTTGGATAGTGTTGTTGCACTGTGTGTTCTTCCCATAGCTCATGTCTAGTCTGCACTCTGGGTTTGAGGAGCTATTGGGGTAGAGCCCATTTGCCTTGCTTGTGATGACATGGGGCCCATGTCTCTCTAGAAGCAAAAATACTAGGAGAATATTTATGGTCAAAATCTGTGTGGGTTCCAGTTTCCAAGTGAGGTATGAGGGGCAGTTTCAACATCCTTGTGTAGACCCTCAGAAGTTGCCTTGTGGGCCACTGTCCCTGTCCTCCTATACCATTCCTCACTGGGGGACTGGGTGGCAGGCATCACTTCACCCCAGTGACCTGCAGGAACCCTGCCTTGACCTCACTTGCTTCATTTAGTGTTTGTCTTCAGGTCACGTGGAAGCCCGGCTGCTGGGTGGCACACACCCCTGTGAAGGACGCCTGGAGGTTCTTCGAGGACTTACCTGGGGCTCTGTCTGCTATGATGACCTGGACCTGCCCATGGCCCACGTGGTTTGTCAGGAGCTGGGGTGTGGCACTGCTGTATCCATACTCGAGAGTTCCCAATTTGGCCATGGATCAGGGCCAGTGTGGACAGAGGCCTTTCGCTGTGTGGGCAATGAATCACTGCTGTTCCATTGCCAGAGGGAGCCTGGACACCAGTGTGGCCATGATCGAGATGCTGTATTAACCTGCTCAGGGGAAAGTGAGTCCGTTCACAACCTAGAAGGGTGTTGGGTTGTGTTAGCAGGATCCGTGATCTGAGTGATGGACTGTGATGACCATGGATGGATAGCTGTGGGTGGGTGCTCAGGGCTTGTGTTCTCTCCTGTCCTAGAATCTCCATGGTCTCTTTTGCACGTTTCTCTCCTCTCATGTGTCTGCTTTCCTTTTTCACCTTTGGGGAAATGACTGCACAGCTCTGTCACAGATCTCAGAACAGGGGGTAGTTTGGGGGGAGTACTGACGGTTCCGCATATTCTCTATGGCAGGCCTTGGTAATACATGACTCTCAGCCCCGCCATGTGTGTTGTTTTCCTGGTGATGAGGCCCGTTTGTATACACAACTCAACTTTGCTTCATTTCAACCAGTTTTCTGCCTTGTCTTGTTCTTTGGTGTCACATCTAAAGCTTTACAAGTCCAAGGAGGTCTGCTCCCCTCAATGTAGGCCTTGTGCAATTTATCTTTTAAGATGTGTATTCTGTGTGTACTATGTGTAAAATATTTCCTGTGTTTAATTAACATGTACTTAGTGTCTGTATTTAAGGGGTGCAGTCTGACATGGAAATTCATGTTATAATGTGCACTGGTCAGGTCTAGGTAACTGGCATATCTGTCATCTCGGACATGACTTTTTTGTTGAGAACATTCAACACCTTATCCTCTAACTATTTTGAAATATTCCACAAGTTGTGGTCAGCCACATTAGAGAGCATTATAAGTCTGGTTGTTCCATGACACATTTAACCGTTCTCCCTCAACTCCCCAACCCTCCCTTCTTGGCTCTGGTAACCATATGTGATTCTGCCCTGTTGTTCTATCAGCATCTTCCTCATGAAGATGAGAACTTGTGTTTTGTGTCACCTGGTGACTGATTTATTTTGCTTAATGTCTTCTTTTCTGTGTATATTCCTCCAAATGGCAGAGTTCAGTCTTTTCAGTGGCGGAGATACCTACCATCTTGTTCATACACACTGTCTTAGAGTTTCTATTGCTATGATAGCATGACTATGGTAACTCCTATAGAGGAAAATATTTAACTGGGGGTGGCTTACAGCTTCAAAAGTTTAGTCCATTATCATGGTGGGACATGGCAGCATGCAGGCAGACATGGTGCTGGAGAAGGAGCTGAGAGTTCTATATCTTGATCCCCAGGCAACAAGAAGTGAACTGTGTCGTTGGGAGTAGCTTGAGCATAGGAGACCTCAAAACCTACCCCCACAGTGACACACTTCCTCCAACAAGATCATAGCTACATCAACAAGGCCACACCTCTGAATAGTGCCACTTCCTATGGGCAAGCATTCAAAGGCATGTGTCTATGGGGCCCATAGCTATTCACATTATCACACACCATGCTTTCCTTACCGAGTCACTCTTTAAGGGATACCTAGTCAACTCCATGTCCCACTGTGGATAGTGCTGAAATAAACACATAAGGGCCTTTGTCTCTTCCACATGCTCTTTTGAGTGCCTTTGGCTAGATGACCGGAAGTGGGATTATTGACCTGTGTGGCCATTCTATTCTTGGTTTTCCTAGGAAGCCTCATAGTGCATGTGTAGCTTTAGATACTGAATGAAATTCAGGATTTTTTTTTTAAAAACTGAGATTTGCTCTATCCTTTTCTTTTCAGTACGTTCTTTATAGACATGCTTATCTGCTTAGGGGTACCCCATAGATCTCCAGGGCACTGTTCATTTGGGATAATATCAGTGGGTCTATCATTATGTTCCTTGATTTTTCTGTTCTGCTCATGTCTACCCTTAAATCCTGCAGAAATATCCTTGGGCCACACAATTTTCTTTTTGGTCCATTTCATCATTCCTACAGGTTGTTGAGATTCAGTTTACAGAGGCATTGCACATAGTCCTCAGAGTTCTTTTCATGGTTTCATGGAGCAGATTAAAGACCGCGTGCTTAGGATTGTGTGGTATGTTGCTTTTGAACGTCTTTTCATAGGTAAAATGGTTATTGAGGCAACGCAGAGAGATTTCCTTTAGTGATCAGAAAAAAACTATTCTTCTCTTAGTCTGTAGGTTAATTCTCTGTTGTGTTACACTGTATCCAGGCTACTTAATTGCCTAGTGTTCATACCTGCTGTGTGTAGCCAACGTTGAAGGCATCATCACACTAGAGATGTCCCATATTCAATTTCAAGAAATTTGATGCTTCTAGTTTCCCTAGCATGATCCCTGAGATAGGAAGGTATTGGGGATGTGGGGGTTTGAGGAGGAGGGGATGGAGTTGTGTAGGGCCGGGGCTCAGGAGCTACTTAGCCTACCTTGAATAGCAGCACTCTGCAAAGATACTCTCCTGCTTAGTCTGTGTGTGCCCAGTTTGCACGTGTCCTGTGTGTAAGAGACTCACACTGAACATGGGTGTCCGCAGCTCTGGGATGTGGGAATTTCACTGATTCCAGCTCTCCCTTAGAGTTCCGGCTGGTCAATGGCAGCGGCCGCTGTGAGGGCCGTGTGGAGCTTCGGGTAAAGGAGAACTGGCTGCCCCTCTGTGCTGCCCACTGGGACTTAGCAGACGCCATGGTGCTCTGCCAACAGCTCAACTGTGGCCGTGCAGTGGCCATACCCCATGGAGGCCACTTTGGAAATGTGAGGGAACCTATCTGGACAGATGTGTTTCGCTGTTCAGGGACAGAGCCCCACTTGCTGAGCTGCCCAGCAAGCACGCTAGGGGCCCAGGCATGCACCGTGGAAAACCCAGCCTCCGTTATCTGCTCAGGTGAGTTCAGGCAGTCATGAGACTGTGAAGGAGAAGGTAAGCAGGACTGATGGACAGAGGCGGGAAAGGGTTGGGAGGATGAGGATAGGCGAGACTCTTCGATGCACTGGTCCTCTGCCCTTCAGAGTTTCTCTCTGTCAGGTCTCCAGGATGCCCTGCGGCTGAGGGATGGACAGAGCCAATGCGATGGACGAGTAGAAATCTTCCTGGATGGTGTGTGGGGGCGTGTGCTGGACAGCGCCTGGGACCTGCGTGATGCTGCTGTGGTGTGCCGACAGCTGGGATGCGGTGAGGCACAGCGAGCCTATGACGCTCCAGCACCAGGCCACAAGACAGTCCCTGTGGGGCTGAGCTTGGTGCGGTGCTTGGGCTCTGAGACCCACCTGACCCGGTGCAATGTGTCCGTGTCTCAGCTGGTGACTGCGGGGACTTTGCAGGATGCGGGAGTGGTATGCTCAGGTGAGTGTGAGTGTGGGGTGTCATCTCCTCCCCCTCCCCCACCCTGGGTTCCTGCTTTGCTCATGTAGTCCAGTGTGCCCTGACTGGGTCTCTCCTCTCTGCAGGGAGCTTGCGCATACGGTTGGCAGAGGGTAAGGGCCGCTGTGCTGGGCGTGTTGAAGTGTTCTATCAGGGCACATGGGGCACTGTATGCGATGATGCTTGGGACCTGCGCGATGCCCACGTCGTCTGCAGGCAGCTGGGCTGTGGCTATGCCCTCAGTGCCCCCGGGGCTGCCCATTTTGGAGCAGGTACTGGGCGCATCTGGATGGACGAACTGGACTGCCTGGGTGAGGAGGCTGCTCTCTGGGAGTGCCCGTCAGGAGGCTGGGGCCAACAGGACTGTGGGCACAAGGAGGACGCAGGCGTGGTCTGTTCAGGTGGGTGCTACAGGTCCAGCTTGACGCACCCCAGTCCTCCCCAACTCTGCCTGGCTGACTGGGCCCTCTGTCTGCAGAATTCACTGATATAAGGCTGCAGGAACACAGCCAGGCATGCACAGGACGCCTAGAAGTTTTCTACAATGGGACCTGGGGTGGCGTGTGCCAGTCCTTGAATGCTGCCTCCCCGAGGGTTCTGTGTGGACAAATGGGCTGTGGGTCCCAAGGGCAGCTGCTGGCCAGGCCAAGGAGCTCATCTACACTTGAGACTGTCTGGCTGAAGTCCATTCAGTGCAGAGACAAGCATGACAGGTCCTTGTGGCAATGCCCCTCGGAGCCCTGGAACAGGCATTCTTGCCCCAGTGGAGAGGAGGCTTGGCTGGTGTGTACAGGTGAGCTGTGTTGTGCGTTTCCAAGGGGGCTCACTGGGGCTCTGGGTGGGGTGTGGATCACAGAGACTCAGCTCAGGATCCTGTTGCTTCCTGTTTCTCGTAAAGACGGTTCAGAAGGGGAATAGTGTGTGGGATTCCCAGGCTTTGTGGCTCTCCTTTGAGACCTAGAGATTTTTTTTTCTCCCTCTAGTAATGGGGAGACAGCATGAGGGAAAGAAAGTAGTTCCTAGATTTTAGGTTCCTGAACTTATGACATTCTTAATTTCCACACAGAAAAGACTGAAGTTTCTCAGGATATGGGGCAGGCTCCCAATTGCTCATCAACACTTAACTGCCCAGGTAATTCTTCCTCCACAAGTCTCCTAAGAACTCATCAGCCGGAAAGCATCATGCACTGATTGTTGACCCTTTTCCAGAGGAAGGTGCGCTTCGCGTGTTTGGGGGTGAGGATGGATGCTCTGGACGAGTAGAATTCTGGCATGCAGGTTCTTGGGGCACAGTGTGCGATGACTCCTGGGACCTGGCAGATGCAGAAGTTGTGTGCCGGCAGCTGGGCTGTGGTCCGGCCATTGCTGCCTTGCATAATGCTGCCTTTGGGCCTGGTTCAGGGCCTGTATGGCTAGATGAAGTGGGTTGCCGAGGCACTGAGACATCTCTGGGAGCCTGCCAGGCGGAACCGTGGGGCTACGGAGACTGCTCCCACAAGGAGGATGCTGGCGTACGCTGCCTAGGTGAGTGAGGAAGAGAAAGATTGATATTTTTGGCTATTTTCTACCCTTATTATGCTCAGACAAATCCTTGAGCACAGGACCCCAACATTTAGGGTACCATTGGTGCTCCAGGGACAGATTGCCACCCTCCGTCCTATATAGCTCATGCTGACCTGGTGGCTGCCACCCACAAAGTATGGGCCCATCTGTGTTGTTGAAGGTGGTTGGTAATTCCCCAATCTGCATTTCTTTTGCAGACATCTCTGGGATTGTGGCTTCAGGTAAGTGACTCTTTGTTAATCCTTCCCTCCGCTCATCCATCATTACCTGGGCAGCCTGCAAAGGCACCCTTTCTTGACCTTTCTTGAGAACCGCCGAGACCACATGCCATGGGCACACTTTGTGTCAGATATAAATCTGTGGGGATGATCTCCCAGTCTGTGATGGAGACTGCTCATCTCTCCTGTGCCTGCTGGATGGGAAAACATGGGGGACCAAACTCCTGGTCATAAGCAGCCCCTTCTAGGAGCCTTTAACTTACAGACTATGTGGTTTTGTCAGAGTAGGCTGTATCCTACTGGACAGCATGTCCATACCAGAGCAGAGGGAAAGACAATGAGAACCCCCACATGAACTTTCTCCTTTTCTCAACCTACGACTGAACACTTGGGTCCTCTTTCCTGGGGCATCTTGCCCTGTTAACACAGATGATCTTTTCTTTTTATTGTTTACTGAGCTATATATTTTTCTCCACTCCCTCCTTCCTCCCCTACCCCCTTCTATCTTCTCCTATGATCCTCACACTCCCAATTTACTCAGGAGATCTTGTCTTTTTCTATTTCGTGTGTAGATTAGGTCCATGTGTGTCTTTGGGTCCTCGTTGTTGTCTAGGTTCCCTGGGTTTGTGAACTGCAGGCTGGTTTTCTTTGTTTTATGCCTAAAAGCCACTTATGAGTGAGTACATATTACATTTATCTTTCTGGGTCTGGGTTACCTCACTCAATATGATGTTTTCTAGATGCATCCATTTGCCTGCAAAATTCAAGATGTCACTATTTTTTTTTCCTGCGGTGTAGTACTCCATTGTGTAAACGTACCATATTTTCTTTATTCATACTTTGGTCGAGGGACATTTAGGTTGTTTCCAGGTTCTGGCTATGACAAATAATGCTGTTATGAACATAGCTGAGGACATTGGGTATATACTCAAAAGTGGTATTGCTGGGTCTTAAGGTAGGTTGTTTCCTAATTTTCTGAGAAATTGCCATACTGATTTTCAAATTGACTGAACCGGTTTGCACTCCCACCAGCAATGGAGAAGTGTTCCCCTTACCCCACATCCTCTCCAGCATAAGCTGTCATCAGTGTTCTTGATCTTGGCCATTCTTACAGGTATAAGATGGAATCTCAGAGTTGTTTTGCTTTGCATTTCCCTGATGGCTAAAAATGTTGAGTATTTCCTAAAGTGTCTTTCATCCATTTTAGATTATTCTGTTGAGAGTTCTCTGTTTAAGTCTGTACCCCATTTTTCATTGGATTATCTATTCTTTTGATGTCTAATCTCCTGAGTTCTTGGTATATTTTGAAGACCAGCCCTCTGTCTGGTGTGGGGTTGGTGAAGCTCTTTTCCCATTCTGTAGGCAGCTGTTATGTCTTGTTGACCATGTCCTTTGCTTTACAGAAGCTTCTCAGTTTCAGGAGGTCCCACTTATTATTTGTTCCTCTAACTGTCTGTGCTACTGGGGTTCTATTTAAGAAGTGGTTATACATGATGATTTTACATGAGCAGCTACCTGCTAATGTAACACTGACGCCAAGCTGTCCTGGGTTGCTCACGGGGAGGTTGATGTCCTCCAGCCCGAGCATCAGCTTGTCCCAGGGGGTCCAGGTACATAGTACACACTTTTACTCATTACCTGTTTCTGTGCTCCATAGACAATTCTTCGGCTTCTCTACCACCTGTTCCCGAGGTCTGGACCCTGCCTGAGATTGCCAGCCTGGTCCTCAGCTGCCTCCTGGGCATAGTTTTTCTGGTCCTGGCTGCTCGGTGGTGTCACAGCAGAGCCATCAGCATGGGTAAGGAACAAGCTGGTAATGTGTCCCAAAGGCAGTGGAACAGAATTGTAGGGGAAGCGTTGTGAGACTCCAGCTACCACACACCCTCTCTGTTCTAATTGTTGTCCTGAATGCTGGCAAATCTCCATGATAGCCAATGCTGAGTTAATATTGGGAGATTCCTGGATTATTATGGTCTGGAGGATTCTGGGTTTGTCCACTGATGCTGAGGACATCCTGTAGGTACACAATGGACTCCATTGCCTCACCCACCATTGCTTGTGCTGTCCTGACTGAGATCTTTCACAGATGAGCTATGGACCTTACACTTACATGTCCTACACCAGACCTTTGAGCATTGTGTATCCTGAGCAATAGAGATCTCATTGAGGGCACCGGCAATCAGGGGCTTCTCCCTGTATCTGGGTTCTCAGTATGCACAAGAGCCACAGGAACCAGAGAGGGTAGCTGAGCTTTTATCTGTGCTTCTTTTGGAAAGTTCTGGTATGATCTCTGCAGGTTCGGGAGCAATGGGGCAGCTGTCCTCAGATGCTATCTATGAATACATTGAAACAGTCCCTATGGAGGAAGGAGCAGAGGAGTCAGCAGCATCCCAGGGCCTGGTGCAGGATGAGGATTATGATGATGCAGAGGAGCCCGAGAACAGCCCTGCGGAAGATGTGGAGGCTGGGTACCATTGAGCTGGACTAGTGTGTACCTCCCTGTTCCCTGAGTTCCAGTGCACCCTTCCTCATAAAGTGGTTCTACTATGGCCTGAGGATCAAATGGGTGGCTCTCCCTTTAAATACAGATAGAGCTGTTTGTTGCCTGAATGCTGACGCTGATGCTGAAGCCGAAATAGAAAACTGTGATGGTCCCTATCGTCAACAGATGATCTGGTCATAAACCTGTCCAAACTGTAGTATCCTCCTCAGAGACTATAGCCTTCCCCGTCCCCATTTACCAAACTGTTGTCATTAAACTGCTTTCTACTTAGAACTAATTGTCTGTCCCCCCCTAGAACTGTTTTCATAATCAACCATAAAACTTGTTGTCTTCTGAGCCTCAGGTACCACCTGACCTTGGACTTCACTCCTCTGAGTAGGTTTTGTGTGTTCCGCACAGTGTTCTAATGCTGTGAAGAGACACCATGACCACAACAACTCCCATAACAGAAAGCCTTTAACTGGGACTTGCTCACAGTTTCAGAAGTTTAGTCCATGCTCATCATGGTGGGAAGCATGGTGGCAGGCAGGCAGACACGGTGCTGGAGAAGTGACTGAGATGTTTATATCTAGTAGGCAGCAGGAAAAGAGAGAGACTCCGGGTTTGGAAAAATGGGTTTTTTGAAACCCAATAGCTTCCCCCTCTCAGTGACACACTTCCTCCAACAAGGCCACACCTCTTAATCCTTTCAACTAGTGCCACTCCATGGTGACCAAGTGTTCAAATCTCTAAGGCTGGGGGTGGGGGCATTCTTGTTCAAAGCACCACAGACAAACACTGACCATCTTCATCTAGCCACTACCTCCATGCCCAGACCAACCTGGGGCCACTTTTCCCATCAAACCTGTTACAGTTAGTGACCATTGCCAAGGGATTGAAGTTGAATTTGAGATTCAGCAGAACCAGGGAACTCTAGGCAACGTAGCCTGAGACCTCTGTTGCTGGTGTTCTGTGCATTCCAGAATGCTCAGAGTGAGTTCTAACAGGGACAGAGTGATGATACAGGGGAAACTTGAAGTAGTAAAATTGATAGAGAGAGGTCTTATGCAGTAGCATTTCAATTGTATTTTAATATTATTGTTATTAATTGTATATTATATACAATATATTATAATTACACAATACAATATGTATTGTAGTTGTATATTATATATTAATATTAATTATATAATCACCTTTGTTTATGAGATATTCACTGAATGTAAAGGATATAAGGTTGAGAGGTATCAAAAGATATTTTTGGATGGTAATGCAAATTATTATAGAAAGCAAATTAGGTACAGGACTTTGGACTCACCAACATAGGATAGATATGGAATATTTTCTCTAAATTTGTGATATGCAAATGGACTAGACATTGTTAATGTATTTGTTGCCTGTTTATATTGTATAGTTATTGTACTTACTGTATATTTTACCTATATTACTTATAGCCTTTTATTTTAGACAAAAAGGAGAAATGTAGTGGCATTTCAATTGTATTTTAATAAATAAAGCTTACCTGGGGATTGGGAAAGTAAAACAGTCACATTGGTCAGTCTTATAGACCAGGTAGTGATAACACACACCTTTAATCCCAGTAGCCACACTAGTTGCCACAGAAACTGGTGGTGCATGCCTTTAATCCCACTGGTGCACACTTTTTTTTTATTGAGAAAAAAAA
>NC_022015.1:33173740-33175765 GCF_000317375.1 Microtus ochrogaster
CTTGGTGAGCTCCCAATAGATCAGCCCCACTGTCTCCGTGGGTGGGTGCACCCCTCTTGGTCCTGACTTCCTTGTTCATCTTCTCCCTCCTTCTGTTCCTCATTGGTACTTTGGGAGCTCTATGTTCATAGCAGCATTATTTGTAATAGCCATAACCTGGAAACAACCTAGATGTCCTTCAATGGAAGAATGGATGAAGAAAGTGTGGTGCACACTTTTAATCCCAGAACTAGAGAGGATTATAAAATGGGAGGAGACAGCTCTCAGACACAGCCTCATTCTGAGATTCCTGGAGGCAGGATCACCATTTTCGGACTGAGGTCGAGGTAAGAGCCAGGAGCTTGCTGTTTTGACTTTCAGATTTTCAGGTTGAACCCCAATTTCCCTCTCTGTGTTTTCATTAATTGTGCTTCAGACTTACTACTATCTCATGTAGGAATACTAAGTTAAACAAAGTAGAACTTAGCTAGAGGAGCTTTGTCTCCGATTCAACTGGAAGCTGGTAGTGCACTGACCAGGCTTGTTAGAAGTGTAGGGAAGAGCATTTGTGCCATAGTGAAGTTTAGGGTTGCTGAGAAAGTTTCTGCTAATGTTTCAAGACTGATCTCCAATTAGGCCCCATCCCCATAATGAAAGGAGAAAGCCCTGACTTACCACCAGCCATTAAGCCATTCCTTATCTAAGAATATGTATCCAAGGGGGCAGGCAGGAACACAACCACCATTAAGTCCTGGTCTATGATTAAGTCCCCTGAGTTATTATCAGGAAATCATAATACTGCCAGGTGGGCAAGATGGACCTACGTAACAACTACTGAAGAAGAACAACCCAGGTGTATGTAAGAAATAATCCTGACAGTATCTTTACTGTGAAAACCTCCTATCTGCCCAAGTGTCCAGACTTTCTGTCTTTTGTCTGCTTTCCAGGAATCACCCTTAATCCTCCAGGGACCCCCTTTAACTCTCTCCCCAAGGTCACCTACCTCAGGCAAGGTTCTGTCCCCAAGGTCACCTACCTCAGGCAAGGAAGGGCACCTAGTTCCCAGTCAATATGGACAGCCTGTATCAGTTCAGTCCCCACCCTATGGACTGTCATAGAAAATCTGCTTGCTTTTCTGCCATTGCTCTGCCTTGCTCCCTCACCCCAACCCCAACCTGACCACAGCCTTGGTAGTTTGATTTCCAATAACCCTTTCTTTCTACCCAGTCTAGTTTGATAGTTTCTCTGTACCACTGCTTATAATCTTTATGTGTGCAGAATGATTTCTCACTGGGAATGAATATTAATTCGATAACAACAGAAATGATAAAAACATACAGAGTATTTCTCACTACTTTGACCAGTTGTTCTCAGGACACAGGAGGCCTCATGGGTGAATGGGTTTATACAGTGCCTTTGAGCATGTTAAAGTGCGTTGCTGAGGATGGGATGGGATCTTAGGGACGGTAGAGAAGCATCTTGTCCAAAACCTCCTTAGTCAGGTAGAAGATTCTCCTTCTAGGGAAGTAAACACAGTTCTATGTTCACTTAGCAGGATAGTATAGGAAAATTTATTATATGCATGTGATACAAACTAACCCATAGATTACATTTTCATATTCTTCTCCAGATCACCACTATGCCTGTCTTTTTGCAGTCAATGAGATATTCTGTGAATACCTGCATTCAGATCACCATTCCATAGCCACTCCTTTGCTAGGACATATGTTTCCTGGTATCTTGTTTTGGATGCATGGGACAGGCTACATAACTGTGTCAGCATCCACAGTCTAATACGTATAGGACCTCTTGAAATTATGGTGAATAATGAATTATTGTAGTGTCCTACTGTAGTTGACTCATACAGCATCATGGCAGAGTCAATCCCCATGGCGTTTCCTGGAGAATAGGCTTTCCTGGTCTCAGTAGTGCTTAAGTCCCCTCAAGTCCTTTTCCCTGATGCTTGATCTGGTAAGTGAGGCGAATTGGTTTTTTTGTTTTCAATTGTTTAAGAGTGTGAAATAATATATGTGTCAGCTGTATGTG
>NC_022015.1:33197229-33214956 GCF_000317375.1 Microtus ochrogaster
TCTCGACTATCCCATTCCCTCAAGTTCTCCTCTCCCCTCCCCTTATAAGGATCTCCTTATAAGAAACCTTACTTCATCTTTGTTGTTCTGTGACATGTAATATAGTAACCTTAAGACAAGACTATAAATTGTTGCTCTGTATAGTAGGCTCTTCCACGTGAGTGAATACTAACCAGGCCTGACTCTCCTTAGCTTCTGAGACCAGACAAGTTTGAGTGTATTGCAGGCAGTGTGGTGGTAGATTGGCTGAATGTGTGCTACAGGAAATGTGGTGTGACTTTCCTGGACAGACTGTTAAAGCATCGTCTATGTATTCCGAATACTCCAAGGGTAGACAGACCAAACAAAGACTCTGTCAAGTTAAGCTTGGTGAATGAATGATTTGATGGACAGCTGCATTAATTAATAGTCCTGCCCTTATCAAGTTTAATATCTGTGTACCTTAGCATTTCTAAGATTTTGTACAGATAGACAGGAAAGAGTGGTGCTTGTGACCTCTCTTCTCCAGTGGAGAATGTCAACAACCCCATGACCACAGATCTCACTCCATGCTCTATTGTTCTGATTATTTCATTGCCATTGTTGTAGACCAAGCTCTCCCAGGGCCACCAAAGCCACCTTGATTCAGGGTGGCCATGGGTGTGTCAAGCTATACCGAAGGAGGGCATACTTGCTGTCTCTCACATTGTATCTCTAGCTACAGCAATTGTGATGTGGGTAGGAGCCTCAGTAATGACCTTTACCATCTCATTTGGGTTCGGCGAGGGGCTTTCTTTAAGAAGCAAAGTATATTCTGGATAAATAAAATGTTCCCACAGAAGGTATCGTGAGTTTTGGGGTGTTATTATTTTTCGGGTTTTGAAGTGTCTGAAAGCTTCTGGGGGTTAGGAATGAGTTCATTTTCTTAGCTGGCAAACTAACTAAAGGACAGGAAAGGAGTGCAGTCGTGGAGAGTCTGAGTGCAGCCATCATGTCATATCAGGAAAGTTGGGTCCCTTGCTGAGGTTCAAGTATTAGTAATATGTTACCTTAAGGACCGACTCACAGGGAAATGCAAGGACAGCTTATTGGAGCTGAAAAGGAAAACCTCGGGTTCAGACAAGCTGGAAATGTTGCAGCTGCCCAGAGGAAAAGAATGGAGAAGGGGAGGTGGGATGGAGGCATTCTGTTGGAAATAAAACAGTCAAATAGATATGGCAGTAAGCCACATGGCTAGGGGGATTGTTTAGAAAGAAAGGAAGAAGGCCCAAAGGGTTAGGGAATTAAAATAAAAAAATCCATGGCAAGCACTCTAAATCTTGTGACTGCCCTGGAAGAAAAGAATGGCGAAAAGAAGGGGAAAATAATCCATGTATGAAAACCAGTCTTGTGGTAGCAGACAGTCACAGGTGGGTAGCAGAGAGAGTGTCAGGGAGTTTCAGGCATTTTCACACTCTGTCCAGCACCTGAAAGAAAAAAGACAGAAGGAAAGCAAAAGGAATAGTTCTGTCCCTGAGTTAGGACTCAGAAAGGCAGCAGACCCAGGCAAGTCTCATGGCAGTTCCTGTGCTAGGGGAGAGAGTCCTAGGACAGAAAGTATATACTATCTTAAGGAGAACTCTCTTTTCTAGGGGGAACCCCACCCCACAGCCGGTCTTTGACTTGTTGAAGTGGTCTAACACTGGAGGGAGGCAACAAGGGCGTGTCTCCACCTAGAGGTGAATTTCATTTTTACTATAGCTGTGGGTTTGAAACCAACTCCCGGTCACTTCCTTGGGTGGTGGTGGTGCATTCTGGGAACAGAGAGCTGGGAAAAAGCAAGAAGTCTGATTTCTGATTTATCTCCTTCTTACATTGATTAAGGCCAACTCTGAACACTTCAATTTCTGTCTTGTCTCTCATTAACACAACCATGTCTTGAAAAGCCAGTGCCCAAATCATTTCTTCCAAGTAGAATGGTCAGAGATTGTTCAATGAAAGGAGAAGGCTATGGCTTGAGTATAAAAATTTCCCCATGGGCTTATGCACTGGGGTCTTGTAATCAGATGATGGGCTTTTGTGAAGTGGCAAGATCCCGATAATTCCTCTTTTTCTCAACATACAATGACATGGTATTGGAGGTTGAAGTCCTAGCCTCAATCACAGCTATAGAAGGAGCTGAGCATTTAGAAGCAATGGATAGAGATTTGCAGCACCAGTGTAGCCTTGTGTGTTGGTTTGTAGGGTGGGGAGAGCCCTGCTGAGGCAAGCCAGCACTGTTGCCTGAGTTTGCTTCGAGACCTGCTTCAGAGCTGTGACCAACAAATTATAACTGAGCACATAAATGATGGGGCACAGGCTGGAAGACCATGCTTAGGTGAAGTTTGTTTTGTTTTTTTTTTTTCACTGGGTGAAGAGCAGAATTGTGACAGCTGCACCAGCCTGAGGACATTATCCACTTAGAGCAGATAAAGCTGACTGTGACCAGTTACAGTCTGTGTCAGAGGACAGACAATAGAGCTGGGAATGTGTCTGCCCTTGGCCTCTCAAGTGTTTCTATCTGGAATGAGGACTCTTTGAGATTGAAAGAAGTGATTTAAGGAGAAAATTGGCTCAAGGCACAAACATCTCATCTGCCTGAACACTCCCTTTGGCCTCTGCTGTCACTGGTGATGTTGGCAGACAGCAAGTCCCTGGGTAGCAGGGCAGAGACCGGCCCTTGGGCCATGGGTCCTACCAAGTGTGTGCTGTATTGTCTGAGGAGAGGCTTGGTCATCTCCCCAGTCAGTCCTCCTCAAGAAGCCAGTGTGGTTCTGCCTAATTGGTCCCTCAGGGCCTGATTTCTCCCTGTGAGCTTTATAGCTGTTCCATTATAGAGGATGCAGGGACTCTGGTCCTCACACAGACATCCTAATGCCCTCTCTTAACTTAGAGATGCGATCATATGCTCTTTAAATATTTTAAACTTAATTTGGTTCTAATGAAGTTGGAGAAAGAAAGAGAGGTGTTAGGAAAAAAATGTCTGGAGAGGACACCTGGGAAGATTCATGCTATAGACATACCATGTGAGTTTTGTGTTGGTTGTACTTGTAGCTATACATGTGTTTGAATGTTAATGACAATGTTTTGGTAGTAGGAGTATATTGCTCTTCCTATGTGACCAAGGTTCAAGAGACCATTTAAGCTGCTATTTTTTGAGAAAGTTCTGCAAGCTTATAAAAAAATGGACTACTTGGTCAAACCATAGTGTAACCCCCCCTCTCAGAACCTGCCTCTATCTCTCCCATCTCTGCCTCTCTCTCTCTCTCTCTCTCCCTCTCTCTCTCTCTGTATTGTCTCTCCCTATCTTTGCCTCCCTGTTTTTCTGTCCCTGTACTTATGTCTCCGTCTTCCTTTCTCTGTCTTTCTGTTCCTATTCCCACCTCTTCTTCTTCTTTTCCTTCTACTCCCTTCACAGATGTTGAGTTGAACTCTACAGCATCTCCAGAACCAGGGAGCACACTCCACGGGTGATGTGGTCCATGACCTTCTGGTCACCCCTACAGGGACACAACCTTGTACTATTCAGATAAGGTCATCCACCTTGCAGACAATACCTGAGACAGATAGGAGAGTTGAGGTCTATGTCCAAATCAAGAAATAGTTTGAGGCCAATGTGTGGCTACATGGGTGTAAGGGTGAGACAGGGCTTAGTCTTGCCCAGTGCCCTACTTTAAAGCCTTTGATCTTCAGTTCCAGTGACACACAGATGGATGGATGGGATTTACATAGGTGAGTGCACCGGTCACCCTTGAAGACCATGGTTGACGGTGTTTTGTATGTCCAGGTGAGGGACACTTGCCATCTTCCTCATTCTTCCCATTCTCATCCACTCTCTGAGCCCTTGACTAGAAAGGACCCGCAGCTATCCCTGTTAGCAGGTCACACAGACTTCCACCCCTGGAGTCTTCCTGGCCATTCTCCATGGTCCTTGAAGTCTGGGGAAAGAACCCTCTCAATGGAGAAATACCCTGGGCCCCCAAGGCTCATGAATGGTCACAGAAGTCTCCTAGAAGTCCCACACCTAGAAACATACATGCAGCACTGGGTGGCACATTGCTCTGTTCTTACCCGAGGCAGTCTGAAATTTAGGTGGATTTCAACACACCTGGGGTGGGTGGTTAGCACAGACTTGGACTAGAGAATGTGTTTCCTCTTCAGACCCTGTCAGAGCTGCCACAGAAAACCCACTGCTCCTGGATCCTGAGGCCTCCCCAACTTTATGATGAATGGGACACTGGTCACCGAGTTCCTCATCCTGGGATTCTCAGAGATGCCTCATCTTCAGGTACCACTTTTCCTCAGCTTCCTTTGTCTCTACATGGCTGCAGTCTCAGGAAACCTGCTCATTATGGTGACAATCAGTGCCAGCCCATCCCTACACACCCCCATGTACTTCTTCCTGGTCAACCTGGCTATGGTGGACATCCTCTGCACCTCTACGATCCTACCCAAGCTACTGGACAGCATGGTCGGGAAGAGGACCATCTCTTACGGGGGCTGCATGACCCAGCTCTTCTTCTTCACATGGTCACTGGGGGCAGAGCTTCTGCTCTTCTCAGCGATGGCTTATGACCGCTTTGTGGCCATCTGCTGCCCCCTGCACTATAGTGCCTGGATGGGCCCTAGGGTGTGCATGTTCCTGGCTGGACTTGTCTGGGCCATCAGCCTGACTAACACCAGCGTGCACACAAGCCTGATGCTGCGTCTACCCTTCTGCAGCTCCAACGTGATAGAGCACTTCTTCTGTGAAATTCCCCCACTGCTGAAGCTCTCCTGTGCTCCAACACAACTGAACGAAGCCATGGCCTTTGCTGCAGATGTGTTTCTGGCCGTAGGGAACTTCTCTGTGACCATGATTTCCTATGGCTGTATTGTGGCCAGCATCCTGAGGATTCGCTCTGCTGAGGGCAAGCGGCGTGCCTTTTCCACCTGCTCTGCTCACCTCATCGTGGTGAGCATGTACTACTCCACCGTCATCTACACGTACATCCGCCCTTCCTCCAGCTACTCACTGAACAAGGACAAGGTGGTGTCTGTCATCTACACCTCTGTGGCACCCACCTTGAACCCCCTCATCTACACTCTGAGGAACAAGGATGTCAAAGTTGCCCTTAGGAGACTTCTGTCCTGCTGCTGAGTCATTGCTGGCCCTGCTGCCTTCCTCTCTGCTGCACTGGGGGATCTCAGGTTTGGTAGTGGTCCATATTACTTTTCCTGGAGACACAATTTGTGGACCCACAAGAGACAACTATTTGACTGCTTCCCTTCACTGAGAAGCCATGGGACCTCTCCTTGATACTCTGTAGGGTCAGAGGGGCATCCATAAAGCTACGATATTCAACAGTTAAGTGAATCCCCCAAAACAACAAAAGTGGGTGTGGCTTATTCCTAGCCCTCTCTGCTGCTGTCACTTGAGCCAGGAGCTCTGAGTAGACAGTGCTGTGTGCACCTCTTCTCTTTTAACCCACAAAGGGTTAAAAACAAAGGCTGAGTATAAGCCTCGGTTGTGGCTTGCATGTAGACAGGGGACCTGAGAATAAAAACGGGCTTTGTCATTTGAGGACAATTGGTCTTTCCTGTTAGTAAAATATCTGAAAATTTGATTTCCTTCCACTTTTAAGTATACATCTGAAAGAATTTTCATGGAGATTCTTGCCATGCTGTGGGTATGTTGTGGGTATTCTGTGGGCATGTTGTGGCCCTGTGTGATGAGATAAGGCCTGCCAAAGCTGGCTCTCACTCTGAGGGTGTCAGTAGCACACAGTGCTAGCAGCAAGAGGTTTCTTGAACCCAGGGCCTCATCATTTCCACTGTGGAGTGATGTAGCAGGTACGGCGTATGATTGGCAGCCTGTCAGTTTGGAGGTTGTAGGTAGAAAGGGAACTATGAGGGTGACTATAGCTATTGTCCTTCAGGGTCTGCTGACTTCTTGGAATAAATCCAAAGACCTTTGATGCCAAACCCAACCCTCACTTCTGGCTTGTACTGTATCAAGGTCATGGGCTAATTCTGATGGCCTTTTGATCTCTCTGTCTTCTTCTGGTTGACCTGTGTACCTTCCAATGGCTGCTTTTTATTGCTCCTTTCAATACGGATTCAATTAATTAGCTAATTTTCATATTTTTGAGGTTTGTCTTATAGCTCATATGTGTGTATAGTGTTTTTTATCATTTCCTCTCCTTTCAATCTTTTTTCTCTCAGCTTCATGACTTCCTTTTTATTTATTTGTTCTGTTTTTACCCATGCAGGAATAAATATGCAAATAAAACCTGCTAAATTCATTTGGAATTGTCATATTCATATGCATTTAGAGCTGACCACTTGGTACTGGATAACTAATTACGGGGCTAGTCCATGGGGAGGACTGATCCTCATTCTGAGCAGTGGTTAGTTGCCGAGGGCTCTTCAGATCTCCACCACCCACATCAGCATATCAGCTGGGGTTGTCATTGTTCAGGTCTTGTTTAAATAACCACTTTCTTGAGGGTTTGTAAATACAGCTCCTGTCCTGTGTAGATAAAACAGTGTTGCAGTATATATCTCCATCTTCTGGCTCATAGTTTTGTCACTCCCTCCTCCCTGATGTTCCTTGAGACTTAGGTGTGGAGGTTGTTTTGTATCTTCAACATACATTAGGTCTACAATACACATTAGGGCTGGGCAGCTCACAGTCAGTTCCTCCATGCATTTTGATCAGTTTTGGCTTCCTATACATTAAGAAGCTTTGATGAAGAGAGAGAGCTGCACCTATCTGTGGGTATACTGGTAGAGTTTGTATTGGTTTGGGAACGTGGCAGTAGAAGGTTCTTCTATATGTCTGTGACCTGTCCAACCCCTGTAGTTGGATGGCTTTACAGTGCTAGGCAAGAATTCTGTCCTACTGAGGGGCTCTGAGTCCAATTAGACAGATTTTGGCTACTGCCAAGACATAAATGTTGCTGTTATACCTTTAGGGAAATCTTGCCATGCTGCTTGTTGTCGTAGTTCATAGGTAACACAGAGGGAAAGATACCAATTGTCTTCCTTCCTTGGCAGTCTATATATCACCTTCTGGTATTATGAAAGTTCATCCTCAGGGAGGAGGCTTCTGGGTGAAATACAATTGGATTCCTCCAAATCCTGCATCTGAAGTGTATGATGTCTTCAGCAATAAGGACTACCCTCAAATTCTAGGAGGCCACCCAGGGCAACAGCAATAGCCTACCGTGTTTTGGGGGATGATTGAACTCCCATGCTGTCAACTTAAAAATTTTCCAAAGCATGGAACTGTTGTTTGTTATATAGTCACAGGCTCTTGGGAAGATATTAACACCCTAAGTGGTATAACTTCATTTAAACCATATATCAAATCTATAGCTTCAAATGTCCTAAATTCTACTTATTCCTCCTCCCTGTCTCTCCCTCTCTAATACCCTTCCTCTGCCCTGTCCACTTATCCTCTCCCACTGGGGGTCGGGGTAGAGCATGTTTATAGGTATTGGGGGCTGCAAGGAAGGGTTAGGATGGACTAAAAGAGAGTGCTGAAGTTAACTTGAGGACGTGGGATAGTCAAGATGGAGGAAGGATAGAGATGAAAACAAAGAAAGAAATATTTTGATTGAGGAAGCCATTATGGGGCTAGCAAGAAACCTGGCACTAGAGAAAGTCCCAGGAATCCAAAAGGATGACCACAGCTAAGACCCTAAACAACAATGGAGAGGGGCCCAAACTGGCCTTGTCCTGTAGTCAGATGGATGACTATCGGAAATGTCACCACAGAACCTTCATCCAGCAACTGATGGAAACAGAGGTAGAGACCTGTAATAGAGCACTGGGCTGAGCTCCCAAAGTCCAGTTGAAGAGTGGGAGGAGTGAGACTATGAGCAAAGAGGTAAAGACCATGATGGGGACACCCACTGAAACAGCTTACCTGAGCCAATGGGAGCTCACCAACTCCAACCAGCTGGGAAGGAGCCAGAATAGGTCCAAACTAGTCCCTCTGAATGTGGGTGATAAATGTATGGCTGGGGAAGAATGCAGGGCCAATGGCAGTGGCACCAGGATTTATTCCTACTGCTTGTTCTGGCATTTTGGGAACCTAGTCTCTTTGGATGGATACCTTGCTCAGCCTAGATACAGTAGGGAGGGCCTTGGACCTTCCCCGAAGCAACGTGCCTTACCCTCTCTGAGGAGTGGATGGGGTTAGGGTGGGGGGAAGGTGAAGGGCATGGGAGGAAGGGAGGGAGTGGAAACTGGGATTAGTATGTATAATGAAAAAAGCTAGTTTGTTTTCTTTAAACAATAAAACAGAAGAAATTATAAAAAGGGAGAGTGCTGAAAGGGTCCACAGGGAGGAGTAAAGCTTGATCTGCTGTGATATTTGGTGCAGTTGCCATGGAGTTGAGTCTGAGAGGGAAGACGGGACTCTTGTGCAAGTGGTTTGCTACGGGACTGGGGCTGAGACTGGGGAATTTGTAATAGAAGGCAGAGGAATGGAAGATCAGTTACCCAGTTCTCAAGCCAGTGTGGCCAGTGGACTTGCAGGTGCAGAGCGCCTCTGGGTATTGGAGGCTGATACAAAGGAATGGTGCCCAAAACAAGGGTTGGGTCTCCCTCATGGATCTTCAGAGTCTTCAGGAAATGGAGGCAGGAGAGTGGACAGGCTCTTCCAAAGGGTTCCCAGGTAAAGGTGCTGATTTTATTTCTGTTGTTAGCTAGTTGTCCTATGGCTTCATCATCACCATCGTTCTACTTATTTGCTCTGATTTGCTCTTATTTTTCTCTGCAGAAAGCAAGAAGAGTACCTTCTCCACCTGTTCTACCCACCAGTGCTGGTACCCTGTATCACTCCACAGTGTTCTACACGTATATCTGGCCCACTGTGGAATCTTCTGGGCTCCTGTACAAGGCCATGAATACTTTATATACCACTGTGACCTCATCTCTCAACCCCCTCATTTATACCCTGAGAAAAAAGGAATTCAAAACAATCCTCAAAAAATCTTATTTTCTTCCTCAAAGACTCTAAGACTTTTAGAGAGAAACTCTGAAAGCAGCAGGAAAAATGCTTCATGTATGCATCTCCTGATTATTGAGATGTAGGCTAAGCTGTCACCTCAGACAACATATTCAAGTCCGTATATAGGAAATATTTTATTTTGTACTAGATTTGCTGATCATTTCAATTTTTAAAACAACTCTTACATATTTCCACACATCTAATACATTCTAATGTATTTAGGTGTAAGAACACCGCTCTTAAACATTAAGCTACTTCTGTGACTCACTGAACCAAACCTCACTACTAATTAATAATGGAGTATAAGTCTTTAGTGAGTCCTAATTAAATTCCTTGAACTTCTGTGCAACAGCCACTACAACGTTATAAGGATGAGGAATCCCTGTTCTCAGTCCACACCTCCTGTAGACTCTATAGCCCTGGTTTGTTTTTTTATGTCTTTCTCATCATTATTTCATAAGATTCCTTAGAGCATAGTCTGTATCTCAGGTTAAGGGAAGGACACCCATTATAGGAGCAATAAAAAAGATTATGACATTGAGCTGGACAGCCTCTGATGCCTGCCGAGCCTCCCCTAATTTCAATACACACTCAGGTCAGACCAGAGCCAGTCACTGGCACAGTAATCCTTTTCTAGACACAGTGACACTTCATAGTTTTCCTTAGTCAAAATTCTGACTTAGGACCCAGTGTCTGGTGTATTTTGTGTGAACTGACTTTTCTTGGAAGATCACTGTTATACTGTGTTCCATGTAGGTAATGTTGGCATGTCTCACTGTGATGAGAATTCCCAAATTGATGTGGAATACCCTTCTGTATGCTGTGAATATGTTTTATTATCATTGGTTAATAAAGAAGCTGATTTGGCCAAGAGCCAGGCTGAAAATCCAAGCAAAGATACAGAGAAAAAAGGAAGGCAGGGTTTGGGAGATGCCAGCAGCCACTGGAGAAGTATGATGGCATGGTAACAGGCCATGGGCCTTGTGGTAAAATATGGACTAGTAGAAATGGGTTAATTTAAGTTGTAAGAGCTAGTTAATAATAAGCCTGAGCTAATAGTTCAAATAATTTGTAATTAATATTAAGCCTCTGAGTGGTTATTTGGGAACTGTAGGGCAGGAGAGAAATTTCTAGCTATACCAAATAATGTATTTATGAGATGTATTCATGTATAAATGCTTGTGGACATTTGAATACTTAGTGTTTGGGTCATTACCAGTTGTTCTACAGCTTAAACAGCAGTCATGTGACTAATAACAGAAGGAGTAGTACAAAATGTGACTTGATGGTGAAGCAAACAGTGTGAAAGGAACCAACAGGTGAAACAGGCTGAGGTCAATGACACATATGTTAATCTTTTTTTTCTCACCATAACTGGATCCAGAATTACTTAGGAGATCACTTATGGGCCTTCTGTCCATGCAGGTGAGAGTGTTTCCAGAAAGGATTCACTGAAGCAAGACATCCACTCTCAATGTGGGCAATACCATCCCAGGGACTAGATACTAGAAATCTCAGGCTTTCTAGAAAGGAGAAAGCCAGTTGAGAACAGGTGTTCCTCTAATATGTGTCCTGGGCTATCACAGGGTGAGGAAGTTTCTCTACCACATTATCCCACTGCCATGAGGCCCTGCTTCACAATAGGGCAAAGCAAAGAGCCAAGCGCCCATGGACTGAAGCTTCTAAAGCCATGAGACAGAATAAATGTTTTGGAAAAAATATTTTGGTCATAAGGATGAAAAGCTAATTAATATAACATATTTGAGTTACATCACAAGTCCTAGTATGGTAGAATGTATAAGAAGGGTCAAGGAAGCAGGATGAGGGAGAATGTGTTTAGTCTGAAAACGATGCAGAACTGTGTTGGCAGCTGTTGCTGTAGATGCTGCTCTTTCTCCACCGAGTCATCTTTGCACCATATCCTAGAAGTAGTCTCGGATGCACTTCCTCTCCCTTCTCCTGTCCTCCTCCTCCTTTCTATTCTCAATGAGTTTTAAGAGATTTGGCCAAGAGAAAGTGTTCAACAAAAATTTTTTATGTCTATGACTTTTGTTTTACTTTTTTATCTTATTGACATTGGTTTATTTTTATTTTTATTTTTTGTTTGTTTGAGAAGCAGACAGACTGGGTAGGAGAGAGTATGACATTGGATGGGTAGGGAGGTAGGGAGGCTCTTGGAAGGGTAACGAGAAGGGAATGACTGTGATCAACATATATTGAATGAAAATAAGAGTTTAGCCTTTGAAGTTTTGTCTATGATTCATTTTTGTTGATTTTTATTTATGGTGTGCAAGAAGCACTCAACTTCACCCTTTGTGCATAGACATTCATCTAATTCTCCCAAAACTGTTGGAAACAATTCATCTTTCCCATCAGTTCAATTGGCTCATCAATGTGACATAAAGGCAGTCTAACAAATGTGAGTTCATTTTTGTTTTTTTTAAAATTTATTTACTTATTAAAGATTTTTGCCTCTTCCCCGACACTGCCTCCCATTTCCCTTCCCCTCCCCCGATCAAGTCCCCTTCCCTCATCAGCTCGAAGAGCAATCAGGGTTCCCTGACCTGTGCGAAATCCAAGGACCACCCACCTCCATCCAGGTCTAGTAAGGTGAGCATCCAAACTGCCTAGGCTCTTACAAAAGCCAGTATGTGCAGTAGGATCAAAAACCCATTGCCATTGTTCTTGAGTTCTCAGTAGAAAACACTATCCTGAGTGAGGTAAGCCAGACCCAAAAAGAGGAACATGGGATGTACTCACTCATATTTGGTTTCTAGCCATAAATAAAGGACATTGAGCCTATAATTCGCGATCCTAGAGAAGCTAAATAACAAGGAGAACCCAAAGAAAAACATATAGGCATCCTCCTGAATATTTAACCTTCATCAGGCGATGAAAGGAGACAGAGACAGAGACGCACATTGGAGCACCGGATTGAAATCTCAAGGTCCAAATCAGGAGCAGAAGGAGAGAGAGCACGAGCAAGGAACTCAGGACCGCGAGGGGTGCACTCACACACTGAAACAATGGGGATGTTCTATTGGGAACTCACCAAGGCCAGCTGGCCTGGGTCTGAAAAAACATGGGACAAAACTGGACTCGCTGACCATAGCGGACAATGAGGACTAGTGAGTTCATTTTTGAAACTTAAACTTCATCTCTGCTCCACCAATTGCCCCTTCATGCCAGTGTCAACAGCCTTGACAACCACAGTTCAGAAGGAGGCTGTGAAATGGAAATCTGTGTCATTCAACATTGGTTTTCCCAAGACAAGATGGCCATTCTGTCCCTCAAGTTTCCTTACGAAGTTTAGATTCTTAGCTGTAGTTCTGAACAAAGTCCTGTGATGTTTGCATGGTGGCACTGGAGGAAAGGGCTTTGTTTTGTGACTATCACTGTTGTCACCCACTTAAATCTTCCAGACCAGGAATGTGGAATATCCATTTACATAAACTTCAATTACTTTTGAAAATGTTTATACTTGTCAGGGAATAAAGCTTGCATTTTTTTCATTGTTTCTAAGAATTTTGTTATTTTGGGGGTTACAGTAAATAGAATTGTCTAGTCCTTGCATTAGAGAATAGTTTTCTAAAACAGCAACAAGTACTCCCCTGCTCCATGAAGCTGCTCTGAGGAAAGCATGTGTAAGAACAGGCCAGGCCAGGAGAACAGGCTACCCTTTCCATTTAATGTGAGAAAGAGGGCAGGAGCCTCCCCAGGGCCAGCCTGACATCCTTGTTCCTCAGCGTATAGATGAGGGGGTTCAGGGTTGGGCTGAGGACCGAGTACAGCACTGAGGTCACTTTGCTTCTTTCTGGGCTGTAGCTGGAAGCAGGACTGATGTAGGCACAGAACACAGATGAGTAGTACACACAGACCACGATGAGGTGGGAGGAGCAGGTAGAAAAGGCCTTCCTCTTGCCCTCAGCAGAACGCATGCGCAGGATGCTGGCGATGATGCAGCCATAGGAGAGCAAGGTGAGGAAGAAGTTGATGCCTCCATAAAAGGCATCTGCCATAAGAGTCATGATGCTATTCACATATGTGGGGCTGCAGGAGAGCAGAAGGAGTGGGGGGATCTCACAGAAGAAGTGGGTGATGACCTTGGGGCCACAGAATGACAGCCGTGTCATCAGACCAGTGTTAATGGATGAATTCAGAGCACAGATGGACCACACAGCCATGGCCAGGACCCCACACAGCTGTGGGCTCATCCTAGAGCTGTAGTGCAAGGGATGGCAGATGGCCACGTAGCGGTCATAGGCCATGACCGTGAGCAGCAGCAGCTCAGAAGACAAGGACCACACAAGGAAGAAGAGCTGGGCCATGCACCCCTTGAAGGAAATGGTGTTTTCCTCAGACAATAGGCCAAGCAGTGCCTTGGGCAGCACAGAGGAGGTGCAGACAATATCCATGGTGGCCAGGTTGCACAGGAAAAAATACATGGGACTGTGGAGTCCAGTGCTGGAAGTGACCAAAACAATGATGACAATGTTGCCTATGAGAGCCATTGTGTAGAGAGTCAGGAAGCAGATTATCAGGAGAAGTCTTAGATTAGGGTTCTCTGAGAACCCTTCCAGCACAAACTCTGTCACCATTGTCTGGTTGGGATTCAACATCATAATGGAGAATATTAACTCCACTGCTGTGTCTGTTGGCTTCTGAGAAAATACCACAATTTACCACTTCAACATCTGATTTTCAAACTTGATCATCTCATAATTCTCTGCTGTCAGAAAAAGGAGGAGTGAATGTATTTTTGTCATGGATTAGTTTTTGTTCCTTGTCTTCTGTACCACACCATTTGGAAACCACATATATTTCCCTTGCTCTTAATTTTCTGCCTAGAAACTCTTGCCCTACTAATTTGGATCAAGAGGGACATCTTTTCTTTCCTTGTCTTCTTGAACATGTGGATTAAGTAGAGCATCCTTCATGCAGGATATTTCTATGCTTTACTTTTTCCATCAGCACCAAAAACTGTGCTTTTCTGATGGTGCTTGGAGGCACAGCTGTAACCCTGACCCCAGCTATTCCCCTCATCTCCACAGCAGGTATTCTACACATGATGACATCTTTTGGGTGGATATACACTGAGATGGTTCTTATACCTTACTCTATCATCTGGTCTCCCAACTTCTCACTTACATAGCCAGAACCTGGAAACAACCTAAATGACCCTAAACTGAAAAATGGATAAGGAAAATGTGGTACATTTGCACAATGAAGTACTACACAGCAAAAAAAAATGACATCTTAAAATTTGTGAGCAAATGGATGGATCTAGGAAACTTTATATTGAGTGAGGTAGCCCAGACCCAGAAAGACAAATATCATATGTACTTGCTCATAAGTGGCTTTTAGACATAAATCAAAGAAAAACCAGCCTACAATTCACAATCCCAGAGAATCTAGGCAACAATGAGGACCCTAAGAGAGACATACTGGATTTAATGTACATGGGAAATAGAAGAAGTCAAGATCTCTTGAGTAAATTGGGATCATGAGGACCATGGGAGAGGGTAGAAAGGAAGGGGAGAGGAATGGAGGGGAGAGGAGAAAAATATAGCTCAATGAAAACAACAAAAAGGAAAATGCTAAATACTGCTCCATTAGAAAGTTTTCAATACTTATAGTAGTCTGAAAAATCAATCAAAAATAGAATAAGAGAAATAATCATAAACAAGTCTGGAGGTAAGAGTTTAAATATCCAGTAGGGTTTCATGAGATATAAGTGAAGGTTTTAAAAAATGTGTCAATTTTATTTGAAAACACAAAAATGGTACAAATTAATTGAAAACAATCACCCCAGGAAAACAACAGTAAATCAAAACCATCGTTATCTGTAAGAAATTAACTATTATTTTAGGAATACAGCCAGTGATTATACTGGGGAGATTTAGGAAACATTTAATGGAGAATTATTCAGTGATGAACAAATTTGGGGTGACAGTTCTGCTCAACTCCAAGTTTCTCTGAGGTTTGAATAGCAGAAAACCCACTTCTCATTTTATGAGACCAGTACAACTTGCTAAAAACATGAGAAAAAAAAAACATGTAGCAGGAAAGTATAATTTAAGCACAATTATATAAATACTTTAGACAGACTAAAACATCAAACTATATGAAATAATAAGTCTTTTGATCATAAAGATCTTATTCCTGGAGTTCAAATCCCATGTAGCATTCAAATATCTTTTCATGAATTGGGCAAAGTTAAGATTCACCAGTGATAAATGACCACAGATGTACAAATTGCAAAAACTGTTTATACATCAAACTTACTTCACAAAAAGAAAGGATACTGGAGGGATGTCATAGATTTTAGTACCATAGAAGACATTATAGACTGAATATGACATAGAAGGAAGTGCTCCCCAAGACCAGTGAAAGGATTCCTATTTGAGAGACGGAAAGGAATCAAGCCCAGCTCTTAAACTTGTGCTCAGTACCAGACTGCACTACCAAAATCCAGTATAGATTAGAGCCATATGTCTCCTGCACTCAGCCAGTACTAAAAACTAAACAGTGGGACCACAAATTGACATTTTTGTCCATTTGCTGGGAATAGAATTTTTCTCTCTACCCCTCCCAGTTCCTCTCTACCTCCCCTCCCATCCAGATCCATTCCCTTTTTGTATCTCAATAGAAAACAAACAGAGTTCTCAAGGATAATGATAAAATAAAGTAAGATAAAACAAAACTAACGTACCAGAATTGGACAAGACAAATGAACAGAAGGAAAAGTGCCTAAGAGAAGACACAAGAATCAGTCAGAGACCCACTCATTAGAACACTTGGGAATCTGATGAAAATACTAAATTGGAAGCCATAACATAAAAAAGGAGGACATGATACGCACCTGTATCATGCTATTTTAAAATGTTAAGGGAATAAAACAAGGGTAAAGTCACAGAAAACTCAATAAATGAAATAATAGCTATAAAGCCTTGACTCTGGGAGAGTCTTTACTCTGGATAATAATCTCTGGTCAGATGACTACTTTGAAAGTATTTGTTAATTTCCATTTGCTATGATAATATTTCTCAGTGTGATATGATCTTACTTGTCTATTTTTGGTTTTGTTGTTTTTGCTTTGGGAGTCTTATCTGAAAAACACCCAGATAATTTGAAATGTTTCTTCTTCTCTTTCAGGCATTAGATTTAATCTTTGATCCATTTTTGTATTGATTTTTGCGTGGGACATGAAAACGATCTTGTTTCATTATTTGGCATCTAAACATCCAGAGATATCAGAAATGGAAAGATCTCCCATGCTCTTGAATAGATAGGATCAACACAATAAACATGGCAATCTTACGAAAAGCAATCCACAGATTCAATGCAATCCTCATCAAAGTCCCAACACAATTCTTCACAGATTTTTGAAAGAACAATACTCAACTTCATATGAAAACAAAAAACAAAAAACCCAGGATAGCCAAAACAATCCTGTTCAATAAAGGAACTTCAGAAGGCATCACTATCTCTGACAAGCTCTATTACAAAGCTACAGTACTGAAAACAGCCTGTTGTTGGCATAAAAATAGATAGATTGACCAATGGAATCAAATTGAAGACCCAGATAGTAATCCATACAACTATGAATTCCTGATTTTTGACAAAGAAGCTAAAATTATACAATGGAAAAAAAGAAAGCATCTTCAACAAATGGTGTTGACATAACTGAATGTTAACATGTAGAAGAATGAAAATAGATCTATATCTATCACTGTGGAGGTGTGAAAATATGAGCCTATTTCCACATTGACCAAAGATCAGAGAGTTGGAACTTTCCTTTAGTTCCATCAAGGTTATTGTGCTTCTACCTCAAACAAAGGTCCCACCCAGAGAGAGAGTTCAGAAAGGTCAGAGAGTTCTGCTCTCTCAAGGTTATTGTCTACAGGTGTGGCTGATGGCCAGACCTTGTGCTCCAGGAATAGAAAAGTAGATTGTTCCTAACTCAAACAAGAGTCTAAGGATCCAAGTAAGTTTCAGTTAAGGAGATAACATTAGATTCCACCCAGGGAGTGATTTGCCTACAGAATGTTTTGGTCTTGGTGTAAATGTGACTTGTTTTGTTCTAGCAATAGAATGTTTGACAATGAATATAGCCTGCAACTTTCAATTGGTATGTTCATTTCCTTTTATCATGTTAATGCAGTCTTTTGTCTTTGGGGTCAGGAGTATTTTAAGCAGTTGTAAATTAAAGGTAGGCAAATTTTCAGTACCCACTGAAAAATTTCCACTTGATACTGTCCTATATATTTCTTCTTTTTATTATTTTCATTTGAGTCTTCACATTCTTTATTATATTTCTAAATCCCCACTCCCCTAACCTGGTGAGAGATATTTTTGTTGAGGCTGGTCCCTGACATATCCGCATGCACAAAACTCAAGTCCAAATGGATTAAAGACCTCAATATAAATCTGATCACACTGAACCTGATAGAAGAGAAAGTGGGAAGTAACTTTGAATGCATGAAACAGGAGATCACTTCCTAAATATAACCCCAGTAGCACAGACACTGAGAACAACAATAAATAAACAGAACCTCCTGAAACTGAGAAGCTTCTGTAAAGCAAAGGATACAGTCAATAAGACAAAAAGGCAGCTTACTGAATGGGAAAAGATATTCACCAATCCCAAATCTGTCAGAAGGCTGGTCTCCAAAACATGCAAAGAACCCAAGAAACTAGATATCAAAATACCAAATAATCCAATTTAA
>NC_022015.1:33215056-33227116 GCF_000317375.1 Microtus ochrogaster
GGGAGGAGTGGGAGGCTGGGAGGAGCCGGAAATTTTTTTTCTCAATAAAAAAAAAATCTTTAAAAAAAAAAAGAAAGGCCTGATTCAAAATGAAATAAAGGGTTTACTCAAACTAAATCTTTCTTTTGTAGGAATACTTGGGCCTGTTGTCTGCTGGAAGCCTTGCTCCAAAAGGGCTCAATGACCTGGGGTGGGAGGGGGAGAGGAGTGGGGGGAGGGTGGGAGGAGTGGGAGGCTGGGAGGAGGAGGAAATTTTTTTTTCTCAATAAAAAAAAATCTTGAAAAAAAAAGAAAGGCCTGATTCAAAATGAAATAAAGGGTTTACTCAAACTAAAAAAAAAAAGAATTGTTCAACATCCTTAGTCATCAGGGAAATAAAAACAACTCTGAGATACCATCTTACAGATGAACCTGAGATTCACCTGTCAGAATGGCTAAGATCAAAACCCACGAATGACAGATTATGTTGGAGAGAATGTGGAGTAAAGGAAACACTCCTGTATTGCTGTTAGGAGTGTAAACTTGTAAAACCACTTTAGAAATCAGTATGGCAGTTTCTCAGAAAATTGGGACTCAATCTACCTTAAGACCTAGAAATACCACTCTTGGTCATATACCCAAAGGATGCACACTCAAAACACAAAGATATTTATTCAACTATGTTCATAGCAGCATTATTAGTAATAGCTAGAACTTGGAAACAATCTAGATGTCCCTCAAGTGAACAATGAAAAAGAAAATGTGGTATATTTACACAATGGAGTACTACTCTGTGGAAAAAAAACAAAGACATCTTTAAATTTGTCAGGAAATGGGTGGAACTAAAAAATATATCCTGAGTAAGGTAACCCAGACCCAGAAAGACAAATATAGTACGTACTCACTCATAAATGGACACTAGACATAAAGCAAAGGATAACCAGCTTACAACCCACAACCCCAGAGAAGCCAGGAAACAAGGAGGACTCTAAAAAAGACTACATGGATCTCCTAAGGAAGGGGAAGTAGACAAGTTCTCCTGAGTAAAGTGGCAGTGGAAGGAGGAGAAAGGAAGTGGGGATGGGAGAAGGGGAGAGGGGATGAGTACAGGAGGGATTGAGAAGGCTGAGTTAGGGGAAGAACAGAGAGGGACATAGAGGAAAGAGATATCTTGATACAAGGAGCCATTATGGGGTTAGCAAGAAACCTAGGACTAGGGAAATTCTACAAGGCTGATCCAAGATAAGAATCTAAAGAATAGTGTAGAGGGTGCCTTAACTGACCTTCTCCTGTAAGTAAATGGTGATTACCTTAATTGTCATCATAGAACCTTCATCCAGAAACTTATGGAAGCAGATGCAGAGATCCACAGCTAAGCACTGGGCCAAGCTTCCAGAGACCAGTCCAAGAGAGGGAGAAGCAATAATATGAACAAAGGGGTCAAGATCATGATGAGGATATCCACAGAAACAACTGACCTGAGCTAACGAGAGCTCTTTGACTTTGGAATGACAGCTAGGGAACCTGCATAGGACTGAACTAAATCCTCTCAATGTGGATGACAGTTGTGTGGCTTGGGCAGTTTGTGGTGCCACTGGCAGTGGGACCAGGATTTATCCTCCCTAGTGCATGAACTGAGTTTTTGGATCCCATTCCTATGAAGGGAGATCTTGCTTAGTCAAGATACAGGGAGGAGGGTCTTAGTCCTGCCTCAAGTGATGCAACAGACTTTGTTGACTCCCCATGGGAGGCCTCACCCTCTCTGAGGAATGGATGAGAAGTGGGGTGGGGAGAATTTGGGGGAATGGGAAAAGGGGAGGGAGAGGGAACTAGGTTTGGTATGTAAAAGAAAAAGATTGGTTTAAAATTAAATAAAAAAGAAATAAACACAGACTCCCCAGTGTAAGAAAATCTGAGAGAATTCACAACCACCAGAGAAGTCCCCAAAATATTTTAAGGTAGTCCCACATCTTGAGATTAAGAAAAGACAATATCTATGAAAAAGGTTTTAAAGTATAAAATACAGTGAAGGACAGATGCACAAAAGGAAATAAAGAGCATAAAGCCTTGTCAATCAATGCACTACACCACCAAGCCACAGCGCTGAATGACAGAGAGGAAGAAAATAAAAGAGATTCAAGACCAACAGACAACAATGACAAAGCACAGAAGACACTTATAATGACATTCTTGAACATAAACAATTTCTGCTCTATACATGGTATAGAGCAACAGAAATACTCTCCCTGAATTACTACAGAAAGTGGGAAGGAGCTGAAGGATACAGATTAGCCCAAGAAATGAGCCACATTATCACATATCAATAAATGTTCTTGCTAGTAAAGAAGTTCTGAAGCAATCGTATTCACAATAGGTAGGGAACAAACCCTAATAGATTAAGAACAGATGTAGCTAAGAATGTGAGCAATCTCTTTAATAAAAGCTACAAAACAAGCAGGGAATCGTGGCTCATGGCCTTTAATTTTAGCACTCAGAAGGCAGAGGCAGGTAGATCTTTATGAGTTTGAGGCCAACCTGGTCTATAGACAGCCAGGGATCCATGGAAAAACCCTGTCTCAGAAAAAAGAAAGAAAGAAAGAGTGTGCCTGATCTAATGGGAGTTCACCAAAGCCAGCTGGACAGGGACTGAATGAAAGTGTGATCAAACTGGGCTCTCTGTATGTGGTTGCCAATGGGGGCAGACTGAGAAACCATCGATAATGGCACTGGGACCTGTTTCTACTGCATGTAGTGACTTTTTGGGACCCTAGTCTATTTGGATGCACACCTTCCTAGGCCTGGATGGGCCTTGGACTTCCCACAGGGCAGGGTACCCTGCCCTCTCTGAAGGAGGAAGGGGGAGGGAGGAGGGAGAGTGGGAGAGTAGAGGGGAATGGAAGGAGGGGAGGAAGAGTAAATTTTTCAATGGAAAAATAAAAAAATTAAAACGAAAAAAATAAAAAAAAGAAAGAAAGAATTGCAAATCAGGGAGTAGCTGAGTCCTCCTCCACACTAGCATGACCTCTATGACCATGAGTAGGAAGAGTTAATATCATTCAAACTTATGTGTCATCCAAAATCATTTTCAGGTTCAATGCAATAATATTCTTTATAACACTAGAAAGAAAAACAATCCCCAAATTCATAAAGACCAGGAAGTCAGGACATAACATGGTGGTTTTGAGCAAAAGAACAATGTATGATCAACTTCGTATGGTTTCAAGACACACACCATGTTTTCCAAACCAAGACAACATGATCTCAGCATAAAAGAGACTGCAGACCGTGGGAAAGACCAGATATCTGAGAAACGAACTCAGACACCTGCTACCAGGCAGTTTTTGCATAGGCACTAAGAACATAGAGGAAAGGGCAAGCTCTTCAGTATGTGTGCTGGTAAAACTGGATGTTCACATGCCAAAGAATGAAACAAGATCTTCTTGCTCCATACAAAAATGAATCCAAAATGGACCAAAGATCAAATCTAATGCCTAAAAGAGAAGGAACATTTCAAATTATCTGGGAGTCTTTCAGATAAGTCTCCCAAAGCACACACACCAAACCCAAAACTGGATAAGTAAGATCATATCACACTGAGAAATGTTATCACAGCAAATGGGAAGTAACAAATACTTTCAGAGTAATCATCTGACCAGAGATTATTATCCACAATAAGAACTTCAAAGTAAAAAATGACAAACAGTCTAACTTAATAAGTGAACAAATAATCTGATTTTAGATTTCTAAAAACTACAAACCTTAAAAAAAAATAAATGGTCACATTCATCAGCAACCACGGAAATGCCAATCAAACAACAATAAAATATCTCTCCAAACACCATGACCATTAGCAAAATACAAAGACAAAAAAATACTAGCAAAAAGTCAGAGAAAAAGGAATTCCTACGATGATATAAATGAGTATAGCCATTAGGGAAACTGTATGATGGTCCCTCAGTAAACTAGAATGGAAGCTTTCATATAGGCCAGAACTTCATTACAGAATTTATTCCAAGGAAATGAGGTCAGCCTGTCGAAGAGACACTGACACTCCTTTGTGGAGAAGTGGTCACAAAAGCAAATAAACAGAGCAAGCATAAGTATTAATGAGGGCATGAGGGGGGGGGACAAATAAAAGGTAACACACACACGTGTGCAATGTAACATTATTCAAACACAAAAGTATGACCTCTGTTCAGGTACAGCAAAGTGGATACAAGTGAGGAATAATAAGTCAAGATAAATAAGCCTAAATCAGGCACAGAAAGACAGATACCACATGTATCTTTCATACCTATCTATCTTAGCAGAATATTGATTGATAGACCTGATAAATGGCAAAGGCGAGGAGGTGCTAAGGGAGACAGGACAATGGGAACCAAGCACATTTACACAGAAACATCGGTTCTTGGACTCTGGCTACATGCCACAGTCATCCCTTATGTATTTACAAATAACAAGAAGGGAGGAGCTCAAAGCTTGAGAAGACAGAGATGACACAGTCGCAGAAATGTAAACATGTACTGAGAATATGTGTAAACATATCATCCTGTGTCCCATCAACACTTGCAATGACTTCTTGCTACAAATCACAGTATTGATTGACAGCGTGCATGGTAGCTTTATTCATAAAACTGGACCATAAAAACACATCACAGAAAAGACAAATGTAAGTGGACAACACTATGGATGGAGCCCGAAGATTAAGATGAGCACAGTAACTGTTCACAATGAACTTATGTGAGTTCGTGCAGAGGAAAATGCACTCATAACCCGATCTATAGAAATTACACATCTGTATTACCTCAAATTTTTGTGACCCTGACAAGACAGTGTGAGAAGAGTTCTGGCATCATGGAAAATGTCTTGCATCTTTATGGAACTGAGCTACATGAAAGAAAGCAGCCTATAAAACACATCAAATGGTTTTTAAAAAATGCAATCCTCTTCCTTAAGTGTACCTTGAAAACTATAATAAAGTTTAGTTTCACTTGTTCAGTTTACTTTAATCAAAGCCTTCAAAAATGTTTTAGGTGTGTTAGAGCAAATGGAAACTATATTAAGGGTAATGGGAGCTGCATGTCTTAAAGTAGAGAGAAGAGATACCAGTGAGAAAGGGGAGAGAGTGTGACCTCTGACCTCTGTGGAGTAAGATTATTATGTGAGAAGTCAGATGTGTGTCCACAGCATAACTCCCTGTCTTTGCAACTGGAGTAATCCCATGGCAACACCTACACTTGTGAATTCACATTATAGCAGAGAGAAATAGAAAGTGAATGTGTGCACAACAGCAAACTGGTCTAAACTGAACACAAGAAAATAGCAATGATTGCACAGCATGTGTGCTGAATTCTCTCCATCAAATCTATATCAACCATATTGGAAAATGCCTTATTCCTTTTGAATCTACTGAGACCACTTTGATGTAAGAACGGAACAATTACAAGGAACATCTGAAGCCTGATAAACACGACCTTTTAGCAAAGGGAATAAAGGTTGGTCAGGGCCAAGGCATGGACAATGTGGTGAAAACCTGAACGATCCTGTAGCCCTGGGATGAAAGGAGTAACTGTGATGAAGAAGCAGCTGTCACCATGAAGGGTTCCTGTTCATGAACCTGGAAGCACCTAGGAATGTCTAATGCTATCAGACAGGTGCCCGATTCTGGGATTCCCCACATCCGAGACTGCCTAGTAAACTGGAGGGAGCTTTGCTCGTAAAGAACAAAGCGTGTGAAGAAGATTAGAAGATCATCATGACTATGGGTCTCTGATGGGCAAAGGCTGGATTAGACACAGGGCATTCACACAGTCTCAGCTCCCCGCAGAGCATGTGTCCTCTTCACGGGGAAAAGTACAAACTTCACCCTGTGCTCCTCACCTCCTCACCAAGTGGTACAAACTGCTGCTTCTCATCTGGATCAAACCAAGCATCACCTGCAGAGTATCAGGGAGGAGCCTCAGTATCTGTACTGAGTTTGTAGGATAATAATCCTACTCCAGAGAGAAGAGGTTGGTGGGGGATCACTTTGAGGGCCAAAGACTACCATTTTGCCTCCAACAGCCAAATGTACAGATTTTCTGGGGATAATTTTCATGCATGACTGAGAAAAGAAAAGCACTTCTGGAAGACCATAGGTCAATAGTCATTCTTTTTTCATACACACCGAGTTTAGCAAGCAATATTTTGATGCTTGTTATTCCTATAGGCCTAGTAGACAGTATTATCTAATTGAGATGTGATACTGTTATACAGAGGGAAAAATTAATCAGTGTTTCCCAACTGCTCACCTCCACACATGTGCAACAAAGAGATAAGCTGCAATTACCCAAGCCCTCTCCCCAGAATTCCTTCTGGTTCTTTTGTGAACTTAGTTCTTATTGCTGGTGTTCCCATTTGTGCCTAAGAGGACACAGGAGAATCTGGTGTCCAGGTTGGGGTAGGTTGTGTGGAACAAATTCCCGACAACCACAGATAGCTACAATTCATTTAAAATTTAATATGAGCCCTATGGGTGATGAATGAGGAAGTCAGAGTGAACATAAGGAAAAAACAGACATAATAAACTAAGCATTGTTAGAAGTTAGACATTCTGCTGTTTACACAATGGAGCACGAAACCAAAGCTTTCTATCATAATCTGTTCTCTGACCTATCACTCTGCCCCAGGCCTCACTGAGAACACGAGTTGATGTCCCTCTGTGCTGACATCCGGACACTGAAACAAATACCACTTTTATAGTGAGACTTTTGCTTTGGGCCTCTACTCTTAGTCAGAAGAGTCACATAGTGGGAGATCAGACTTCACTCACCTTTCTTTGTCATAGTGAATTGAAGTGACAGATGGTTTCCCCAAAAGTGCATATTGTTCTGAGCACAGACTCTCCTTTTCTGCAAGAACCAAGTCTTTAGTGTCCTTCTGAAGCTGTCCTCCTTTGTGTAAAGGTCACTGACCTTCAGAAATACCCGTGATTTTCTGAGACCAGAGACAAATGTTTGTCCTGATGCCTCCTGGGATAGAAAATGAAGGAGAAAGCTCTTAGGATCAATTAAATGGAACTCGTAGCTTCATGACCCGAGTTCCCTGCAGACTTGTGTGGAGGACAATGGTCAGGGGAGCCACAATGTGGGCAGGAGCAGTTCACTATCCATCTCCTCCATTCGCCAACCTTCTGCATGCATTTCCCAGAGTATTATTGGAATACTCATGCCCTGTGTGGAAGATCTCACCATGATATAAATTGACTCTCCTCTTCTGCTGAGAGTACTTCATCTGAACTGGACACACACAATGAGAGTGTTCTAAGTATCTTATACTTTCTTTGTGGTGCCAGATTCTTCATAATTGAAAAACTAAGTAAAATATTTTCTTTCTTACTTTTCTTTTCTTTTTTTATTTTTTTTTAACACAACCTTACTGACGTTTTCCCTCCTATCATCCCCTCATTTTCTCTTCAGAGAAGAGCTGGCCTCCCAGGGTATATCAGCTGAACAAGGCATACCAAGATACAATAAGACTAGGCACAAACCCTCATACCACAGGTCGCAGGAAAAAGATACCAAGAGTAGGCAAAAGAGTCAGAGACACCCCACTCCCACTGTTAAGAGTCCCACAAAACACCAAGCTAACAAGCATAGCATATACGCAGAGGACCAGTGCAGAGCCATGCAGGCTCCATACTCCATGCTCCATGTTCGCCCCTTCAGTCTCTGTGAGCCCCTATTAGCCCTACTTAGTTGATTCTGTGGGCTGTAGGTTCTAATTCTGTTGATTCTGTAGGAGACCTGGATCCTACAATCCTTCTCTTCCACAGGTTCCCAGAGCTTCACCTAATGTTTGGCTGTTGATCTCCCTACATCTGCTTCCATAGACTATAGGAGGAACCACTCTGAAGGAGAATGGGCTAGGGACCCATCTATGAGTATTGAAGAATATCATTAGGAATAATTTCATTTTTTTGGTCAGTTATGTTCTAACCTAAGATGCTAGGCCATCCAGCTTCTGGTTCCTGGACATCAAGGCAGTGTTGGACATGGACACACTTTTGCAGCATGGGCCTCAAGTTATATCAGTTACTGGTTGGCCAATCCCACAAACTCTGAGCCATTATTGCCCCAACACATCTCTCAGCATCACAGTTTGAAGGTCAAAGTTTTTTGGGCTTGGTTGGTATTCCAGTCCCACCACTAGAAGCCATGCCTGGTTGCAGAAAATGGCCAGTTCATTCTCTGTATCCTCCATTAGTAGGAGTCTCCACTAGGGTCACCCTTATAGTTTCCACTACACTAGGTTTCCACATCACCCATCCAATGTCACCCAATTCTAGTCATCTCTCTCAGTGTTCTGTCCCTCTGTGCTTCCCTCCTGCACCTGATCCTTCCTGTTCCGATCCACACCTGCCCCCTGTCTACCCACAAAATCTATTCTAATTCACCTCCCAGGGAGATCCACGTGTTCTCCACCCCCCAGAGTCTTCCTTGTTATTTAGCCTCTTTGTGTCTGTGGATTATAGTGTGATTATGCCAATATCTGCTTATAGGTGTACATATATCATGTTTGTCTTTCTGGGTCTGGGTTGCCTCATTCAGGATTATTTTTTCAAGTCCCATCTACTTACCTGCTAGTTTCATGATGCCATTTTTCTAACAACAAAGTTAAACTTCACTGTGCAAACATATCACATTTTCTTTATCCATTCTTCAGTTGAAGGACATCTGGGTTGTTTTCAGTTTCTGGATATTATGAATAAAGGCTCTATGAACATAGTTAAACAAATGTCATGTTTGGGTTCATGTCAAGGAATAGTATAGCTGGATCTTGAGGCAAATTGATTCCCAGTTTTCTGAGGAACCACCATATTGATTTCCATAATGACTGTATAAATTTGCACTCCCACCAGCAATGGAGGAGTGTTTCCCTTGCTCCACATCCTTGTCAGCATGAGCCATCACCTGTGTTTTTGATATTAGCCATTCTGACAGGTGGAATCTCAAAATAGTTTTGATTTGTATTTCCCCCATGGCTAACAATGTTGCTTTAAGTGTTTGTTTGCCATCTGAGATTCCTCTATTGAGAATTCTCTGTTTAGATCTATACTCAATTTTAAAATTGATCATTTGGTTTATTGATATCTAGTTTCTTGAGTTCTTTATATATTTTGGATAGTCATATTCTATTAGATGTGAAGTTGCTGAAAATCTTTTCCCATTCTCTAGGTTGCCTCTTTGTCCAAATGGTAATGTCCTTTGCCTGATAGAAGCCTTTCAGTTTTATGAGGTTCCATTTATTAATTGTTAGTCTTAGTTCCTGTGTTATCAGTGTATGTTTAGGAAGTTGTTTCCTGTGCCAATGTGTTCAGAGCCATTTCCAGTTTTCTTTTCTATCAGGTTCAGTGTCTTTTATGTTGAGATTTTTGATCCACTTGTACTTGAATTTTGTGCAGGTTGATAAATATGGTTCTATTTACATTCTTCTACATACATACATTCATTTAGACCAGCACCATTTGTTGAAAATGCTTTTTTTTTTAACATTGTGTATGTCTGGCTTCTTTATAAAAAATCAGGTGTCTGTAGGTAGGTGAATTTTTGCCTGGATCCTTGATTCAATTACATGGATCAACTTGTCTGTTTTTATGCCAATATCATATAATATTTTTATTACTGTATCTCAGTAGCACAGCTTGAAATCAGAGATTCTGGAAGTTATTTTGTTGTTCGTAATGTGAAAGACACAAAGTATAAAAAAATAGAAAGTTTAATAGAAAAAAGAAAGTATATTGACTATTGTAAGATACAATGTTTTCCAAATAAGATATTTGGAAAGCTTCATAGAGAAGGAATCAACCATGTGCATCACTGTGAAGTTTTTCTTTCTTTCTGCGTTTATAATATGCTTCCATTATTCATCATCAAATACCACTATACTGAATCCTTGACTCTGAATGGTACCTATTAATCTCTTGTACTCACATTCTCATTTTTTCTGACTGATGTTTCTCTGTTTAAGGGCATTTAGTAGAAGAAAGAATGAAAATATAATCCGTGGGCTATTGATGAACAAATGTATAAAACAGATGGAAGAATCAGAAAAAATGCCAGAGCAAATCATTAAGATGAAGAATTTATGAAGTACGATTTGTCCTGAATTGTACTGACCAATAAAGAAAATGAGAAATTAAAAAAAGAAATATAGGGGCTCCAGAAATTGATATTCCTCATACCATGTGAGAGAGGATCCAGTTAGTTCTTTTTATAAGCTAAAGTCTCTTGCTTTGGGATATTTGTTGCTAATCTCTCCCAGGACATAGCTGCAAGCTCATTGGCAATGTTTTTTGTTTGTCCATAATGAGAAAATTTCAGAACAGTAAAAGGTAGCAAAATTTCTGCTGGGTCTAATCCTATCAGAATAAATTTAGAAACCTTTTCTACAGAGATCTTTAATTTTTACTCTGTTTTTACGGTAAAAAAAAAACTATTCTAAGATAGTATCTTCTCTCTTCATAGGAATTCCTGTAGGAGAATGTGTAGAAGATAAAATCGCCAGAAAACAACTAAGATCTGGATGTAAGTGATTCACTTGTGCATTCTGCAATTTCTTCGCTATGAAGCCAATTCTCTCTCAGCCTCACCTGATAATTCTCTTGGACTATTTAAGTCCTTCTCATCATGTAGGGTTTGAAATAAATTACTTTGTTCTTGAGTTGTCAATCCAATAATGGGCCGTAACCAGTTAATATCTCTCAGCAATTTCTGAAAATTATCATGAGTTTGTAATTGATCTCTCTTGAAGCTTTCATAAACCTATTTTATATCCTAAGTAATTAACAGAATCTCCTCTTTGTACCTTTTTCAGGAACAATATATAATCCCCAATAAGGCAATTTTTTTTATTACCTCTTCAAACAGTTTTTGAATGTATCTGAGTCTGAATTATAAGGGTAAAATATTATTCATATAATGGTAAATGATAGTTTGAGAAAACTGTTTACAAGTTATTTGCAATGGAAGTTATATAAAATACATCCATTGTGGAAGAATTTTCCAATGAAACCTTTTAACAGGCTGGGAATTATTACAAGTAGGAACTGTGAAGGCATTTTTTCTCTATCTTATTCTTATAAAGGTATATATAGTTAAGAAACAGTCTTTAAAATAAATCACTATAATAGACTACCTCTTAGGTGATAAGGAAAGCAAGGGAATTACAGGTCATAAAGAACCCACTGCTTGGATTATCTTATTTACAGCTCCCAGATCTGTTACTATTCTCCATTTTCCAGAATTATTTTTAATGACAAATATAGGAGAACTCTAGGACTAATCAATTCTTCAATATGTTGAATGTTTAGCTGCTTCTGTAGAAGTTGTTTTAGTGCCTGTAATTTTTCTGATATAAAAGTGGAACAGTAGTTCCACTCACATAGGTTTATCAGCTAACAATTTTAAAGGTAGGGTTGTTAGCTCCTTTGAAAGACCAACAGTTGTGCCCTGCTTATGCACAACCTGAACAACCAGTGACTGTTCTTAAAAATACCTTAATATGTCTCTCAGAAGCATTCTTTATGTTTTGGTTTGTTATGAGATTGAGCCTGTGTTTTCCATTTCTGTAACAAACCACGTCCTCATAAATTCATTGCTATGTTAGCCACGAATGGCTCTAATTTTTCTCTGTCCTCTGTCCATATTCATTTGATTCAACTTATAATTTATTTTACCTAAGATTAACTCTAACCTCTAGAAGTTAAATACTTACCTCCTGAAAAGGCCAATCTGGATGCCAATATTTTGGTGAAGTTGCTGGCCGGTGGTGGTGCACACCTTTAATCCCAGCACTCTGGAGGCAGAGGCAGGCCGATTTCTGTGACTTCGAGGCCAGCCCGGTCTACAAGAGCTAGTTCCAGGACAGGAACCAAAAACTACGGAGAAACCCTGTCTCAAAAAAATCAAAGGCAATCCTACCAAAGGCAATTTATAGATTCAATGCAATCCCCATCAAGGTCCCATCAAAATTCTTCACAAACCTTGAGAGGACAATAATCAACTTTATATGGAAAAACAAAAAACCCAGGATAGCCAAAAC
>NC_022015.1:33229214-33231327 GCF_000317375.1 Microtus ochrogaster
GGAGGGGGAGGGAAATGGGAGGCTGGGAGGAGATGGAAACTTGTTTTTTTTTCTTTTCTCAATAAAAAAAAGAATTAAAAAAATCAAAAAAAATATTTTGGTGAAATTATTGTTATATCTATATCTATGTCAACCAAACCTTCAATTATAAGGGAATTTATCCATATTTTTAGCTTTGGTCTTTGATCATTTATAGAAGTTTGTCAAAATACTTGTTTTCTGATCTCTCCTGACAATTTTCTTTTATCTACTGAAGCTGATCTCTCATCCAGTGCAGTATGATTTTTAACAGCAAGCGTTAGGCCTTTTAATTGCTCTGTGGCAATTTAATTCCTATGCTGACAGGGAATGATTGAACCAAATTTGACATTGGGGTCTGTGAGAGGCCCCCTAAGGCATTTCCCAATGGCAAAGCGTTACCTGCTCCTTGTTGATCTGCATTCATTAGTCAAATGTCAGCCTTTGCTGCACCTTCTGCATACTCCAGAAGGCTGAGCCTTCTGTTTGGATTATCTTTAATCCCATTCCATGAGAAGAAATCTATGCCTGACATTGCTCAGGTGGACAAGAACATGAGACTAGATAGACCATGAACTTAGGGAAGACCAAATACTACTGTTCTGCTAAAGTAGCATAGCAATAAAATGACTCCTAATGACATTCTGATATACCTATAGGTCAGTGTCTTGTTTAGCCAACATCAGAGAGAGAAGCTTCCTCCTACATGAGATGGCAACTAATACAGAGACCCACAATCAGGCAGTGTTTGAGACCTTGGAAGAGTCAATCAGTCCTAAATGGGACATCTCCATCAAATACTTTCCCCTAGTACTCAAGGAACTATGTAAAAGGGGAGGGGGAAGATAAGAGCAAGTGGGGATGGAAGAGATCAGGAAAACAGTGCCTTCTAGACTAACAGGACTGGTACACATATTAATTCATAGAGACAGGGTAGCATGCCCAGGACCTGTACAGGTGTAAGCCAGGGTCCCAGCAATTAAGGAAGAAAGGAAGGAAGGAAGGATGGGAAGAGACAGACCTTATCTTTCAGAGCTCGATGGCTCACAAAACACTACATGCTAAGATATCCCATTTGGGTCTCATATAAAGCCTTCTCCTTGAAGTTGGTAGGCAGGTAATTACACTTCTGTGGGTGAGCATGGGTTCCAAAATATAAAGGGATATCCAGCAGCTGTTTGAAGCTTAGGGCAAGTCAGTCTTCAACCTAATGTTAGGCATTCTAATCTTTCCATATGATATAATGATAAAAAAATGACTGACACAATGACATGCTAGACACAGAGCTGAAAAAATCTAACTTCATATCAATTTGTTGACACATTGGTCTGCAAAGGACTGCTGTAGACACTTTCTCGGAGTATAAACAGAACCAAACCAAGGCCCTGCTTTCAGTGATGTTCACAGAACTGAAGCAGGAAGGCAAGTCCTCTCCTTCCTCACCACTGTTCTCTTTTGCTGATTTGCTGTTTGCTTGCTGTAGATGGCCTGAGGTCCTTGTGCTCACAGAAAAGCACTAGGGAAACCAGGAATGTTACACACACAGAGTAGTCTCCTCAGTGAGGGAGATGGATATTTGCTTTTCACCCTGAAAGCTGAAAATAGATATAGTTAATAGCCTAGTGATCTGTGCTATCTGCAGGATCTGGTCACACCTGACTCTCCAGGACAATTTCATTTATGTTTTGTTGAGGTTTATGTTGGGGTTAAGCCCACTAAACCTCTCAGGTTTCAGAAGGATCGTTATAGCAGGTGAAAGCTGATTAAGATATCTGAGGGTAAATAAATTAGCTCACATAAGTCCTTTGTCATGTCTCACTTATTCTTCCTATGCTCTCTCTAATTTGCTGTTCGTCTTCACTGTTCTTTCATTGTTCTCTTGCTATTCTTTCTCGCTGTTTTCACCCATCCCACATGGTTTCCAATTTCTGTACCCACAGATATTTAACAATTACAGCATTCATTTTACATAATCACAGAAACAGTTAGGGAGGCACCTTTTGTCTCAGAAGGGGCATGACTGTGAAGCCCCCCAGCAGACACTGGGAGGACTAATTAAGAATGGGACTTTATTTATTTATTAACTACTATTTTT
>NC_022015.1:33231867-33241174 GCF_000317375.1 Microtus ochrogaster
CCTTCTTATTTAGCTTCTCTATGATCACGAATTATAGGCTCAATGTCCTTTATTTATGGCTAGAAACCAAATATGAGTGAGAACATCCCATGTTCCTCTTTTTGGGTCTGGCTTACCTCACTCAGGATAGTGTTTTCTATTTCCGTCCATTTGCATGCAAAATTCTTTAAATCAATACAAAATTCTAAGAAGTTTGTGTGAACTGACTATATTTCTTAAGTGCCACTAGTTAAGCTAGAAGTTTGTGATTAATAATTGTAAAAAATGCAACAGTGCGGTTACATTTTCTAAACACTTTTGCTTCCTTCCCTGGTGGCTGGAAACACAGCATTTGTAACCAAAGTAACCGTGGGCCAGAGAGGAAGGTGAACATGCTTGATTTGCATTAGTGTCTGGCTAGCTGAGTTAAAGCCAGTGTCTTTGGGGACTTTGCTTCCAGCATGTTAGGGCCCTGAGCTGTGCCCTCATACTTCGCATTATAAGGACCACACTCATACAGACCTCTATGTAGGTGGCATTTTCCTGTCCCAGCTGCTTGTTCCTAAATAACTAATACAGAGACTTAAGATTACTAATAAGAAAGAGCCCTGTTGATAGCCCAGGTTTTTTATTACCTAACTCTTAAATTTAAATTAACCCATTTTTTTTTGTCTATGCTTTGCCATGTGGCTCATGACCTGTTATCTCATTTTCTACATATCCTGTTTCTTTGGCGGCTGGCTGGCATTTCCTCTGACTCCTCTCTTCTTCTCCTGGGATTCCTTTGTGTCTGACTGTCTCACCTATACTTCCTGTCTGGCTACTGGCCTGTCAGCTTTTTATTAACCAATAAGAGTAATGCATATTCATAGTGTAAAAGATTATTCCAAAGCATTTATACCTTTTTGTCTAAGTACAGAGGAAGTTTTTTTTTAACATAGTAAAACTATATACAACAAAACAGTTATTAAGTAAGAATTACCTTCTAACATAACTAAGGAAAACTATAACTATATATATAACTATAACTATAACTCTCCATCAAAGACCACAGAAGTATGAAAATTTAACTAATGATAGGGACATCAGGCTGTCTGGACAGTGACCCAAAGTTCCTCTGAAGTGATGCATCCAACTCTTGCCTACAGGACTAGCGTATCTGACAGATTTTCCCGTGAAGCAGGAGATTTTGAAGGACTGTCCTACTTTGTCTTGGCAAAGTGTGCCAGTCTCTTTCTTTTGTGTTCTTTTGTAATTCAGCCGTCATATTGTCAGCAGTCAAGGCAATGGCAGGTTCTTGTCCAGTAGCTACCTTTTGCCTCAAAGAAAGTAAACTCCATATGGATTTGCTTTGATGACCATCATCTTCTGTGAAGTAGATTGGTGTTGCCAGGAGCAGACATATCTCACTATTGAGAAAACCCTTAAATTATTAAGCAGATTGCATGCCATATTCTGTAGGCCTTTGAAATGTTTGAGGACTATTTATCTAAGTATATCATTATATGGCCTTGAATACATACTTAACATGACTATAAGTTTGACTATTATAGATGATTATTAATCTGTCCTTCTTAATTATACATCACACTTTTTAAATGAGATGCATAAGCACAACATACCCAAATAAGAGTAGAAACATACATACAGGATAACAAAATTAACTTTACATTTGTATAAATATTCAAAAATTCATACCAATGTAAAATATTTAAGACTAGTAGTTGCTTTTTTGACTTAACAGTAGATTCAATAGTCTACTTTTTTATCCTATTATTTAGGTTTCCTTTCACTTTCCTTTCAGAAAGAAATCCTTGAACCCAATCTCCTTTGTTTAACTTTTTTTCCTGGCATTACCAATAACAACTTGTACCAAAAACCCCTTAAATGATAATAAATATCCATAACCCATTATGGGGGGACTGTGGGAGTAGTTTTTAAGACTACTTCCTGTTAATTGGGGTGCTCATAATCTTTGAGGGAACCTTGAGAAAATCAGGATACTTGTGAAGTCTTGACTGGAGCATTCTGTGAGGGTGTATCATCTCAATTAGTAGACTTAAAGCTGTTTTGGATGATGGAGCACCTGGACCATCCATTGCATTGGTGTCTGGTCCCCTTGCTCTGAAAGTACATAAACTTTAAAAGGTAAAATACATATCTGCATTATCAGTTATCTGACTGGCTCTTCCAAATTTATGTGTAATGATCTAACTGATGAAAATAATCATTATATTCTTTGCTTGTTGTGGCAGTCCCTTGATGCTTGCTGGTTGCCTACCCTGTGCCAAGAGCAGAAATAAGAAGAAAAAGACATGGATGGAGGTGGGGGTCCTTGGACTTCCCACAGGGCAGGGAACCCTGATTGCTCTTCGGGCTGAGGAGGGAGGGGGACTTAATTGGGGGAGGGGGAGGGAAATGGGAGGCGGGGGCGGGGAAGAGACGGAGATCTTTAATAAATAAATAAATTTTAAAAAAAGAAGAAAAAGACATTGTTTTGCTAATAAAAGCCCATAGTCTTCATGAGAGAATAAACAAAATTGGGGTAGTCTTTAACTGGGCAGTAGGGATGGATAGTATTATAGAGTTAAAGGCACCAAGGAGGGATAATTAGCACTTAGGATGTTTGGAACCATATGTCTTATATATAGTTGAAATGAGGTTACACCACCTGGGATGTTAATGTCCTCCAAAAACAAATGACTATGTAACAAAAACCACAGTACCATGGATGAGAAACCTACTTTTGGGTTGTTGGCAGAGTAGTCCAAGTATCTCCCAAAACAACTATAAGGTATTATTGATGTCCTGGGTGGCTTCCTAGAATTTAAGGGTAAGTCCTTATTGCTGAAGACATACACTTCAGACACAGAATTTAGAGGGGTCCAATTACATTTCACCCAGAAGCCTCCTCCCTGAGGATGAACTTTCATAGTACCAGAATTGAGATATAGGCTTCCAAGGAAGAAAATCAATCAGTATCTTTCCCAGTGTGGTACCTACGAATCACAGCATTGTGCAGCATGACAAGTTTTCCCTAAAGGCAAAACAGAAGCACTTATGTTGGCAGTAACTGTCTAATTGGACATAAGATCCACTCAGTATGGCACAGTTCATGCCTGGTACTATAAACCTAGACAACTGCCTGTGGCTGGACAGGTCAGATACACCAAAGTAGACCTTATTACTGTTTTCCCAAACCAGTGTAACCTCTAACTGTATCCTTCATACTTAGCCCTATACCCACAGATTTCTGTGGCTCCCATCCCTCACCAAAGTTTCTTTTTGCAGCAGACAGGGACCAATTCAGAAATCTACAACTGTCTATAACTGCTTAGTCCTAAAGGATACATTTATTACACAACCACACACCTAAGTCTAGAAGAGCATCAAAGAAGAGAAAGTGGAAGAATTACATCCCAGAGGATCAAGATATCTGCTGCAACATTGTATCATCTATATTGGGAAGATGTATTTACCAAACCTCAGGAATATGATTACTTAATCAAGACCTGAACAATGACAGGACTGGTAGGCATGCTAGCAACGATAGTGGAGATCTGTGGAGTTATAGACGATTAATAACTGCTTGGAGCAAGAATCAGTCTTCCCCATGGACTAGGCCCATAATTGGTTATCTAGTATGAATTGGTAAGCTCTACACATGTATAAATATCAGAAACATGAGTGCTCAAAAGATTTTACTTACATATTTATTTATATATGTGTGATAATGATAATAATAAAGAAAAAGAGGCCATAAAGTTGAAAGGAAGTAGGAAGGAATAGAAAGGATTGAGAGGATGAGGGGAAATGATAAAAAATACTATACACATATATGAGCTTTTAAATAAACTTTCAAAAAATACAAAAATTATCTAATGAATTGAACTGGTATTTAAAGGAGAAATAGAAACTAACCATTTGCATGAACTTCAGGTCAATCAGGAGGAAACAGAGAGGTCAAGATGTCACCAGAGTTAGTCCATGACCATGGTAACAGCCCAAGCTAGAAGTAAGAATTTGGATCAGGCATCAAAGATCTCTGGATTTATTCCAAGAAATCAGCAGGCCCTGACTATGATCCCTTTCCTAGTTCCCTTTCTACCTACAGCCTCCAAACCAACAGACCCCCAAAGCATTCACCAGCCCAGCTACATCACTCCACAGTGGAAATGGAAATGATGAGGCTCTGGGTTCAAGAAACTTCCTGCTGCCGGCACTGTGTGCTGCTGACACCCTCAGGGTGAGAGCCAGCGTTGGCAGGGAAGCTGCTGACTGGCATTGGTGGTTCACATCGGACAGGATGGAAGGCAAAGGCAGCTGTCATCTCATCACACATGGCCACAGCATGCCCACAGCACAGTAAAAGCCTGCCCCACCAAGTCTCTGTCAAAGGTACTGAAAAGTAGAAATAATGTTTTAGAGAATTAACTTACATGATGAAAACGTCCTAAAATCTCCAAGCCCCTTTACATTCTCGGGTCCCCTACTTACATGCCAGCCACAACCAAGGCTGAGTAGCCTTTGGGGTTAAAAGAGAACAGGTACACAAAGCACTGTCTACCCAGAGCTCCTGGCTCAGGGGTAATGTATGGTCCTGCAGGTGCCACATGGAGGTTCCAGGTCTTCTCTGTCAAGTACAGCCGTTGAAGTTTGTCCCTTAAGGCTTGGCAGAGTATGTCCACAGGAGAAGGAAAAGGGACCTCTACCAAACCTGAGATCACCCAGTGTCGCAGAGAGGAAGGCAGCAAGGCCAGCAAAGACTCAGCAGCAGGACAGAAGTCTCCTAAGGGCAACTTTGACATCCTTGTTCCTCAGAGTGTAGATGAGGGGGTTCAAGGTGGGTGCCACAGAGGTGTAGATGACAGACACCACCTTGTCCTTGTTCAGTGAGTAGCTGGAGGAAGGGCGGATGTACGTGTAGATGACGGTGGAGTAGTACATGCTCACCACGATGAGGTGAGCAGAGCAGGTGGAAAAGGCACGCCGCTTGCCCTCAGCAGAGCGAATCTTCAGGATGCTGGCCACAATACAGCCATAGGAGAGGATGATCACAGAGAAGTTCCCTACTGCCAGAAACACATCTGCAGCAAAAGCCATGGCTTCGTTCAGTTGTGTTGGAGCACAGGAGAGCTTCAGCAGTGGGGGAATCTCACAGAAGAAGTGCTCTATCACGTTGGAGCTGCAGAAGGGTAGACGCAGCACCAGGCTTGAGTTCACACTAGTGTTAGTCAGGCTGATGGCCCAGACAAGTCCAGCCAGGAACACACACACCCTAGGGCCCATCCAGGCACTATAGTGCAGGGGGCAACAGATGGCCACAAAGCGGTCATAAGCCATCGCTGAGAAGAGCAGAAGCTCTGCCCCCAGTGACCATGTGAAGAAGAAGAGCTGGGTCATGCAGCCCCCATAAGAGATGGTCCTCTGCCCAACCATGCTGTCCAGTAGCTTGGGTAGGATCGTAGAGGTGCAGAGGATGTCCACCATAGCCAGGTTGACCAGGAAGAAGTACATGGGGGTGTGTAGGGATGGGCTGGCACTGATTGTCACCATAATGAGCAGGTTTCCTGAGATTGCAGCCATGTAGAGACAAAGGAAGCTGAGGAAAAGTGGTACCTGAAGATGAGGCATCTCTGAGAATCCCAGGATGAGGAACTCGGAGACCAGTGTCCCATTCATCATAAAGCTGGGGAGGCCTCAGGATCCAGGAGCAGTGGGTTTTCTGTGGCAGCTCTGACAGGGTCTGAAGAGGAAACACATGCTCTAGTCCAAGTCTGTGCTAACCACCCACCCCAGGTGTGTTGAAATCCACCTAAATCTCAGACTACCTAGGGTAAGAACAGAGCAATGTGCCACCCAGTGTAGTACTCATGGTTCTAGGTGTGGGACTTCTGGGAGACCTCTGTGACCACTCATGAACCTCGGGGACCCAGGGTATTTCTCCATTGGTAGAGATCTTTCCCCAGACTTCAGGGACCATGGATCATGGCCAGGAACACTCCAGGGGTGGAAATCTCTGTGTCCTGGCCACAGGGATATCCGCGGGTTCCTTCTATTCAAGGCCTTAGTGTGTGAGAGTGGGAAGGAATGAGGAAGATGGCAAGTGTCCCTCACCTGGACATACAAAACACCATCAACCATGGTCTTCAAGGGTGACCGGTGCCCTCATTTATCTGCGTGTCATTGAAGCTGGGAATCAAGGCTTTAAATTATGGCACTAAAACAGGGCTTCAAGCATGACTAAGCCCTGTCTCACCTCCATACCCATGTAGCCTCAGAGTTAAAACTGCCCCTGAATTTAGAGAAGCTATAAACAGAGTACACCTGGATGCATGAGAGCCAACTTCCAAGTGATGAGGTAAGAGCAGGCTATACAGCTTCTCATAAACTATCGCAGGTGTACTGAGACAAAGTTTATGTTTGGAAATGATCAACTAGACTATATTCATTTTTAAAGGACATTGTTATTTTCATGCACATTTATACATTCAGAGTTATAATAAACATTTTAGTGATTTGAACTTAGACCTCAACTCTCCTGTGTCTTGGACAATGTCTGAGAGCTAAATTAATTTCACAAGGCTGTGTTCCTGCAGTGGTGACCAGAAGGTAGCAGACCACATCACCTGTGGAACATGCTTCCTGGCTCAGGAGATGCTATGTTGTTCAACTCGAGTTCTGAGAAAGGGGTACAGGAAAGAAAGAAAAAAAGGTGGGGACAGAAAGGATAGAAATGGGAAGATGGCAATATAAGCACAAGTGCATAAAGACACGGAGGCAAGGAGGAGAGACAGAAACACACACACACACGCATACACACATACACACACATGTGCGGAAGAGATTGAGACATATAAAAGCAAAGAAAGACACAGAGATGGGGGAAAGACATAGAGGTACCAAGACAAGAAAAGAAATAACAGAAAAGAGAGACAGAGATGAGAGAGAAACAGGCAGGCTCTGAAAAGAAATTATGCTATGATTTGCCCAAGTTCATTTTTTTTTTCAGCTGCTTACAGAAGTTTCTTGAAAATGGGAGCTAAAGTGAGATCTCATAATCCTGGATCACACAGGAAAACTCAATAACCCACCCATATTACAAAAACATTGCAATTAATATTTGAACACACTAACAATTAGTATAAAACTCACGTGGTAAGCCTATAGCATGAATCTTCCCAGACGTCCTCTCCAGAAACTTGCTTCTTAGCAGCAGACAGACAGACACACATAGACATATACAAACTCACACACATACCCACAAATGCACACACAAAGGGGACGTTAACTATCCAGATTCATTAGTAAATAGAATGAGACTTAAAACTTTTAAAGAGTATATGGTGCAACTCTAAGTAAAGAGAGGGCATTAGGATGTCTGTGTGAGGACCAGAAGCCTTGCATTTTCTATAAGAGAACAGACAAGTGCTCACAGGGAGAAATCAGACCCTGAGGGACCAATTAGGCAGAACCACATGGGCTTCTTGAGCAGGACTAGCTGGGGAGGTGACCAAGCCTCTCAGACAATACAGCACACACTTGGTAGGACCCGTGACCCAAGAGCTGGTCTCTGCCCTCTACCCAGGGAATTGCTGTCTGCCAACATCACCAGTGACAGCAGAGGCCAAAGGGAGCACTCAGGCAGATGAGATGTTTGTGCCTTGAGCCAATTTTCTTCCCAAACCACAATCTCTTCCATCTCAAGGAGTTCTTCATTCTAGGTAGAAGCACTGAACAGCCCAAGGGCAGACACTTTCCCAGCTCTACTGGCTGTCCTCTGACACAGATTGTGAATGGTCACAATCAGTTTTATCTGCTCTAAGTGGATAATGTCCTCAGGCTGGTGCAGCTGTCACAATTCTGCTCTTCACCCAGCGAACAAGAACAAACTTCACCCATGCACAATAACATGCCTTCCTAGACTTGAAGTCATCCCGCCCTTAGCAAATCGTGCAGTACTAGTGTTGATCTGTGTCTAGGAGACTGCCCTATCCCTGTAAAGGTCATGTGACTTCTGTGACTTTTCAGGGACCCAAACCATTTTATGTTGCAGCATGGCTATTTGGTTCTTCTTTGACCATAGCAAACTACCGTCCTCTAGTGGACATTATGGTTTTGGCCAGGGCACCTTTTCAGGTTGGGACTAGATGTTGACATAAACTTCATTGTCTTCTTTTTGGTTTCATGGGCACAATCACATCTCACTGAACTGCTTATAGTAGTTTGGTGAATTAGTCCATTATTTCCCCAGCCCTTTGCTGTTTCTACCTCCTCCACATTCCCCACATTACCAACAATTACAGACATGAATACATTGAACTCTGTGCCCCAGTACTCACAATTCCAGCCTGTGTCCAGTCATTTATGTGCTCAGTTGCAATTTGTTGGTCATGACCCTGAGCAGCTCCCAAAGCAACCCCAGGGAACAGTGCTGAGCTTGCCTCAACAGGGTCCTCCACACTCTACAAACCAACATGGGGCATGACCAGCACAGTGTGGGCGAGGCTGCATTGGTGCTGTATGAGCTCTAGCCATTGCTTCCAAGTTCTCAGCTCCTCCTGTAGCTGTGATTGAAGCTAGGACTTCAGTCCCCAATGCCTTGTCATTGTATGTTGAGACAAAAAGGGATTATCAGAATCTAAGCACTCACAAAAGCCCATCATCTGGTTACAAGACCCCAGTGCATAGGCCCATGGGGAAATTTTTATATTCAAGCCATAACCTTCGCCTTTCATTGAACAATCTCTGACCATTCTACTTGGAGGAAACGATTTGGGCACTGGCTTTTCACGACATGGTTGTGTTAATGAGAGAGAAGACAGGAGATGACGTGTTCAGAGTTGACTTTAATCCATGTAAGAAGGAGATGAATCAGAAATCAGGCTGCCCTCTTCTCCCTAGCTCTCTGTGCCCAGGATGTACCGCCACCACCCAAGGAAGTGATTGGGAGTTGGTTTCAAATCCACAGTCCAAACAAAGCCTGCTATAATAGTGAAAGTGAAATCTACCTCTAGATAGAGACATGCCCTTGTGGCCTCCCTTGAGTGTTAATCTACTTCAACAGGTCAAGACCAGCCTGGATTTGGGATGGTGGGGGTGGGTCACTGTTAGAAAGGTGGGCTCACCTTAAGATTATATACTTGTTGTCCTTGGACTTTGTCCCCCTAGCACATTCCATAGGAGCTGCCCTGAGGCTTGACTAGTCTGCTGCCTTTCTGAGTCCTGACTCTGAGGGTCAGAACTAGGCCTTTTGCTCTCCTTATGTCTTCTTCTCTTAGGTACTGGACAGAGCATGAAGATTCTTAAACTCCCTGACAACACTTTC
>NC_022015.1:33241470-33244467 GCF_000317375.1 Microtus ochrogaster
CTTTCTCTCTCTCTCAAGCTTTGCTGCCCACTATGTGGCTGCCTGCTGACACAGCACAAACCTTCCTTCAGTCTTACCTTCTCTCATGGATTTTGTTGTTGTTGTTTGTGACCTCCCTTTCTGCTTTATTTTACTCCAAGGTAGTTAGTTGCAGGTTTGCAGTTACTTGACCTGGTTGTAGTAGTAGTAGTAATAGTAGTAGTAGTAGAAGTGGTAGTAGTAGTAGTAGTTGTAGTAGTAGTAGTAGTAGTAGTAGTAGTAGTAGTAGTAGTAGTAGTTGAATTTGTTAACACTTTAGGCTTTGTAACTGTTTTTCAAAGCTTCTCTCCGTGTCACATGGCTGACCTCCATGGTTGTCTGGTTGTTTTATTTCAAACAGAATGGTTCCATCCCACCTTCCCTTTTCTATTCTTTTCTTCTGGGCAGCTGCAAGATTTTTTTTTAAGATTTATTTATTTACTATGTATACAGTGTTCTGCTGGCACACCAGAAGAGGGTACCAGATTTTATTAGAGATGAAGGGGTACCAGATTTTATTATAGATGGTTGTGAGTCACCATGTGGTTGCTGGGAATTGAACTCAGGACCTCTGGAAGAACAGCCAGTGCTCTTAACCTCTGAGCCATCTCTCCAACCCCAGCTGCAAGATTTACAGCTTGCTGAACCCTAGTTTTTTTCAGCTCTAAGTTGTCCCTGTACTTCCCTGGGAGTTGGTTCTTAAGTTAAGGTATTAATAAGACTTGTAATTCAAGAAGGGACCCCAACTTTCCCTATATAGCATGATGGCCTCACCCAGACCCTGAAAATTTCCAGTAACGCTTACTGTTTTCTTTTTAAATACTCACCATTTTCAAAATTTGTCATTGGTCTCATAAACTATTATTTAGTTCCCCCTTATAACTGAAAACAGATTTCTTTCTTATAGTATATTCTCCATAGTTTCCACCCTTTCAGATTTTCCTCACCTCCCAATTCAACCCAAATCCCTATTCTTTTTTCTCTCTCTCATTAGAAAAGAAAGATGCACAAGAAACACACACAGACAACTCAGAAACACACATATTCACACACACAGAAAATCCATAAAACAACAAAATTAGAAAATATAAAGTATAAGCCAAGATTTTAAGGTTAAGGACTAGCAAGAGAAACATGTGAAAAACGCCTCCAAAATACCATTGAATTTGTTTTGTCTTGGCTATCTACTGCTGGGCATAGTTCTGTCCTTAAGTGTGCTTTGTAAACTGAGTGAGTCTTGATTGGAGAAAACTAGTCTTTCTATTATGACAGGTTGTCACTTGGAGATAGCTTCCATGCTATGATGGGGGTTGTGTCGACTTCCCCTCTCAGTGTGGGCCCCCAATATGTTTAGACTTGTACACACATGCTGCTACACCCTCTATGAGTATGTACATGTATCAGCCCTGGTGCCTAAAAGGCCTTGTTTCCTTGGTGTGTTCCATCTCTACCTGCTCTTTCAAACTTTCTGCTCTCTCTGTGGTATAGCTTCCTGAACCTGAGGGAAGGGAGTTCATGGAAACATAGTAGTTACGACAGATTATTCCAAGGTCTCTCCCTCTTTGTATATTTTCCAGTTATGAATGTCTTTATTAACTCCCCTCACCTGCAGGAGTAAGCTTCTCTGCTGATGGCTGAGCTATGCACTAATATATGAGCATAACAACATCATTAGGAGTCAATTTTAGCAGAACAGTAGTGTTTGCATTTCCCTTACATTCTTGATCTATCTAGTAGCAGATTCTTGGCTTCTTGTTCTCAGAGTGAACCTTAAGTCCATTCAGATAGTAATCGGTTACTCCCACAACGTTTGTGCCACTATTGTACCAACCTATCATTCACATAGGTCACCATTATAAATGGAAGGATTTGTAGCTTGGTTGGTGTTTACATTTCTCCTCTGGTAGCATGCAGTGTACCTTCCAGTACCTGAACACAAGTCAGTAGGGGTGAGGCACTAGGAAGGCACAGGTTTGAATTTTTTATTTACAAAGATTTATGTAGGTATTGTCTTCAGCAATAGGGTCATACTATCAGTTTGTGGAGAGCAAATAATACCCATGGCAATAGCCTTGTTTTGGAGTTTCCACGGGGTTCCTACAGACAACAACACAATTGGTGTAACACATTCCTGTCACTGGAGGCTTCACTTGGTGACGAGAGAGGACAAGTTGGTGCTTTGTCTCTCCTACTTTTTTGGTGATTCCTTTTTGATTTCTATCTCATATGGATGTATTTTGAGAAACTTCTATTGTTGCAGGCTTCAATATGACCCATCAAGTGTCTTTTAAAATATCTGTCCCTCCTTGTGTTCCCCCCCTTACCTGACTTCCATTCCTTTTTTTATTTGATCATCTCGTTCCATTCTTCCCCCTCCCCTCCATTCATCACTTTATTCTATTTCCCTTTCCTTTCCTCCCGCTAATACCTTGCTCTATACCTAACCTCTGTGGTTATATAGATTGTAGTCTTCTTATCAAACACTTAACATCTAAGACTCACATGCAAGTGAATACCGTGTTGTCCTTTGAGGTCTGGGTTACCTTACCTAGGAAGAATTTTTAATAACTTCTTCCATTGACCTGTGAATATCATGATTTCATTTTTAACAACTGAGTATTTTTCCATTATGTAAATATTCCACATTTTCTGTACTCATTCAACTGTTGACAGACATCTAGGCTGTTTCCAATTTTGACATTATGAATAGGACAGGAATTAACATAGATTAGCAAGTGTCTCTGTAGTAAGATTTAGTGTCCTTTGGGGATATGCCTAGAAGTGGTATAGCTGGGTCTTTTTTTTTTTTTATTGAGAAAAAAAAAATTTCCGCCTCCTCCCAGCCTCCCACTCCTCCCGCCCTCCCCCCACTCCTCTTCCCCTCCCTCTCAAGTCTGAAGAGCAGTCAGGGTTCCCTGCCCTGTGGAAAGTCCAAAGTCCTCCCCCGTCCATCCTGGTCTAGAAAGGTGAACATCCAAA
>NC_022015.1:33247630-33268671 GCF_000317375.1 Microtus ochrogaster
GAATCCCCTTGATCCCTTTATGTTTTCTTATTGCTATTGCTAAAACTTCAAGCACTATATTGAGGAGGTATGGAGAGAGTGGACAGCCTTGCCGTGTTCCTGATTTTAGTGGGATGGCTTTGAGTTAGCTGGGTCTTAAGTAGATCTATTCCCAGATTCCTGAGGAACCACCACACTGATTTCATAGTGGTTGTACAATGAAGTTTGCAGCCCCACCAGCAATGGGTAAGCTGTTCCCCTTGACTCATATACTCTCCAGCATGAGCTATCATTTCTTTTACTTATCTTGCCTCTTCTTACTGGTGTAACATGAAATATTCAAGTAGTTTAGATTTGTATTTTTTGAAGACTAAGGGTGTTGAAAATGTCTTGAAATGCTTCTGAGCCATTTGTGATTCATCTTTTGAGAACTCTTCGTTTAGTTTTGCATATTTTTAGACTAGGTTTTTATTTTCTTGATGTCCAGTGGTATTAGATATTATCCTTCTATTGGATGTGTAATTGGAATAGATCTATTTCCATTCTGTAGCCTGTCACTTAGTCTGAATGATTGCTGTAGGAAGTCGTACAGCTTGTGGTGACCTGCCTACTGGGGCATGACCTCTTTTATTATATATGCTGATGCAGAGCCTGTGTCTGCCCCTTATTCCATGGCTGCTCTTTTGGATTGCTAGATTCAAACTCTGTTCTCTGTTCAAGCAGAGAATTCTGATTTGTGTGTTTACCCCTAAATAAATAACCATCTATTTCTCAATTCTGAGCTAGTGTGGGATTTCTTTTAAGCATCCATTTTCACAAATGATGGTGCCTTTGCCTTAAAGAGGATTTTAGGTTTCATGTGGACCAATTTATTAATTGCTGTACTAACTATTCTATTGCTGTCCTGTCCAGAAAGTCTTTTCTTGTGCTAAGGAGTTCTAGACTATCTCCACTTTCATTCTATCAGATTCAGTGTATCTGGCCTAGCATTGAGGTCCTTATTTCATGTAGAGTTGAGTTTCATGCAAGTTAAAAATCCAGTTCTATTTTCATTGTTCTTCTTTAATTAAATTTTTTATTACTTTATAAATAACACCAATCAAAATTTTCATTTCCTCCCCTCTTCCCATTTCCCTTCCACCCCCCCCCACACCTTCCCTCCCTCCCCCTCAAGCTTTGAGAGAGGGCAAGGTACCCTGCCCTGTGGGAAGTCCAAGGCCCTCCCCCCTACATCCAGGCTTAGGAAGATATGCATCCAAATAGAATAGGATCCCTAAATGTCAGTACACGCAATAGAGACAAATCCCAGTGCCATTATCATTGGCTCCTCAGTCTGCCCAAATTGTCAGCCACATTCAGAGTTTCCAGTTTGATCTCATGCTTGTTAAGTCCCAGTCCAGCTGGATTTGGTGAGCTCCCATTAGCTCAGGCACACTTTCTCAGTGGGTGGATCAACCCCTGGTGATTCTGACTTCCTTGCTCATATTCTCCCTCCTTCTGTTCTTCAACTGGACCTTGGGAGCTCAGTCTGGTGCTCTGATGTGGGTCTCTGTCTCTATCTCCATCTGTCATGGGACAAAGGTTCTCTGGTGATATTCAAGATAGTCATCAGTCTGACTAAAGGACAAGGCCAGTTCAGGCACCCTCTCCTCTACTACCCAGGGCCCTAGCTGGGGCCATCCCTGTAGACTCCTGGAAACCCCTCCAGAGCCAAGCCTCTTGCCAACCCCAAAATGGCTCCCTCAATTAAGGTATCTCCTTTTCTTCTCCCATATCCATCCTTCGTCTCAAACATCCCACTCCCCCAAGTTCTCCTCAACCCTCCTCTTCTCTCCTCTTTCTTCCCCTCTCACCTTCCCCCACCCACTACCACTCCCATGCCCCAACTTTTTCCCTGCAATCTTATCTACTTTCAATTTCCAGGAGGATCTATATATGTTTTTCTTTGGGTTCACCTTATTACTTAGCTTCTCCAGGTCATGAACTATAGGCTCAATGTCCTTTGCTTATGGCTAGAATCCACTAATGAGTGAGTACATACCATATTTATATTTTTGGATCTGGGTTATCTCACTCAGGATAGTGTTTTCTATTTCCATCCATTTGCATGCAAAATTCAAGACGTCATTGTTTTTTACTGCTGAGTAGTACTCTAATGTGTATATATTCCACATTTTCTTTATCCATTCTGCATTAAGGGATATCTAGGTTGTTTCCAGGTTCTGGCTATTACAAATAATGTTACTATGAACATAGTTGAACAAATGCTTTTGAGTATATTCCCAAGAGTGGTATTGCTGGGTCCTGAGGTAGGTTGACTCCCAATTATTTGAGAAACTGCCACACTGATTTCCTGTTGATTGCCTTGATGGGTTACTTAGTCTAGCGTTAGTAACCATCTGGCAGTTCAGTTATTCCAGGGTCCCGGAGAGGCACTATCTGTAAGATAAATGGGCTAGGAGAGAAGAAGAAAGCCATGCTACATTTGTCAGAGCCTCCGTTTATTAGAGATGGTGTACAGCTTTATATAGGGTAAGGAGTTGGGGGATGGGCACAGGGGCCTGAGCTCTTGCCGCGTGGTTCACATTGGTCATGTAGCCAGGAGGTTACCTTCGGTCAGGTCACATAGGCCAGGAAGTCGCGAGTTGCCACACCTAGTTCCCTAGGTAGTTTGTAATGTGGGGTGGGTTCCGCTAACAGATAGCTCTCCATCAGCCAATTTGGGTGTGGGGTAGGCTCTGTCAATAGAACGATTCCTAACACAATTATGGGTGTGGGGTTCTCTGTAGACTCCCCAGAGTGATGGTTCCTGCAATGATTTTAGGAGGAAATTGGCTCCCAACAATTTCCAAAATGGTTGTACAAGTTTGCTTTTCTACCAGCAATGGATGAGTGTTCCCCTTACTCCACATCCTCTCCAGCATAAGCTATCATTGGTGTTTTTGATTTTTAGCCATTCTGACAGGTGTAAGATGGTATCTTAAAGTTGTTTTGATTTGCATTTTCTTGATAGCTAAGGAAGTTGAACATGTCCTTAAGTATCTTTTGGCCATTTGAAATTCTTCTGTTGAGAATTCTCTCTTCAGTTCAGTACCCCATTTTTAATTGGGTTATTTAGAATTTTAATGTCTAATTTTTTGAGTTCTTTATGTATTTTGGAGATCAGACCTTTGTTTGTTTGTTGGTGAAGTTCTTCTCCCATTCAATATGTTGCCTTTTTGTCTTAATGACTGTGTCCTTCACTTTATAGAAACTTCTCAGTTTCGGGAAGTTCCATTTATTTATTGTTGCTCTCAGCATCTGTGCTGCTGGTGTTTTATGTAGGAATTAGTCTCCTGTGCCCATGTATTGCAGGGTACTTCCCACTTTCTCTTCTTCTTCTTTTTTTTTTTTTTTTTATTTTTCGAGACAGGGTTTCTCCGTAGTTTTTGGTTCCTGTCCTAGAACTAGCTCTTGTAGATCAGGCTGGCCTTGAACTCACAGAGATCCGCCTGCCTCGGGCTGGGGTTAAAAGCATGCGCCACTACTGCCTGGCTCCCCATTTTCTCTTCTATCAGATTCAGTGTGGTCAGATTTATATTGGGGTCTTTAATCCATTTGTACTTGGGTTTTGTGCATGGGGATAGATATGAATCTATTTCATTTTTGTACATGTTAATATCCAGTTTTGCCAGCACCATTTGTTGAAGATGCTCTCTTTTTTCCATTGTGTAATTTTAGCTCTTTTGTCAAAAATCAGGTGTTCATAGGTATGTGGATTAATATCTGAGTCTTTGATTCAATTCAATTGGTCAACCTGTCTGTTTTTATGCCAATATCAAGCAGTTTTTATTACTGTAGCTCTGTAATAGAGCTTGATGTCAGGGATGGTAATGCCTTCAGAAGTTCCTTTTTGAACAGCACTGTTTTGGTTATCCTGGGTTTTTTTTTGTTTTTCCATATGAAATTGAAGAATGTTCTTTCAAGGACTGTGAAGAATTGTGTTGTGATTTTGATGTGGATTGCATTGAATTTATAGATTGCTTTTCGTAGGATTGCCATTTTTCATTATGTTCATTATTCCTATCCAAGAGCATGGGAGAGCTTTCCATTTTCTGGTATCTTCTTCAATTTCTTTCTTCAAAGACTCAATGTTCCTGTTAAACAGGTCTTTCACTTCTTTGGTTAGTGCTACCCCAAGATATTTTTGCTAGCATTGTCTATTGTGAAGGGTGATGTTTCTCTGATTTCTTTTTCACCTTCTTTATTGTTTGTATAGAGTATGTCTACTGATTTTTTTTAATTGATCTTATATTCTACCACAATACTGAGGGTATTTGTCAGCTGTATGAGTTCCCTAGTAGAATTTTGGGGGTTACTTATGTATACTAACTTATCTGAAAATAGCTAAAATTGAAATTCTTCTTTTCCAATCTGAAGTCCCTTGATCTCCTTTTGTTTTCTTATTGCTCTAGCCAGAACTTCAAGAATTATGTGAAATGGACATGGAGAGAGTGGACAACCTTGTCTTGTTTCTGATTTTAGTGGAATCACGTTGAGTTTCTCTCCATTTAATTTGATGTTGATTGTCAGCTTGCTGTATATTGCTTTTATTGTATTTAGATATGTTTCTTTTATCCCTGATCTCTCCAAGACCTTTATCATGAAGAGGTAGTGGATTTTGTTGAATAGTTTTTCAATATCTAATGAGAGGATCATAACCTTTTTTTCTTTCAGTTTATTTATATGGTGGATTTCACTGATAAAGTTTAGTATGTTGAACCTTCCCTGCATCTTTGGAATGAAGCTGACTTGATCATGGTGGATGATTTTTTTTATGTGCTCTTGGATTGGTTGCCAGTATTTTATCGAGTATTTTGCATCTATTTTCATAAGATGATATTAATCTATAGTTCTTCTTGGTTGAGTCTTTGTGCATTTTCAGTATCAGAATATTTGTAGCCTCATAAAAAGAGGTTGGCAATGTTCCTTATGTTTCTATTATAAGGTACAATTTAAGGAGTATAGGGAATTAACTATATGGTAGAATTCTACACTGAAACTATTCAGCTCTGGGGTTTTTTGGTTGAAATGCTCTTGATGACTGTTTCTCTTTCCTTGCAGGTTATAGGTTTAGTTAAATTGTTCACCTGGTCTTGATTTAATTGGGATTAAATGTGTGTGTTACCACTATCTGCTCTGTAAGGGTGACCAGTGAGGCTGTTTTACTTTCTGATCTTCAGGCAAACATTTTTTTTTATTAAAATACAAATAAAATGCCCAAGAATGGAAAGATAATAATGGAGGGCAGGAAGGATTGTGTGGCTTGCCAATCAGAATCCCTACCAGGTGTGACTACTGGGAGTCTAGTCAAAAGCATTTCTGGAACCTAGAATTTGACATGAAGGAATGGGGATGGGCTAGGAACAGAGGAAGACAGATGAGAAGGTTTACAGGAAGAACAACTGGGTTCACTCCAAGGCTTAATGATGTCCCCTAAGTTTAGGTGTGGAATGGGAGGAGAGACCCCTTCAACCAGGCTGCTATAGAGCTTGTAATGAGACTGGAGAGTTTGGAATGAGGGACAGGAAGAAGAATGATAAATACCTACCCAGTCCTAGCCTGTTGTGGCCCTGTAGGTCCCAGATAGAGGGTTTTATAGATGTCTGTGGATGACATAAAGGGATGAGAAAAGACTAGATAAAGTGTGTAGAACTTTGTCATCTCCTCTTTAAGTCTAGAATTCTTTCAAAATGCTGTCACTGTGTTAAAGGAAGCCGTTTGTTGGTTCCTGGCTGCTCGGCTAGCGTAGACCTGAAGTAATCACACAGAAACTGTATTATTTAAAGTACTTCCTGGACAATTACTTAAGCATATTGCTAGCTAGTTCTTACATCTAGAATTAATCCATCTCCATTATTTTATATTTTACCATGAGGCTTGTGGCCTACTTGCAAGGTTTCAGCACATCTGTCTCTGGTGGAGGCTTCATGGCTTCTCTCTAACTCTGCCTTCTTCTTCCCAGCCTTCCATTTAGTTTTCCTCGCCTATCTATGTTCTTCCCTGTCAACAGGCCAAGGCAGTTCTTTTATTCATTAACCAATAAAAACAACACATAAACAAAAGGACCTTCCACATCATTTCCCCTTTTCTGTTTAAATGAAAAGGAAGGTTTTAACTTCAACATAGTAAAATTACATATAGCAAGACAAGTATCAAGCATAAACTACAGTTACAATATTTATGTCTACTTTTTCTTTTAGCATATCTAAGGAAAACTATAACTATAAATTCTTCAAATCCATCAAAGACTCCAGAAGAATATATTACCTATATAAACTGGAAGTTCATTGCAAGCAACTTCCAAAACTCTAGAATTGACAGAGACATCTTGCTGCCTAAACAGTTATCCAAAGTTCTTCTATAATGTTGGGGCATCCATCTTTAGCCTACAGGCCCATAGTATCCAGCAGTCTTTTATTCTGCCTTGTAATGACAAAGTCCACCAGTTGCTTTCTTCTGAGTCCTGAAAAATGTCTAGCAGTATCTTTCAGGAAACAGGAACCTTGAAGGACCATCTCACCTTTAGTCAAGTTTAGCAGTCATTTCTCTGTGGGTTCTTCAGGTCCAATTTTTACAGCATACCATGAAGCAGTCCAGGCAAGACCAGTTTCTTCCCCAAATGGCTAACAAACTCCATAAGGAGCCTCTTCGATGTCCATCTTCTCTTTGAAGTAAGTGGTGCTGCCAGGTCCAGATGTGTCTCACTACCATGAAAAGTCCTAAGTTCTTAAACATTTAAACGCCATATTTTGAAAGATTTGAAGAATACCTATCTAACTGAAATATATCTCTATATATCTAGAAAACCTAACTAACATGACTATTATAGATGATTATCTATTAACCTATATTTCTTATTTATACATCCCACCACCCAGCTAGCTTTACCTGAAATAACAGCACATAAATTGTATTCTTTTAAACACTGCTTGGCCCATTAGCTCTAGCCTCTTATGAGCTAACTCTCACATATTAATTAACCCATTTCTATTAATGAGTGTAGCACCATGAGGTAGCTTACCAGGAGAGATCTTAACCTGTGTCTGTCTCGGGTGGGAGAATCACGATGACTGCCTGACCCGGCTTCTTTCTCCCAGCATTCTGTTCTGTTTACTCTGCCTACCTAATTTTCTGTCCTATTAAAGGGCCAAGGCAGTTTCTTTATTTAACCAATGAAATCAACACAAACAGAAGACTCCCACATCATTTCCCCTTTTTCTGTTTAAACAAAAAAGAAAGGCTTTCACTTTAACATAGTAAAATTACATATAACAAAACAGTTATAAAGCAAGAATTACAGTTACAATATTTATATCTATTTTATCTTTTATCATAACTAAGGAAAACTATAACTATCCATTCTTCAATTCCATCAAAGACTCCAGAAGGATATAGTATTACCTAAGTAAACAAGAAATAAGCAACTTCCAAAACTCTAGAAATGACAGAGACATCTCGCTGTCTGGACAGTCACCCAAAGTTTCTCTGTACCATTGGGGTATCCATCTTTGACCTACAGGCCCATAGTATCCAGCAGACTCTTACGTGAAGCAAGAAATTTCAACGACAGTTCAGTCACTTTTTTCTGTGTCCTGAAAAATGTCTTGTAGACTCTTTCATAAATCAGGAAGCCTGAAAGATCATCATTTTCAAATGTGCTGCACAAGCACAATATCTAAATCAAGAGCAGAAATATTCATTTAACAAAATTGACCTTAAATTTGTATCAATAAACCAAGAGCCTTAATATGCAAAGTATCCATCTCTACAGCATATCCCCCTTTAAATATAAATAAATATTTATAAACAGTATTTGGGAATTTTGGTGTAGTACTGTAGACTACTTTCTGTTGAGTGGGGGTGCTGTTAATCAGGTCTTTTATAGTATATCCTGTGTGCTAGGTTCATCTTACTCAGGAGTTGGACAAAGTAATTTTTTGAGGGGTGTTCAAGGTAACGTTTCAGGAGGTCTTGGTCCATCAAATCATAGTAGTATGGAAGAAGAACCTCTTTTCCAAAGCAACATATCCTTAGACTCAAATTTTGAAGTCAAGATACCTTTATAATATACATGCTGGTTTGGCTTAACAGCCCATACAATGAAATGTCTCTCTGTGCTTAGCTCCTTCACAGTCAAAAAATTCAAAGAAAACAATAATATACATAACCCAGACTGTCTGTGTACATTCCATCTCTATGTAGCTTATTATTTTTTACTCTATTATGACTGTCTGTACTCTGTCTCTTTAAAGACCTTTATTTTTTAACAATTTTTATAACTCTTTATATTTTTTCTTTTCTCTCCCAAGCCTATGTATATTTATACAACAGTATGACCCATGTAGAGTACCTTTATGTCTGAATCTGTCCTATTGTGCATCTGTAATTCTTTACTGTCCAGGAGTGCTTCTTAAAATGCTAAGAGCTTCTTAAAAACTTAAGCTGTGGCATTACTAGGGTATACCCGTTACTTTTTGCTTTCTCCACACAGTCCAGGATTGTAGAGCTTCTCACTGCCTCAGAGAGCCATGCACAGTGCCCCATTTCTAGGCACAGAGCTGGTCCATATTGCTACCAAGCAAGCCATAGCATGTTGCTCACAAAACTCATTCAAATGCTCCATAGCTGGACCTCCAGTTGGAGCTATTCATGCTGGTGAACCAGAAAGCCACTTTTTTTTAAATGAAGCTGTACAGTTTTTACCACACCCTGTAGTGCCTTGCTCACTACAAGCCCATCTAGAAAAAAAATTTGTAGCTACCAAAAGCCATGCTTAACTCTGTTCTTTTGTGTCTAGAATCACTTTTTAAACTTTTAGGTTTTACATGGATGTAACTAGCATGTGTTGGAGCATCAATTTGTAGCAGGAGGCTGCTTGTTTGTCTCAGTTGCCCAGAACTGAAATAACCACACAGAAACTGTATTATTTAAGTCATTGCTTGGCCCAATAGCTCTAGCTTCTTATTGGCTAATTCTTGCATATCGATTTAACCCATTTCTATTCATCTATGTATTGTCATGTGGCTGTGGCTTACTGGCTAAAGTTTCAACACATCTGTTTCTGGTGGCAGGTCATGGCTTCTCTCTGACTCTGCCCTATTCCTCCCATGCCATATGCCAAGCCAGTTTTTTATCCATTAATCAATAAAAGCAACACAGATAGAAGGACCTCCCACACCATTACTGACAACAAGGATTTTAGACTATGATAATGCTTTGGCAACACTGAAAACACTAAGAACAAAATAAAAGGGCAAATTGCTATCCTAAAAGATGTATGTGTGATTTTTGTGTGTGTGTATGTGTGTTTGTGATAAACATAAAGGAGCATCGACATTACAAACTAAAATAAAAATGTTTACACTACTTCTGAATTTTAAATATACAAAAATTCCCAGACTAAGGATGCCATTTTTAACTGTATTATGTTTCTGTATATAGTGAAACTGAAGACAACTGACATCCCAAAACCTTTGACTTGGAGAGCAAGTGTGAGAATATACATTGGAGACGTGAATTCATTTGAGGACACATGGCTGGCACTTTTTTGAGGAACTAGACTTTCAAAGAAGCAGTCTGATGAGTATAAAACTCCCCACAGCTCCAGGGGAGCTGAGGCGTGCTACAGAACGCTCTTGTATCTTGGACTCCTGTCTTGCCTAGCTCACGTGGATACTCAATCTCTGTCAGTCAAGGTCAGGATACAATGTGTAGATTGTCCCTTTCCACACAAAATTGTTCATTACAACATCAATACAGACAGTGATGGCCCATGAAGCTAGAGAAATCTGAGATCCTTTCCTGGTGAACTTAAACCAGTGAACATCTAACCCTGAGAGCTTCTCTGCTATGTTTTCAGCTGAGACTTAGGTGTGAAGAAGTGAGCTCCAACTGGGAAAGCATCTGAGTTCCTGTCATGGAAAACAGAACCTGTGGCTTTTCATTCTGCCCTTGGGGCCAAGATCTTTTTTATTGCCACTTTCTAATGTTGACATCACAGATAGATGCAAGGCCACTTCAGCCAGGGCCCTGGGGTAGGCTTCCCATGGGGCCAAGACTGCTATGGATTGCATCACACAGCCAAAGCTACCTAGATTTAAACCCAGATTATCTGAAGCTAACAGATACCTCTGTACTTCTCAGGACCAAAGCATCCCTGAAGCCCAAATGTTCTGGTGAGGACATGATCTAGCCAATAATCTTCTGTAGGATAAAGAGGCATCTCTCTGGGAGGGGTCACCAACCCTATGGCAAAGTCTTAGGGACATATCTGGAAAATATCCTTCCTTTCAAAAATCTTAAAGTGTATTGTTACTTAAGTTTTGCTATTCTTTCCTGTCAGCTGTTCAATCAGGAGATGTAATTATACAGTCTTGGTGTGAGATTGGAGACACAGGGTCTCTGATGTCAGAAGAACATAAATATATTGCTATGGATGTTTCTGAAATCTAGAGAGGAAAATCAACAGGTCCAGGAACTATCTCTGGATAATGGCTAATAGTACATTTGCTTTCTCTCTCTCTCTCTCTCTCTCTCTCTCTCTCTCTCTCTCTCTCTCTCTCTCTCTCTCTCTCTCTCTCTCTCTCTCTGTCTCTTCAGGTTTCTTTATACATATTCTGTTGGATATCCAGACTCATGCCTATGGACATACAGGTAAGCTTAATACTCATGTACTTTTCCAGATTTTTGAAAAACAGGGATATTTTTTCTCCATGTAGATTTCATGTGTCTTTCTCACAACTAAACAAAGACATGGTAGGACCACGTTAGTTGAGGTTTTGGAATAAGTAAGTCTCAATTCCTTAACTAGGAAGTAGAGTGATGATTGGGGGTGACTCAAATATTTGTGGGTACAATCCAGCAGGAATTCCTGTATCAAGCTCCTTAGCCTCTCTGGGTCACCTGTGACATTTCACCCTCATCCCCCTGAGGATGACCTGCAGAGCTACTTCACTTTCCCCAGGAGGAGGAATGACCCTGGATTCCCTCTTTTCTTATTTTCTCAGGCTGCCTGGACAACACAGACACCAAGCTGCTCCTACCTCCTTTGTACAGGCAACTAAAGTGCAGGTATTAAAGGTAAGTGTGGGACAGGGAGCATATTCTCACATGTTTGACATAGTGATTAACTCTTAGATGTGTGAATGCTGACAAAGAGGTATCCTCAATTGATTCTGGCCTCACAGACACATAAGGTAAAGGCTGTGTGGTCTTTAAGGGACATCAGTGGCAAAAAAATAGATGAAGTCCAGATCAAATTGCATTTTATATCAGTAACAAATGCTATTTAGAATTGGGATTTCCTAGGCAGGATTTGAGATGTTTCTGAAAGTGTGCTCTTGTTTATCTTAGCTTCCTGTATTTTGTCTGCTAAATCTGGAAGCTGAGTCTATTACTCTTGGTACTCAGGGACGCCATGTACAAGTCCCAGCCACTGCCCAATGACTATTAGAGCTCTTTGTGAAATAGAAGGTCTACTGGTTGTGTGTAGACTAATCTGAGGTTGTATGATAACAGAATTATGAATGTCCCCAGGAGGAAGTTTGCAGGCATGCCAGTCCAGTTCATGCCATTGTCACATTGATCTTGATTTGCTGGGTTTAAGGTGGGACTAAGGCAAACACAGCTGGGTCTCACCGACACTACTCTCCTTGCAAACCCCTCTGGAGCAGGGATGGAGAAATGGGGCTTGGCATCATGTGTGGGAAATGCCTGTAACTGAGCTTCCAGGACTGTTGTGTTTTAGAGCACTCTACACTGGAAACATGTGAAATGCTCTACTGTGAAACCTGACTTGTATTTTCATGCTACATGTGATTGTTGGACGAGAGCAGCCTGCCATACTGTGTGCATTCCATGTAGCAGACCACAGAGGAACGTCCTGTCACCTGTCACTCTTAGCTTCTGATTCATAACTCACATTCAGTAATGTTCCCTTCACTATGCCCTAATTGACAGAGTCTGGTAGTAGGAAGTGTCAAGTGACCAATACACACACAGTCCAGCAGGACCCAGTCTGGGTTGCCACAACGCCATGTCTTCTCAACAATGCCTGCGTTCTCATAATTCAGGGTGTGTGTTTTCTGAATAGTGACTGGCAATGTGAAATCCTACAGGGATGGCTTGGTTCCTTCAGATGGCTCTCTGAGCTGCCTTGCAGGAACTGGGGCTGCGATCAGCGGAGTTCCTATGGCACAAGGTATTGAGAGACACCCTAGATTCCTTAGGAACCCCCTTTTCCCCCTTAGCTTGAGTATGAGTGTTGAATGTTATGTTCTAGATTAGTGTCCTAGTGGAATAGAGTTCCAAGACAGGAAGTTCTGGGGTCATTGTTGTCACCTGCATGAGATGTCACACTGTCACAAAGACCACATTGGTTATGTCTCCAGAGAATCGGTCACTCAGTGAATGTTCTGTGTGTTATTCCCCACAATCTCAGACAAGCAGCCAGCACCAGAGGAAACTGTTCTCACTGCCCCTGTGCCTTTCCACAGTCCCACTGATGATCACGAGTGACCATGTCTTCATAGCATCCACACCACAATCACCAGTCACTGTGTCCTCATGGATGGCTGATGTGACCATGGCCAACTCTCCCTCCATGTGTGATGATGTACAGCATGTATGGAATTGTTTGTTCAGGAACTTGTACTCAGGGTCCACCCATATTCATAGCAGAGCCCATGTGGGGCGTGTCCTTGATCTGATCATTCCTTTATCATGTGATCCATGAGAATAAAATTTAAACTTTGTTTTCTTACCAGAATAGGTTCTTCGTTACACAGCATTGAATATTAACTGAGATTTAAAATATTTTTTGTTAATTAGAATAAAGGTCATTCTTTTTTTGCCAGAATCCCAAGCTACGACTCCCATCCTAAGTGTACACAGTGTTATCCATGGCTCCTGAAAACCAGTCAGTTGTGACCATGTTCATCCTACAAAGCTTTGTAGATGACCCCTGGATCCAGGATGCCCTCTTCTGCTTCTTCTTTATCTTGTTCATGGTGGCCATAGTTGGCAATGGCCTGATTATCACAACCATCCACAGAAGTCCCAGCCTCCACACACCCATGTATTTCTTCCTAGTTAACCTTGCCCTGATGGATGTGATCTGCACTGTGACTGTCCTACCCAAGGTCCTGCAGAGCCTGGTGACCGAGAACACCATATCTTATGGGGGATGTCTCCTACAGATGTTCATCTTCTCCTGGGTCCTGGGCTCTGAGCTTCTGCTCTTCTCTGCCATGGCCTATGACCGCTATCTTGCAATCTGCCGGCCATTGCACTATGGAACCCTCATGAGTGGCAGGGTCTGTGTGGCCCTTGCAACCTTTGTGTGGTTTACAGGGGCTCTCAATTCCTTGGTACTCACTTGTCTAGTGTTGCCACTGTCCTTCTGTGGCCCCAATCTCATCAAACACTTCTTTTGTGAAATCCCTTCTGTGCTCATGCTGTCCTGCAGCCCCACCTTTATCAACGACATCATGACTGTCATTGCAGACATGTTCTTGACTGGTTTGAACTTCCTCTTGACCATGACATCCTATGGCTTCATCATCGCCAGTATCCTGCGCATCCGCTCAGCTGAAGGCAAGAAGCGTGCCTTTTCCACCTGCTCTGCCCACCTGATAGTGGTCACCCTTTATTATTCCACTGTGCTATATACTTATGTCAGGCCAGCCCTAGGAACTGCTGGTATGCTGGACAAGGTCATTGCTGTTCTGTATACCACTGTGACCCCATCTCTGAACCCCCTGATTTATACCCTGAGAAATAAGGAATTCAAAGCATCCTTTAAAAAAATTTTATTTCCACAATGATGACATGATCTTTGAGTGGAACTCTGGAAGAAGTGGGCAAGGAGTATAACAAATCACTTAAGCCTTAATTTAGGCATCTCCTGATTCTGGCGGCCACAGGCTAAGTCATGACCTGAGCTAAGAAATACAATACTTTTTACCTGATAACACTGATTTCTACTCATTTAAATGTTTTAGATAAGTTTAACTATTTATACTTCGTACTTAGAAATGTGTTCAAATATGTTCAAAGCTATTAAATGTTAAGCTATTTCTATGACTTACTAAATCAAATCTAGTTAAATATCGAGTGCAGTCCTTTTAGTGAACCCCATTTGATAATATCTGAACCTCTGCAGAAAAGACCAAGAGTGAATGGCTAAGGAGTTAGCGAATAGTGAGCCCTGCCCACCCTTGTTCTAGTCATTTGCTGACCTAATTTTTCTGTCTTCATCTTTCTCACCCTTACCTCACAGTTTTCCCTGGTGCTTGGTTCATTCCCCAGGTTGAGGGAAGAAAATCCGCATAAATGCCCTGAGTTACAGGCTGAGTCTTAGAGCCTAGGATCCCCATGGAACCTTCCCTGATTTCAGCATTCAAAGATGTGAGACCAGAACCTGATACTGACATGATGCTCTCTTGTCAGACACCACGTCATTGGAGAGGTTTGTTAAATCATAGCTCTAACGTGGACCTCAGCATTTCTCCTGCCTGGATGAGTTTTGTATAAACTAACCATCCATCAAGGTTGCTACTATTCAACAATGCTTCTTGTATGTAGTGTTAACACAGTGAGCTCTGTTCCACTGTGACAGGAACTCAGAAATAAAGAGCTTATCAGATGCATTTGTCTTGGTGTGAGCATGTATACCTTGAGCCTTTCACACACTGTGGGGTTTGTCTATATCCTAGAGAGTCACGTGACTAATATAGAACAGATGTTTTAAAACACATGATTAACAGATGAAAGTAAGGAGTGTGGAGAAAAATAGCAGGTAAAGCAGAACCGTGCCAATGGTTTATGGCTGTGATGGTTAACTTAATATATTCATTGTTAACTTGGCTGGATTGATCTCCAAAAATTTTCCTAAGAGACTCCTCCATGATTATCTTTCAATTATTTCTAAAGACAATTCACTGCACAGCTGTGTATCATCTTCAAAGTGCATAGTACAAGTTGCACTTGGACAGGGAAGCATGGGACAAGGGGTGGGGGAGGAGAAATCAGTTTAAATTCCTCTGTTCCCTGCTGCTACATGGTAAGGAAACAGCTCCACCACACCTTCCACTGCTACAAGGCTTTGCATTCAATGATTCCAAAGTGATGTGACACTTTTGACTCGTAAAGGAAGACTGAGGGGTAGCATGTGAACCGCTGAAGAAGAGCACTTGACTATACGTAAAATAGGGAGAAGACACAGATCAGATCATTTATTTACCAACGTTCATATTGATATAGTGATGTACACATACCGGAAGTAGTAGCTGATAAATAAGTACTTAGCTCAGAAAAGCAAGGCTCTCTGTGTCCCTTTGGGCAGGCAACATGACTTTCTATATAAAAGAAGAGCAACTGTCAGGTCTTGGGGTGGTGGTGACGTGGATCAATATATATTTGGTGTACGTAGACATGTTTCAACTAATCAAAACTACCAACACGGGACAAAAACACACATCCAGGTTCTGAATTTGAAGGCAATTTTCTATAACATCCACAGTCAAACACAAAGACAGAACACAAAGCACAAAGACAGGAAGATACTCTTAGCAAGGCAGGTGAGAGACAGGCTTACCGTGTCAGAACGGCAATGTACATATTTCCAACTAACATCGAAGGGAGTGCAAAAGTCTCTTCAAAGCGTCCTTGACATTCTTGTTCTTCAGTGCACAGGTGAAGGGGCTCAGCGTGCAGCTCAGGAACTCTTGTACATTCCTGCGGGCAATTAATTTCTCTCTGGGCAAGTTGGAAGGCGACACTGAACTTGGATGATTAATAGAGAGCATAATGATGTGGTGTAAATGGAGACTGATTCTTCATTTCCTGACTGCCCCTGCCCCGAATAATCACACAGAATTGATATTAATTAGAATACTCTTAGTCCAATGACTCAGAAGTATTCCTAGTTATCTCTTAAATCTTAAATTAACCCATTTCTATTATGAGGCTTGTGGTTTGTTTCTTCTTGCTTCTAGGGCGGTTACATGGCACCTGCCTGACTCCGCATTCTTTCTCCCTGCATTCAGTTTAGTTTTCCTGCCTATCAGTATTCTGCCCTTACATAGGACAAAGCAGACTCTTTATTAACCAATTGTAATAAAACATATCCATAGCATATAGAAGGGAATTCCATATCAATGTGGCCTGGTACTTTGCATGTAGTTGGACCCTATAATCACATACAGAGTGGCAGTTTTAGGAGATGTGACTTTGTTTGAGAAGGTTGAAGGAAGTGTGTCACTGTAGGGGTAGGCTTTGAGGTTCCCTAAGCTCAGAATACCGCCCAATGTTTCAGTCAACTTCCGTTTGCCTTCTGATCAAGATGTAGCCAGCATCACATCTGCCATCCTCCCTACCATGATGTTAACCTCTGAACTGAAAACCAACCCCAATTAAATGTTTTCCTTATAAGAGTTGTCATGGTGATGGTGTCTCTTCACAGCAAAAGAAACATTAACTAACACAGATGAGATGAGTAGGTAGATAATGCCTTCTGCTTCTCCCCAGCTGAGCACATGTGCTGGATGCTGGTGATGATGAGGCACTGGGCACATGTGGCAAGTTGCTTAGACCGACTATATCCTTGGATGGGGTGGTGAACATGGGGCTCACAGAGGAAACATACCTCCGCTGTATTGAAAGGCTGAGGGGAGAGCCAGCCTCCAGGCTTGCAGCAACCACAACACTTAGCATTTCTTAAAAATGCTCCTTGTCAGTAAAAGATATCAGATACACAATAGGATAAAGTGAGACATAATAGACCTCTAAGCAAGACACAGTGTGTTTTAAAAACAATGTACATAGGCTTGGGAGAGAGAGGAAAAACAGTATAGATAGTAATAAAAAGAAATAGCTTTAAACAATAAAAGAAAGTCTTTAAAGATACAGTAAAAATAATATAAAAAGGCACACAAAGATGAAAAATATGCAGAGTGTCTGAATGATGTATATTGTTGTGTTTTCCTTTAATTTATTGAATATTTTGTAATTTATTTCGTTTTAGTTTTTTAAACAGAAAACAAGCTGTCTTTTTTCATTTTACATACCAATCCCAGTTATCACTCCCTCTCTTCCTTCTTTTCCCTTCACCAATACCTTCCACCACCCCCATCCACTCCTCAGAGAGAGTAAGGCACATTACCTTGGGGAAAGTCCAAGGACCTCCCCACTATATCCAGGCCAAGCAAGACTTCCATCCAAAAAGAATAGGTTTCCAAAAGTCAGTACAAGCACGAAGGAGAAATCTTTGTGCCACTACCTGTGGGCCCCCGCAGGCTGCCCCAGCCATACAACTGTCACTCATATTCAGAGGGACTATTTTGATTCTGTCCTTGTCCGGCTGGAGCTGGTGAGCTCCCATTAGCTCAGGTAAACTGTTTCAGTGCGTGTCCCCATCATGGTCTTGACCTCTCCTCATGTTCTCACGCCTCCCACTCTTCAACTGGACTTTGGGAGCTCAGCCTTTTACTCTACTCTGGGTCTCTGCCTCTGCTTCGGCCAGCCACTAAATGAAGGTTCTATTGTAGCATTTAAGATATCCATCAGTCTGATTACAGGGCAAGGCCAGGTCGGGCACCCTCTCCTCTATTGCTTAGAGTCTTAGCCATGGTCATTCTTATGGCCTTCTGGGAATCTCTCCAGTGTGAGGTCTCTTTCCAGCCCCATAATGGCTCCCTCATCTCTGTCCTTCCTCCATCTAGACGTGCAGCCTGCCCCAACCATGGATGCCCTCACTGACAGGAAGAAATGCCCAGTAGCCACCAAGAGAGGCACATTGTATGTTTGTCTGTCACATAAAATGCACTTCTGTTACTTCTGTTCCTTGACATGACATCAGATTCTTAGTCATAGGTTCCAACTAGTTCATCAACAGCTGGATCAAGCCACACCAGTGCTTTCTATCTCCTTAACAGACACAGGAAAACACCTTCCTGAGGGCCACTTTGACATCCTTATTCCTCAGGGACTAAATGAGGGGATTCAGAGTAGGGCTGACTGCTGTGTACAATAAGGTCACCACCTTGCTATTTTCCAAGGAGGATCCGGAGCCAGGCTGCACATAGGCATAGATGATAGTGGAGTAATACAAGGTGACCACTACCAGATGGGCAGAGCACGTGGAGAAAGCACGCCTCTTACCCTCGGCAGAGCGGATGCGTAGGATACTGGCAATGATGAAGCTGTAGGATACCATGGTAAACAGAAAGTTGACCACACCAAAATAAACATCTGCAATGACAGCCATGATGTTGTTGAGGGTGGTCGGGCTGCAAGACAGCAGTAGCAGTGCTGGGATTTCACATAAAAAGTGATGAATTTGGTTGGGGCCACAGAAATGGAGCCGTGCCATCAGGCCAGTGTGCACAGATGTGTTGATTGCACTGATGGCCCACACACTGGCTGCCAGCAGGACACAGACTGGCCGACTCATCAGCATGCTGTAGTGCAGTGGGCGGCAGATGGCCACATAGCGGTCATAGGCCATGGCTGTGAGTAGCAGCAGCTCAGCCCCCAGAACCCAGGTTAAGAAGAAAAGCTGGGTCAAGCATCCCTTATAAGAGATGTGGCTGCCCTTCCCCACCAGACCCTCCAACATCTTGGGAAGAACAGTGGATGTGCAGGTAATGTCCAACAGAGCCAGGTTTGCAAGGAAGAAGTACATGGGGGTGTGAAGACCTGGGTTCAGGCTGATGGCCATGAAAATGAGGGTGTTTCCTGCAAGAGCCAGGATATAGAAAGTGGAGGAAAAGGCCAAGAAGAAAGCCTGGAACCCAGGATCCATAGAAAATCCCTGCAGTATAAACTCTGCCACATCCGTATAGTTGTTCATTGCGATTTGAAATTGAGCCCCTGGGAGTTACTGTGACACAGGTGGGTGTGGTCAAGGAGACACAGGGTGTAGAGCATCCTTCATCTCTAATAGGGTCTTTCAGGTGTGACTAGGAATGCTTGTCATGGGTGCTGTTGCTGTAGAAAACACATAATTAACATGATGACATCATCTCTCAACATAGTATGTGCTAGTCTGAGCTCTGCACTCTGCACACAAAAGACCCAGAACAAAAGGAAACCCTGCCTGTGGTAAGCAGTATCCCTCTATAACAACTGTTATCTTTGGTATTTATTATGTCCTATGATATCTTAAGACCTGGAACTCCTATAAACATATGTGCCATTCTTTTAAAAGATACCAAGGGCCAATCTGGTCCCCAGCACAGGATTTTTGTACTTATCAAGGAATAGGCGAGGCTTCTCAGATGCAGGCTGCAAAACAGTTCTGGGGAAGCATGCTTGGGGGACTGGAACATGGAGCAGTGGCAGTATAACATGCAGTTGGAACAGACGGTCTTGGCTCTCGGGAATGACATCCACATATCTCTTGTGAACAGCCCAACTGTCTATTTCTTCCTGGATACCCTAAGCACTCATTGTGGATAGTAAACCCAGTGAGGCAGATAGGATCTTGTGGAGTCTTATGCCTTTCAGGGAAGGTGTCAGGCTGTGCTGGGGCTAGAAAAACAGCATTAAAGGCATGGACACAGCTTCAACCCAGGCACCAAATTTCTAGGCTATCACCCTTGCTCAGTCTCAAGTCTGTTTTCCATACATCTCATACACCTAGTAATATCTAATCACCCAGGCCTCTTCATACATATGGATCTCTGGCCGAGGAGAACATAGACTGATCAGCATGTGGTTAAAAAAAAAAGTTCTGACCTCTCTAGTGTCTCCATGGGAGTTAGTTGTCCCAGACCCTTTCTGGAGATTCAGGAATGGGCTTTTGGCTATATGGCAACAAAGAACCCACTCTAGTGTATGTCCTTTACAAGGAAGCATTTCTCCTCCCCTGCAAATGCACAGATCAAGGCCTCTCTCCTGTAGGGTGAGCTTGAGAACTGGAACTGAGCTTTTGATACCTCCCCGACCTCCTCCCACTGAAGAATCATGAAACCCATACACCCTCCGGGGCTAGTACCTGTCCCTGCAAAAGCAAATCTGGTCTGTCAGCATTCCCTGCAGATGCCCCATGGCCTCATACAGCACTCAGGGCTTCTCAGTTGAGCCCCCAAATCCCCTCTGTTGGCCTCTCAGCCCAGTACCTATCTGTCAAAAGCTCTGGGACACAAGTGGCTTTGAGCCCTGAACTCTGCACCAGATTCACAGGAAACCACCATGCCTCTATCAGAGATTCAGAACTGCCTCAGAGCCAAATTGGAATGTAAGCTTTCTGATCTTCACTGATCAACAGCTCAGATGGGTCCCAAAGCTGACCCACAGAGGCCAAGTTCATAGTTTCAATCTGAAACTGTGAGGGAAAGTGACTCTGGTAACAATTTTTTAAAATATTGGAATAGGTTAGAACAAAACCAAATATCTCTTGAGAATAATCAAACATGCACACACACACACACACACACACACATACACACACACACACACACAAAGAAAGAAAAAGCAGGGAATGTAGAAAGAAGTCCATAGGAAAGATGTGAGGAGGATCAGCTCACATGGAAAGCGAAGTTGTCCCTGAGTGCATCCAAGTCCAAGATGTCTGCATGTCATGGAGAACATCCAGTGTGGCCACAGAATGAGAGTCCTGTTTCTCTTTTGTTTGCTGTTAACCTTAAAGTAGGATCTGCCCCTTGGCGTGGACACTGAGATTGCTAGGGAATGGCCCTCAGAGAGCAATTACCCACTCTGAGGTAAACAGGAATCCCTATGGTGTCCATAGTCCCCAAGCTGAGACACCAGAACTTTTAGGCATAGAGAAAGTAGGCACCTGAGGCCATATGCATAGGTCTAGGACACTGACCCCTATGGTGACTTCTACCCTGGGGATGCCCTCAAGACAGCTTGGCTGAGAGTCATGTCCATTTGATCCCAGTAGGAAGATGGACTTCACATTAACACACAATCACTGAGCACAGTCTATGAGCTTACCCCTCCTAACCATATAATCTTGGTGTGACATAGTTCTATCAATAAACCAACACTGATTG
>NC_022015.1:33269546-33270954 GCF_000317375.1 Microtus ochrogaster
AGGAAGAGAGGAAGAAAGAATTGTAGGAACCAGAGGGATCAAGAACACCAGGAGAACATGACCCACAGAATCAACTGACCAGGGCTCTTCAGGCCTCAAAGACCGAAGAGACAATCATAGGGACAGCATGAGCCTGCACTTGGTCCTCTGCATGCATGTTATAGTTGTTAAACTTGGCGGTTTTGTGGGACTTTTAACACCAGGAGCTGGGGCTGTCTCTGCCTCTTCTGTGTGCTTCTGAGACCCTTTATTTTCTATTGAATTGGCTGGCCCAGCTCTGATATGAGGGTTGGTGTCTAGTTTTACTATATCTTGTTAGCCATGTTGGGCTGATATCTCTGGGAAGCCTGATTTTTTATAAACTGTTCTGGAGTGGATGTTGGTGTGAGGTGAGGGAGGTATTAAGAAGAGTGAAGGGAGGGGAAACTGCAGTTTAGATGTATTAAAAATCATTAAGAAAATAAAAATAAATAAAATAAGATATGATATGAGCTTCAACTACATCTGATTTTCTAGTCAATTTTTCATAAAAGGATAATACAATCATACAAAACTAATAAGCAATCTATCCCTCTGCAACACTGGCATAGGGAAATCTCATGGTTCAAATCAAGTGACTATGTTTGTAACATATAGGCCTCAAATTTGGGGCTAATTGGTTATTGAGTAACTGATATTCATTTGACCCTCACTGACCTGGAGCAGTAATTATCCACAGAGCAGGGCACCCGATTTTTCCAGTGATGAGGTGTGCCAGTGTTACCGTGAACCTAGTAACTGATGGTGCGGCTGGTGGGGACTCTGTTCCATCTGTGGAATTACGCTTGGTGGATCAGTGCTGTGTTGATCACACTCAGTCATTTACCAGAAAAAGAAAACCAGCACGAGCTATAGGGACAGGCTTGAGTGGGGTGGACAGCCCTATATCTGGTCTGTTCTCTGCCCCTTGTAGCTGGCCACCCTACTCCATCTCTGGTATGGCACAGAATACAGGAGGCTTTGATTCCTGAAGATCAGAAGGCACAATGGGCCAATGTTTAAATTTTTATTTCAGAGGCAGTTGTCGGATTATCTCCTATCCCACCCCAAACAGGAGAGAGACTCAGAAGATGACTGAGGGGAAGCTGCTCACGGAAGCTCTAGACAAGCAAGTTCTGAAGGCATTTGATGGGCTCCTGCAGAACACACAGAGCAACATGTCCTTAGCAATAGTACTCCCAGTATATTAAAAAGACTGACATTACACATAATACATGTGTAGGAGCCCCTGTTGGTCAACCTTCTGGGACGTGGTAGAATGAACATTCATCATGGAGTCAGGTGGGTCTGTCTGGGCTACATCTAAGAAGAGCTGTACTTGGGATACCTTGGTGGCTCCCTCTTGCATAGACTAAATGAGAACTGATCT
>NC_022015.1:33271603-33273965 GCF_000317375.1 Microtus ochrogaster
TTTTTTTTCAAGACAGAGTCTTTTGTGTAGCTCAGGTTTGCATTTAACACCAGATCTTCGTACCTTAGCCTCTGATATGATTGTACCTGACTATCCAAAGTTTGTATTTGCTAAGAAAGCTAAGAAAAACATTAACGAACACATCACAAGAGTAAATATGTTACAAAATCACAAACTCCAGTGCAAGTGTTTGTCCCCTCCACACCATCTTCTGTTCCTAAGTACTTCACTCCTGTTCTGGCTTCCCAACCTGTGAACTGTGCTAGCCTCAGCATCCTGCCTTCTCTGGCCAGTATCCAGCAAGAGCCTCTGGCCTATATCAGAACAAAACCAACCTTCCCTCATGTGACAATTACAATCTCAGACCTAGAGGAAACAGTTCATTCCTGCCATGGGGATCAGTTAGGGGCAGATGATGTATTGATTTGGATGACAAAGTACTCCATAAGCTTAGGTATTTGAACATGTTTGCCAGCTGATGCCACTTTTTGGTGAGGTTTTATATCCTTGTATTTTATTGGTATATTTAAATTGATCACCTGGTCTTGATTTAATTTTGGTATATGGTACCTATCCAGAAAACTGTCCATTTCTTTTACATTTTCCAGTTTTGTGGAGAACAGGTTTTGTAGTATGATCCAATGATTCTCTGGATTTCCTCAGTGTATGTTGCTCTGTCCCGCTTTTCATTTCTGATTTTGTTAATTTAGATGTTCTCCTCTCTACTTATTGATTAGTTTGGATAAGGGTTGTCTATCTTGTTGATTTTCTCAGATAAGTATTTCAGATACACAATAGGACAAATTCAGACATACTAGACCTCTAAGAAAGACAAAGTGTCTTTAAAAAGGTACATATGATGGGAGAGAGAGGAAAAACAGTATAGACAACTAAAAAACAATTAGTTTTCAAAAATACAACAAAGTCTTTAAAGATATACTAGGATATTATCAAAAAGACACATAAAGATTGAAAAAATGCAGAGTGTAGATTATGAATATTTTTTCCTTTGAATTTACTGAATGCTTTTTGTAATTTCTTTCATTTTATTTCCTTTTAAAATTAAAACAAACTATCTTTTTTCATTTTACATAGCAATCCCAGGTTCCACTCCCTCCCACCCTCCCATTCCCTCCACTCATCCTCCCACAACACCCACCAGCCACTCCTCTCAGAGGGCGAGGTACATTGCTTTGGGGAAGGTCCAAGACCCTCCACACTATATCCAGGCTGAGCAAGGCATCCATCCAAGGAGAATATGTTCCCCAAAAGCCCGGACAAGCAGAAGGGACAAATCCTGGTGTCATCGCCAGTGGCCCGCAGTCTGCCCCAGGCACACAACTGTCACCCACATACAGGAGACTAGTTTGGACCCATGCTGATTCTGATCCTGCTCAGCTGGAGTTGGGGAACTCTGTCCATATCATGGTCTTGACCTCTGCTCATATTCTCATGCCTCCCACTCTTCAACTGGACTTTGGGAGCTCAGCCCTTTGCTCTACTGTAGGTCTCTGCCTCTGTTTCTGGCAGCTGCTAAATGAAGGTTCTATTGTGGCATTTAACATATTTATCAGTATGATTACAGGGCAAGGCCAGTTTGGGCACTCTCTCCTCTATTGTTTAGAGTCTTAGCCAGGGTCATCCTCTGGCCTTCTGGGAATCTCTCCAATGCCAGGTCTCTTGTCAGACGCATAATGGCTCCCTCAATCAAAACATCTCTTTCCATGCTCCTCCCTCCATCTGGACCATACCATTTCCTCAAGTTTTCCTCCCTCTTCCCTGTCTCACCACCTCCTCCTCCCCCCTACCTTCTGTTCCCACCAGACACAGTTCTTCTGAAGTCAAATATAGGGGTCTGGATGATTTTCAACAACAAAGGATTCCAAAAACGCCTACATCAGTGACACCAGGCTACAGACATGCAGCCTGTCCCAAACATGGACCCTCACACAGACAGAAAGAAATGGCCAGTGTCTCCTCCAAGAGAAGCACATTGTGTGTACATCTGTAACATAAATTGCTCTTCTGTTCCTTGTCATGACATCAGATTCTTAGTCATAGGTTCCAATGAGTTCATCAACAGCTGGATCAAGCCACACCACTGCTTTCTACCTCCTCAACAGACAGAGGGAAGCACCTTCCTGAGGGCCACTTTGACATCCTTATTCCTCAGAGAGTAAATGAGGGGGTTCAGGGTAGGGCTGACTGCTGTGTATATTAAGGCAGCCACCTTGCTATTTCCGGAGGATCCAGAGCCAGGCTGTACATAGGTATAGATGACAGTAGAGTAGTATAAGATGACCACCACCAGATGGGCAGAGCACGTGGAGAAAGCACGCCTCTTACCCTCGGCAGAGCGGAT
>NC_022015.1:33274355-33277805 GCF_000317375.1 Microtus ochrogaster
CTTATAAGAGATGTGGCTGCCCTTCCCCACCAGACCCTCCAACATCTTGGGAAGAACAGTGGATGTGCAGACAATGTCCATCAGAGCCAGGTTTGCAAGGAAGAAGTACATGGGGGTGTGAAGACTTGGGTTCAGGCTGATGGCCATGAAAATGAGGGTGTTTCCTGCAAGAGCCATTAGATAGGAAATGGGAAAAAATACCAAGAAAAAAGCATGGAATGCATGATTCTTAGAGAATCCCTGCAGGACAAACTCTACCACAGCCGTATAGTTGTTCATTGTGATTTTAGAATGAGCCCCTGGGAATTACTATGACACAGGTGGGTATGGTCAAGGAGACACAGGGTGTAGAGCATCCTTCATTTCACTAAGGGTGCAGCCAGAATGCTTGTCATGGGTGCTGTTGGTATAGAAAGCACATAATTAAAATGATGACATCATCTCAACCTAGTGCACTAGTCTGAGCTCTGCACTCTGCATACAAAAGACCCAGAATAAAAGAAAACCCTGCCTGTGGTGGGCAGTATCCCTCTGTAACATCTTTTAGCTTTGATATTTATCATGTGCTATGATATCCTGAGACCTGGAACTCCTATAAACATATAATCAAGACTGCTAAAACATACCAAGGGCCAATCTGGTCCCCAGCACAGGTGTTTCTGGACATAGAGATGAGCAGCCTCATCAAGGGGTTGGTCAGGCTTCTCAGATGCAGGCTGCCAAACAGTTCGGGGGAAGCGTGACTGGAGCATGGAGCAGTGGCAGCATACCATGCAGTCGGCACAGATGGTCCTGGCTCTTGGGAAGGAAATGATCATATTACTGTGAACAGCACAACTGTCTATTTCTCCCTGGCTACCCTAGGCATTCTTTGTGGATAATATACCTAGTGAGGTAGAGAGGCATCTTCCCCTTCCCTGGGCCTCATGGAGACTTGTACATATCAGAGAAGGTGTCTAGGCTGGAAACACATCATGAAAGGCATGGACACAGTTTCAATGCAGGGCTCAAATTTCTAGGCTTTCACCCTTGCCCCATCTCAAGTCTTTCTTCACTATACCTAATAAACCCATCTGTCTCCAATCACCAATGACTCTTCAAATATATGAACCTCTCAGGCAGAGGAGCACATGGGCTGATCAGCATGTGGTTAAAAAAAAGTTCTGTCTTCTCTAGTGTCTCCGTGGGAGTGAGTGGTCCCAGACCCTTTCTGGAGATTCAGGAGTAGGCTGTTGGCTACATTGAAACTAAGAACTCACACCAGGGTATGTCCTGAATAAGGAAGCATATCTTCTCCCCTGCAAATGCACAGAACAAGGCCTTTCTCCTGCGGGGTGAGCTTGAGAACAGGACTTAAGATTTTGATACCTCCCTTCTACCTCCTCCCACTGAAGAACCAAGATACCCATAGAATCTCTACTGTCCCTGCAAAATCAAAACAGGTTTGTCTGTCATCATTCCTTGCAGATGCCCCATGGCCTCATACAGCACTCAGGGCTTCTCAGTTGAGCCCCCAAAACCCCTCTGTTTGCATCTCAATCCAGTACCTGTCTGCCTGCAGCTCTGGGTCACAGGTGGCTTTGAGCCCTGAACTCTGCACCAGATTCATGGGAAACTACCATGCCTATCTTAGAGATTCTGATCTGCCCTAGAACCAAGTCAAAGGCCAAGCTTTCTGTTCAGCAATGAGCAACGGCTCAGACAGGTCCCAAAGCAGACCCACAGAGGCCAAGCTCTTAGTTTCAAACTGAAACTGTGAAGGAAAGTGACTCTGGTAACAGTTTTGAGACTAACCACACACACACACACACACACACACACACACACACACACACACACACACGGAAAAGCAGGTAAGGTAAATGCCCAAGGAAAGATGTAAGTAGAGGAAGGATCAGCTCACATGGAAAGAGAAGTTGTCACTGAGTGTCCATCTAAGTCCAAGATGTCTGCATGTCATGGAGAACATTCAATGTGGCCACAGGGTGAGAGTCCTCTGTCTCTTTTGTTTTCTGTTGACCTTAAAGCAGGGTCTGCCCTTTGGTGTGGACACTGAGATTGCTAGGAAGTGGCCCTCAGAGAGCAATTACCCACTTTGAAGTAAACAGGAGTCCCTAAGGTGGCCATAGATCCAAAGCTGAGGCACCAGGACACTAAGGCATAGAGAAAGGAGGCACCTGAGGCCATATACACAGGTCTAGGACACTGACCTCTGCTGTGTGTTCTACCCTGGGGATGCCCTCAAGATAGCTTGGCTAAGAGTCATGTCTATTTGATCCCAGTAGGAAGACGGATTTCACATTAATATACAAATCCTGAGCGTAGACTGTGGAACCTCTCCTAACCATATAATCTTGGTGTGACATAGTTCTATCAATAAAACAACACTGATTGCTCCATCATCGTATAGGGAGACTGAGCAAGGGCCACTCTCATTCATTGCATGGGGAGTGTGGTCAATATGGGGCATCACAGTTGAGGTTGGTCATGAGTGTATGAAACTTTTCATTGCAGTGTTCAAACCCTCTCATGAGGACAGAGTGTGTGAAGTCTGGAGATGAAGATCAGCATCAGTAAACAGGACTGCAGTTCCACCACGTTCTGTGGCACTGGATATAGATAACAAGGCACCTAGTTTTTAGCAGCAGATTGGCTTCCCTGCAGAACCAGAAGTCCCACAGCAGGTGGGCAAATCATCTCTTGCAGTCATAGAACAGTGCAGACATTATGACTTTCAGAATAACCATTTACAAAAGTCCAAAAGAGCTTAAATGTCCATACTTCACAGACCAAATGACCACTGGCCAAATCCTCCAAAGTCCTTGATCTCTGTCAGTATACACATCCTCAGTCCCTCACAAAACCTCACCCACTTAGCATAACAGCAAAGCAACAGTCTCAGCACAACTCAGGATTTGAGCAACTCCTAGAGGACATCAAGATGTGATATGACGTCATCAGAGAGGCCTCCATTGGCAGTTGATGGGAACAGATGCAGAGATCCACAGCTGAACATTGGGCAGAGAGAGAGAGAGAGAGAGAGAGAGAGAGAGAGAGAGAGCCCAACTTGGAGATCTCCATCAGATCCTTCCCTTTGTAGCTCAGGGAACCCCAAGGAAGAGAGGGGAGGAAGAATTGTAGGAACCAGAGGGGTCAAGAACACCAGGAGAACATGACCCACAGAATCAACTGAGCATGGCTCTTAGGGGCTCACAAAGACTGAAAAGACAATAATGGGGACTTCATGAGTCTGCACTGGTCCTCTGCATGTATGTTATAGTTGTTAACTTGGCGGTTTTGTGGGACTTCTAACAGCAGGAGCTGGGGCTGTCTCTGACTTTTCTGTGTGCTTCTGAGACCCTTTATTTTCTACTGGATTGGCTGGCCCAGCTCTGATATGAGGGTTGGTGTCTAACTTACTGTATCTTGTTAGCCATGTTGGACTGATGT
>NC_022015.1:33278366-33279997 GCF_000317375.1 Microtus ochrogaster
TGCAGTTTAGATGTATTAAAAATCATTAAGAAAATAAAAATAACTAAAATAAGATAAAATACAAGCTTCAACTACATCTGGTCTTTCTAGACAATTTTCCATAAAGGGATAATTCTGTGATATAAAACTAATAATCAATCTATGGCTTCTGCAACACTGGCATAGGGAAATCTCATGGTTCAAATAAAGTGACCATGTTTGTGTCATATAAGCCTCAAAACTGGGGCTAATCACTTGATGAGAAACTGATACTTTTGACCCTCACTGATCAGGAGCGGTAATTACCCACAGAGCAGGACGCCCGATTATTCCAGTGATGAGGTGTGCCTGTGTTACTGTGAACCTAGTAACTGATGGTGCATCTGGTGGGGGACTCTGTTACATCTGTGGAAATATGCTTGGTGGTTGTACTGGTGTGATGGTCACACTTCTTCATTTACCAGTAGAAGAAGGAGCTATAGGGTCAATAACTTGAGTGGGGTTTACAACCCTGCATCTGGCCTGTCCTCTGCCCCTTGAAGCTGGCCAGCCCACTCCATCTCTGGTATGGCACAGAATACAGAAGGCTTTGACTCCTGATGATCAGAAGGCACAATGGGCCAATGTTTAAATCTTTATTTCAGAGGCAGTTGTTAGATTATCTCCTATCCCACCCCAAATAGGAGAGAGGGCTCAGAAGACAACTGAGGGGAAGCTTCTCACTGAAGCTCTAGACAAGCAGGTTCTCAAGACATTTGATAGACTCCTGCAGAACACACAGAGCAACGTGTCCTTAGCAATAATATGTCCAGTATATTAAAAAAACTGACATATAATATGTGTATAGGAGTCCCTGTTGGTTACCCCTCTGGGATGAGGTAGAATGAACATTCATCATGGACTCAGGTGAGTCTGTCTGAACTACATCTAAGAAGAGCTGTACTTGGGATTCCTTTGTGGCTCCCTTCTCACATAAACTAAATGAGAACTGATCTGATTATAACCTTGGACTCTCCTTGCTTCATAGGACAGGATAGCCAAGTGTTGGCTCTTCATTTCCTATAACTATCAGGAACCAATGAAGCTGTCTCTTAAAGGAACAATACCTCTGTTAACTGCCACAAAACAGAGCCTATCTAAAAAAAAAAATTGTGGCTAACAAGACGCTTCAGTTGCTTCACATTTTGTGTGTTTAGAAGCCGTTTTTATAAGCTTTCTCGGGCTTTACATGATGTATGTTGCTGAATGTTGAATGCCATTATGTAATCAGGGTCTCCTTTTTTTGTTTTGTGGCCACACAGACACGAATAATAACACAAAGCTATATTAATTACAATATTGTTTGGCCAACATCAGGCATATTCCCAGCTACCCCTTATATCTTAAATCAACCCATTTCTATTCATCTGTGTATCTCCAATAGGCTGTGGCTTACGGATATGGTTCTGGTATCTTTTTCCTCTAGAAGCAACATGGCAGCTCCCTGACTGTATCTTCTTTCCTCTTCTATCTTGTTTTTAAAATACTTCCTTGGTATATTCTACACTGCCACCAGACAAAGCAAAAATCTTTATTAAGCAATGGCAATAAAACATATTCACAACACACAGAAGGGAATCACACATCACAAATCTTAACAGACCTCGAAAAAA
>NC_022015.1:33293530-33314612 GCF_000317375.1 Microtus ochrogaster
CACTGTATGAAGGCTCTGTGATGACATTTAAGTAATTATAGCTATTGAAATATGATTGTTTTAGCCTATAATTTGTTCCTTAAAAAGATATTCATCTATCTGACTACAGGGCAAGGCCGGTTTGGGCACCCTCTCCTCTACTTCTTAGGTCTAGCAGGGGTCATCCTGTGGACTCCTAGGAATCTCTACAATTCCTGGTCTCTTGCCAGCCCCATAATGGCTCGCTCAATCAAGATATCTCTTTCCTTGCTTCCATCTCTGTCCTCCGTCCATCTTAACCATACCATTCCCTCAAGTTCTCCTTGCCCCTACCCATCTTCCTTTCTCCTCCACCTCCACTGTTCTTTCTCCCCCAACCAGACACAGTTCTTCTGAAGTTCATATCAGGATCTTGATGATTTTCAACAACACAGGATACCAAAATCCCTACATCAGCAATACCAGGCTACAGACATGCAGCCTGTCCCAAACATGGATGCCCAAACTAACAAAAAGAAATGGCCAGAGGTTCCTCCAAGACAGGCACATTGTGGATACATCTGTCACAGAAATTGCACTCTGTTCCTTCCCATGGAATCAGATTCTTAGTCATAGGTTCCAACTAGTTCATCAACAGCTGGATCAAGCCACACAAGTGTTTTCTACCTCCTCAACAGACACAGGGAAACACCTTTCTGAGGGCCACTTTGACATCCTTATTCCTCAGAGAGTAAATGAGGGGATTCAGGGTGGGGCTGACTGCTGTGTACAATAAGGCAGCCACCTTGCTATTTTCCATGGAGGATCCGGATCCAGGCTGCACATAGGCATAGATGATAGTGGAGTAATACAAGGTGACCACCACCAGATGGGCAGAGCAGGTAGAGAAAGCACGCCTCTTACCCTCGGCAGAGCGGATGCGTAGGATGCTGGCAATGATGAAGCTGTAGGATACCATGGTAAACAGGAAGTTGATCACACCAAAATAAACATCTGCAATGACAGCCATGATGTTGTTGAGGGTGGTCGGGCTGCAAGACAGCAGTAGCAGTGCTGGGATTTCACAAAAAAAGTGGCGGATTTGGTTGGGGCCACAGAAATGGAGTCGTACTAACAGACCAGTGTGCACAGATGAGTTGATTGCACTGACGGCCCACACACTGCCCGCCAGCAGGACACAAACAGGAGTACTCATTAGCATGCTGTAGTGCAGTGGGCGACAGATGGCCACATAGCGGTCATAGGCCATGGCTGTGAGCAATAGCAGCTCAGCCCCCAGAACCCAGGATAAGAAGAAAATCTGGGTCAGGCATCCCTTATAAGAGATGTGGCTGCCCTTCCCCACCAGACCCTCCAACATCTTGGGAAGAACAGTGGATGTGCAGGCAATGTCCATCAGAGCCAGGTTTGCAAGGAAGAAGTACATGGGGGTGTGAAGACTTGGGTTCAGGCTGATGGCCATGAAAATGAGGGTGTTTCCTGTAACAGCCATAGTATAGAAAATGGAGAAAAAAACCAAGAAAGAAGCCTGGAACCAAGGATTCCCAGAGACTCCCTGCAGGACAAACTCTGCCACATCCGTATAGTTGTTCATTGTGATTTGAGACTGAGCCCCTGGGAGTTACTGTGACACAGCTGGGTATGGTCAAGGAGACACCGGGTGTAGAGCATCTTCATCTCACGTAGGGCTCATCCAGGTGTTACTAGGAATGCTTGTCATGGATGCTGTTGTTGTAGAAAGCACATAATTAATATGATGACACATCTCTCACAATATAGGGTGTCTTTGAGCCCTGAGCTCTGCACCAGATTCACAGGAAAGCACCATGCCTCTCTCAGAGATCAAGGGATGCCTCAGAACCAAGTCACCTGGCAAGTTTTCTGTTGTATGGATCAATGGCTCAGATACGTCCCGAAGCAGACCCACAGAGGGCAAGCTCTTAGTTCCAAACTGAAACTGTGAAGGAAAGTGACTCTGATAGCAGATTTTTAAATATTGAAATAGGTAAACAAAACCAAATATCTTTTGAGAATAATCAAACACACACACGAGAGAGAGAGAGAGAGAGAGAGAGAGAGAGAGAGAGAAGCAGAGAAGGTAGATGCCCATAGAAAAGGAGTGAGAAGAGGAAGGATCAGCTCACATGGAAAGAGAAGTTGTCCCTGAGTGTCCATCTAAGTCCAAGATGTCTGCATGTCATGGAGAACATGCAGTGTGGCCACAGGGTGAGAGTCCTGTGTTTCTTTTGTTTGCTGTTGACCTTAAAGTAGGGCCTGCTCCTTGGTGTGGAGATTGAGATTGCTAGGGAATGGCCCTCAGAGAGCAATTACCCACTCTGAGGTAAACAGGAGTCCCTGTTGGGGCCATAAGCTAAGACACCAGAACTCTAAGGCACAGGTAAAGTAGGCACCTGAGGCCATATGCACAGGTCTAAGACACTGACCTTTCTGTGACTTCTACCATGTGGATGCTCTCAAGATAGCATGGCTGAGAGTCATGTCCTTTTGATTCATGTAAGAAGATGGATTTCACATTAACGTACAATTCCAAGCATGGTCTATGGGCTCACCTCACCTAACTATATAATCTTGGTGTGACATAATTCTATCAATAAACCAATACTGATTGGTCCATCATCGTATAGGGAAATTGAGTAAGGGCCACTCTCATTCATTGCATGGGGAGTATGGTTGGTCAATGTGGGACATCACAGTTGAGGTTGGTCATGAGTGTATGAAACTTTTCATTGCAGTGTTCAAACCCTCTTATGAGGACAGAGTGTGTGAAGTCTGGAGATGAAGATCAGCATCAGTAAACAGGACTTCAGTTCCACCATGTTCTGTACACTGGGTATAGATAACAAGGCACCTGAGTTCTTAGCAGATTGGCTTCCCTGCAGAGCCAGATGTCCCACAGCAGGTGGGTGAATTATCTCTTGCAGTCATAGAACAGTGCATGAAGGAACCTATTCAGAATCTTCCTTTACAAAAAATCCAAAGGAGCTAAAATGTTCATACTTCACAAACCAAATGACCACTGGTCACCTTTAGTTACAAATCCTTTAAAGCCTTTGATCTCTGTCAATATACACATTCTAAATCCCTCACAAAACCTCACCCACTTAGCATAACAGCAAATTCAACAGTCTTAGCAGTACTTAAGATTTAAGCAATTCCTAGAGGACATCAAGATGTGATATGACGTCATCAGAGAGGCTTCCATTGGCAGTTGATGGGAACAGTGCTGAGATCCATAGCCAAACATTAGACAGAGAGAGAACTCAACTTGGAGATTTCCATCAGGTCCTTCCCTTTGTAGCTCAGGGAACACAAAGGAAGATGGCAGATGAAGATTTGTAGGAACCATAGGGGTAAAGAATACCAGTAGACCATGACCTACAGAATCAACTGAGCTGTGCTCTTAGGGGCTCACAAAGACCCAAGAAGAGGCACAAGAATCAGTCAAATGCCACATTACTGAGGGTATTTAGCGAATGTAGGAGGTCCCTAGTGGAATTTTTGGTGTCACTTATGTATACTATCATATCATCTACAAATAGCGAAAGTTCAATGTTTTTCTTTCCAATTTTCTCTAGTCAGAACTTCAAGAACTATGTCGAATAGATATGGAGAGAGTGGTCAACCTTGTCTTGTTCCTGATTTTGGTGGAATTACTTTGAGTTTCTCTCCATTTAATTTGATGTTGGCTGACAGCTTGCTGTATATTTCTTTTATTATCTTTATATATGTTCCTTTTATCACGGATATCTCCAAGACCTTTATCATGAAGAGGTGTTGGATTTTGTCGAATGCCTTTTCAGCATCTAATGAGATGATCATAAGCATTTTTTTCTTTAAGTTTATTTATATGGTGGATTACACTGATAAATTTTTGTATGTTGAACCATCCCTGCATCCCTGGAATGAGCTGACTTGATCATGGTGAATAATTTTTTTGATGTGTTCTTGGATTCGGTTTGTCAGTATTTTATAGAGTATTTTTGCATCTATATTCATTAGATAATATTAGTCTATAGTTCTCCTTCTTGGTTGGGTCTTTGTGTGTTTTCAGTATCAGAATCTTTGTAGCCTAATAAAAAAAGGTTGGCAAAGTTTCTTCTGTTTCTATTATATGGAACACTTTGAGGAATATAGGTATTAGTAATATGGTAGAATTCTTCTCTGAAACTATCTTTTCTATACTTTTTTTTGGTTGGGAGGCTTTTGATGACTGCTCCTATTTCCTTACAGGTTACAGGTCTATTTAAATTGTTCACCTAGTCTTGACTTTATTTTGGTATGTGGTACCTATCCAGAAAGTTGTCTGGTTCGTTTACATTTTCCTGTTTTGCAGTGCACAGGTTTTTGTAGTATAGCCTAATGGTTCTCTGGATTTCCTCAGTGTTTGTTGTAATGTCCCACTTTTTATTTCTGATTTTGTTAATTTGGATGTTCTCTCTTTGCCTTTTGATTATTTTGGGTAAAGGTTTGTCTATCTTGTTGATTTTCTCAAAGAACCAAGTATTTGTTTCATGGATTCTTTGTATTGTTTTCTTTGTTTTTATTTTATTGATTTCAGTCCTCAATCTAATTATTTTCTGTCATCTGCTCCTCATGGCTGAGTTTGCTTCTTTTTTTCTAGAGCTTTCAGGTGTGCTGTTAAGTCTCTAGTGTGAGATTTCTCCATGTAATGGGAGCTGTGGGCAGGCCTGCTTTTCGTCCTGCCCAGCTCCCGGATGGCTAGCTTTACACCCGAAATAACAACACACAAATTATATTCATTTAAACACTGCCTGGCCCGTTAGCTCTAGCCTCTTATTGGCTAACTCTCACATTTTGGCTAACCCATTTCTAATAATCTGTGTACCACCATGAAGTGGTGGCTTACTGGGAAGATTCTAACCACCGTCCATCTTGGGAAGAAGAAGCATGGCGTCTGCCTGACTCTGCTTTTTTTCTCCCAGAATTCTGTCCAGTCTACTCCACCTATCTCAGTTCTGCCCTATCAAAAAGCCAAGGCAGTTTCTTTATTAAACAATGAAATTAACACATAGATGGAAGACCCACCTACATCATTTCCCCTTTTTCTGTTTAAACAAAAAAGAAAGGCTTTCACTTTAACATAGTAAAATTACATATAACAAAACAGTTATCAAGCAAGAATTACAGTTACAATATTTATATCTATTTTATCTTTTATCATAATTAAGAAAAACTAAAACTATGACTATCCATTCTTCAACTCCATCAAAGACTCCAGAAGGATATAATATTACCTAATTAAGCAAGAAGTAAGCAATTCCAAAACTCTAGAAATGACAGAGACATCTCGCTGTCTGGACAGTTACCCAAAGTTCTTTTGTACCATTGGGGCATCCATCTTAGCCTACAGGCCCATAGAATCCAGCAGACATTTCCATGAAGCAGGAAAATTCAAAGACAGTTCAGCCACTTTTTTCTGTGTCCTGAAGAATGTCTCACAGACTCTTTCATGAGTCAGGAACCCCGAAAGATCATCTCACCTTTAGGCAAGTTCAGCAGTCTTCTCTCTGTGGGTTCTGTGTCCAGTTTATGCAACAGTCCAGGCAAGAGCAGTTTCTTGCCCAAATGGCTAACCAGCTCCATAAGGAGCCTCTTCAATGCCCATCTTCCTCTTGAAGTAGATTGGTGTTGCCAGGAGCAGACGTGTCTCATTGTCATGAAAACCCTAAGTTATTAAAATATTAGATGCCATATTATGCAGTCTTTGAAAGATATGAAGAATGTCTATCTAACTGAAATATATCTCTATAATCTAGAAAATCTAAAATGACTACAAGCCTAACTATTATTGATGATTATCCATTAACAACCTATATTTCCTAATTATACATTACATTTTTAAATGAACTATACAATCACGATACCTTAATCAATATCAGAAATACATATACATATAACAAAATTGACCTTAAATCTCTATCAATAAAGCAAAATCTATACCAATGCAAATTATTCATATCTATATCATATCCCCCTTTAAATGTAAAAGAACATTTATAAACAATATTTGGGAATATGGGCGCAGTTATTTCTCTCCAAACTGCTTTGTGCTGACTGGGGGGGGGGCTGTTATTTAGGTCTTTCATGGTATAACCTGTTTGCTAGGTTCATTTCAGTTGGCAGTTGAGTGAAGTAATTTTCTGAAGGTGTTCATGATAATCTTTCAGGAGAGCATGGTTTATCATATCATATTGGGATAGAAACAATCCACAGGGTCTCATCCTCTGTGAAAACAAAAGAAGACCCTCTCCAAAACATCATATCCTTAGACTCAAATTTGAAAGTCATGATATCTTTAGAACATACATGTTGGATCAGCTTATCAGACCACATAATGAAATGTCTCTCTGTATTTAGCTTCTTCACAGTCAAAAAATTGAAAGAAAATACAGAATCCAAACTTTCTGTGAATTTTCCATTTTTATGTGGCATATTTTTCTTTATTTCTTTTAATCTATAACTATCTGTACTCTGTCTCTTTAAATACTTTACCCTTTTTTAAGGCATTAACTTTATTCTCTATATTCTTTTTCTTCTCTCTCCAACATTGACCCATTTAGAGATCTTTTATGTCTGAATCTGTCCTATTACATTGCCTGTAACTATTTTACTGTCCAGGAGATCGTCTTAAAATGCTAAGCACTTCTTAAAAACTTAACGTGCACCATGTAAGGGTAATATGGTATGGTACTGCCTGTTTTCTACCCAGTCTAAACCTTAACTGCACTGTTATTGTGATAATTACCATAGTTCCTGCCTGAGTTCAGCACAGTTTAGCATGGCAGAGCAGAGCCAGAGCCCCTCCTGCCTCAGATCCATTTGGTGGCCCTGAGCAGCACACAGTTCCAGGCACACAGCAAGTCCACATTGCCATCAAGCAAGCAAGCATTTTACTCACAAAACCCCATCCAATTCTCTGTCTCCCTAAAGAGACAGAGGTTGTGCTAGGAGCATAGCCCAGAAAGCCGGCGTTTTAAAACTGCACGGCTTTTTTTGCCTCCAGGTAGGAGTCACATTCAGCACTTTAACTCTTGAGAATGAGCTTTTTGTCTAAGTTACATCCAAATCTGCCAGGCAGAGCACTATGCAGCCTGGAAACATCTCTCTGTATGGCGGCAGATATCCGCCATGCTCTCCCGCTTGTGAACGCCTAGTAAACCTGATCCCGCCGCCTGCCCAGGTGCAGGCGGGGAGTGGCGAACCATTGGCATAGTCTCAGTACTTTCTTCCCAATCCCAAGCGGCTACACCAACATCCAGCCCACAAATGCTCCATAGCTGGAGTTTGCTCAGGCGGCACAGCCCAGGAAGCTGCGTTTTAAAATGGCACAGCTTTTTTTTTCTGCCACTATTGCTGAAACAGGAAATCTCTCTACGGCACGTCCTAGCAAACAGCAAAAAGCTGTGTTAAACTCCCTTTCCCTTTTTTTAAGCCCTCTCAGGTTTTTTTTTTTATTAAGGATTTCTGCCTCCTCCCCACCACCGCCTCCCATTTCCCTCCCCCTCCCCCGATCAAGTCCCTCTCCCTCATCAGCTTGAAGAGCAATCAGGGTTCCCTGACCTGTGGGAAGTCTAAGGACCGCCCACCTCCATCCAGGTTTAGTAAGTTGGACAGAAATCTCAAGGTCCCTCTCAGGTTTTTAATTGGATTTAATTGGCCACATTAGCGCAACTCTGTTGTAAATCCACCTACATCATCTCCACTTTTTACTAATCTGGACGGGCATAAGTGATCTCTTAGAGTTTGTAGAACATCTGTCCAGATCCTTCTGGCCATTAGAGTCTCCATTAAGAGGTCTGGTGCTGCCGGGAAGTAGTGACACAGATCTATAATCCCAGCACTTGGGAGGTAGACTCCAGCCTGTTCTAGAGACTGAGTTCCAGGACAGCCAAAGTTCCACAGAGTAACTCTGTCTCAAAAAAACAAAACAAAAAAAAGAAGTCAGGTGTTATTCTAATGGGCATGACTTTACATGTTAGATGTTATTCTAATGGTCATGCCTTTATATGTTACTTACTCTCTCCCTTTATAGCTTTTAATATTCTTCCTTTGTTCTGTACATTTAGCATTTGATTATCATGTGTCACGGAGAATTTCTTTTTTTTTTCCTGTCTATTTGATATTCTGTGTGTTATACTTTGAAAGGCACCTCCTTCTTTAGGTTAGGGAATTTTTGTTGAACATATTTTCTCTGATTTTTGCCTGAGGCTCTTCTCTTTATATCCCAAGTGTTCATATATTTAGTCTTTTCATAGTGTCTCAGATTTCCTGGATGGTTTGTTTCAGGAATTTTCCAGATTTCACATTTTCTTTGTCTTTAATATCCATTCTTGTATCATATCTTCAACTTTTGAGATTCTCTCTTCCAAGTCTAGTACTGTATTGGTGAGTTTGTCTTCTGAGGTTTTGATGTTTCACTTCTTAAACATTTTATTTCCAGTTTTATCTCAGTTTGGGTTTTGTTTTTCTTTTTTCTTTCTTGTTCTTGTTTGTCTGTTTTTTGTTTTTTAGACAGGGTTTCACTGTAGCTTTGGAGCTTCTCCTCAAACTAGCTCTTATAGACCAGACTGACCTTGAACTGATGGAGATTCTCCTTCCTCTGCTTGTGGAGTGCTGGGATTAAGGGATGCACCACCACTTCATGGCTAGTTTGGGTTTTCTTTAGTGATTCTGTTGTTTGTTTGTTTTGCTTTGTTAAATCCCTCTTTCATGTCATGAATTGTTGTAAATATATTCATTCTACCGTTTGTGTTTTCAGATTCCAATAAAGAATATACTCAAATACTATTTAAGGTTCTTGAACATATCCACAATCATTTTTTGAGTCCTTTTTTGCACTTCAACTATATTACATATCTTGGGGTCTGATGTAGTTGGGATACCAGGTTCTTGTGGAAGCATCCTTGTCTTGACTTTAGGTATTTGTGGCTTTGTGCTGGTGTCTAGGCATCTGGAATGGGATGACTGAAGTGAAAGGTGTTGGTATCTGATCTTGTCTTTGTTGGGTGGGTGTTCTATTCCCCAGTTTCTGTTGTTCCCTCTGGATCTTGTAAAAGTCTGGTGAATGTGGGTTGCCCAGTACAGAGCTCTTGTTTATGTGACTGCATGTCAGAGTGGGATAGATGTGGCCATGTAGAAAAGGCTGAACTGGATTTCAAAACTAAAGGGGATCCTGTTCACACCTATAATTGGCATCCATATGGAGTTGGAAATATGGTAAAAAGGGGGTATTCTTGAACTAGGCTAGTGTTAAAAAATTATCTGGAAAGGCAGAGACATTAGGGGACCCTGTATCTGAAGCAAGAGTTCAAGTCTCCAGTGAATATAACTGAAGTCAGAGTACAGGCACTGTAAGCAGGTTGTTACTGGGTGTGCGTGAGAATGTGAAACATGATTAATAAAATTTCAGAGAGAGAAATTGGGGTTCAACATAAAGATCCAAAAGCAAAGAAAGCAGCCTCTGGCTCTTGCCTCAAATTCACTCCAAAATGGTGATCCTGCCTCCAAGTAATCTCAGAATGCCGAGTCTAAGAGTTGTCTCCTCCCATCTTAAACTCCTCTCTAGTTCCAGGATTAAAGGTATTCACCACTGCGATTAAAGACATCCACTGCCTTGTTTCTATGGCATCTCGTGTGGCTCCTGGGATTAAAGGTGTGTGTGGCCACTGTTTGATCTGTCAGGTTGACCAGTGGTGCTCTTTTACTCTCTGGTCTTCAGGCAAACGTTATTTATTAAAATACAAATAAAATGCCCTACAAGAATGGAAAGATCATAATGGAGGGCAGGAAGGATAGTGTGGCTCACCTGCCATCATCCCTACTAGGTGTGACTACTGGGAGTCCAGTTGAAAGCATTTCTGAAAGAATTTGACAGGGAGGAATGGAGATGGGCTAGGTGCAGAGGAAGGCAGAAGAGAGGGTCTACAAGTAGAACAACGGGGTTCAATCCAAGGCTTGGTGAAGTCCCCTAAGGTTGGGTGTGGAGTGGGAGGAGAGGCCCCTTCACCCAGGCTGCTATAGTGCTGGAATGTGACTGGAGAGTTTGGATTGGGGGTCAGGAAGAAGAGTGAGAAGTACTGACCTATTCCTAGCCTGTTGTGGTTCTGTGGGTCCCAGATAGAGGATTTTATAGGTGTCTGTGGATGACATAAAGGGATGAAAAGACACTAAATAAAAGGTGTAGTTCTTTGTCAGCTTAAGTCTAGACTTGTTTTGAAATGCTATTACTGATAGCAAACATTTTAGACTATAATAATTCTTTGGCAACATCCAACAGGAGAAACTAAGAATGAAAAAAAGGTTAAATTGCTGTCCTAAAATGTGTATCTGTGATTTTGTGTGTGTGTGTGTGTGTGTGTGTGTGTTTGTGATAAACACGAAGGAGCATCAACATTACAAATTAAAATAAAAATGTTTACACTACTTCTGAATTTTAAATATACATAAAAACCTTCCCAGACTAAGGATGCCATTTTTAACTGTATTATGTTTCTGTATATAGTGAAACTGAAGACAACTGACATCCCAAAACCTTTGACTTGGAGAGCAAGTGTGAGAATATACATTGGAGACGTGAATTCATTTGAGGACACATGGCTGGCACTTTTTTGAGGAACTAGACTTTCAAAGAAGCAGTCTGATGAGTATAAAACTCCCCACAGCTCCAGGGGAACTGAGGCATGCTACAGAACGCTCTTGTATCTTGGACTCCTGTCTTGCCTAGCTCACGTGGATACTCAATCTCTGTCCGTCAAGGTCAGGATACAATGTGTAGATTGTCCCTTTCCACACAAAATTGTCCATTACAACATCAATACAGGCAGTGGTGGTCCATAAAGCTAGAGAAATCTGAGATCCTTTCCTGGTGAAATTAAGCCAGTGAACATCTAACCCTGAGAGCTTCTCTGCTGTGTTTTCAGCTGAGACTTGGGTGTGAAGAAGTGAGCTCCAACTGGGAAAGCATCTGAGTTCCTGCCATGGAACACAGAACCTGTGACTTTTCCTTCTGCCCTTGGGGCTAAGCTCCTCTCTGCTGACACTTTCCACTGTTGACCTGACAGATAGTTGCAAGGCCACTTCAGCCAGGGCCCAGGGGTAGGCTTCCCATGGGGCCAAGACTGCCATGGATTGCATCACACAGCCAAAGCTACCTAGATTTAAGCCTGGATTATCTGAAACTAACAGACACCACTGTACTTCTCTGGACCAAAGCATCCCTGAAGCCCAAATGTTCTGGTGAGTACGTGACCTAGCCGATAATTTTCTGTAGGGTCCAGGGCATCTCTATGGGCAGGAGTCACCAACACTATGGCAAAGTCTTAGGACTCATCTGAAAAATAGCCTTCATTTCAACAACTCCTAATGTGTATGGCCACTTCAGTCAGCTATGTCCTTTCTTTCCTGTCAGCTGTTCACCAGGAGATGTATGTATACAGTCCAGGGGTGGGCTTGGAGCCACAGGGTCTCTGATGTCAGAAGAACATAAATGTGTACCTATGCATGTTTCTGACATCCACAGAGGAGAATCAACAGGTTCAGAAACAACTATCACAAAGAAGTGAGATAAAGGACAGGATAATGGCTAATAGTACATTTGCTCTCTCTCTCTCTCTCTCTCTCTCTCTCTCTCTCTCTCTCTCTCTCTCTCTCTCTCTCTCTCTCTCTCTCTCTCTCTGCAGTTTTCTTTCCACACACTTGGCTGGATACCCAGCCCCATGCCTGTGAACATACAGGTAGGTTTCATACTCATGTACTTTGCCAGACTTTTGAAAACAAAGATATTTTCTCCCCATGTAGATTTTATCTGTGTTGCTCACAACTACATAGAGACACGGTAGAACATGCTAGTTGAAATTTTGGAGTAAGTAAGTCTCAATACCTCAAATGAGAAGTAGAGAGAGGATGGGGGATGATTGGGATGTTTGTGGGTAGACTCCAGCAGGAGTTCCTGCATCAATCTCTTTAGCCTCTCTGGGGCACCTGTGACCCATGGACACTGCACCCTCATCCCAGTCGGGATGACCTGCAGAATCACTTCACTTTCCCCAGGAGGAGGACTGACCCTGGATTCACTGTTTTCTCATCATCTCAGGCTGCCTGGGCAACACAGACAGCAAGCTGCTCCTGCCTCCTTTGTACTATAGTGCAGACATAGGAGGTCAGCGTGGGGCAGGGAGCATATTCTCACATGTTTGACATTGTGTTTCATCTCTCGGAGGTGTAAATGCTGACGCAGAGGCATCTTCAACTGCTGCCAGACCCGCAGACACATACGGTAGGGGATGTGTGGACTAGAGGGGTGAAAAATAAAAAAATAATATATTGGTGGTGAAAAACAAACAAATAAATAAAAGAGTAAGTCCAGATCACATTGTATTTTATATTAGTAACAAATACTATTTAGAATTGGGATTTCCTGAGCAGTATTTAAGACATGTTTTAGAAAGTGTGTTCTTGTAGATCTTAGCTTCCGGTATTTTGTCTTCTAAATCTTAGCCTCCTGTATTTCATCTGCTAATCGTGGCAGCCGGGTCTATTCCTCTCAGTGTTCAGTGACACCATGTACACATGCCAGCCACTGCCCAGTGATTACTAGAGCTCTTTGTGAAACAGAAGGTCCACTCTTTGTGTGCAGCCTGATATGATGCCCTGTGAGAACAGAATAAAGATTGACCCTGGTTGAAGTTTGGCAACCTTTCCTGCCCAGACTATGCCATCATCACATTGAGCGCCTTTTGCTGGGTTTAAGATGGGACCAAAGCCAGCACAGGCAGCATGGTCTCTCACACCCCTCTCCTTGCATTCCCCTCTGGAGCACTGTGAGATGGAGAAACCGGGGTGGTGCTTAGTGGTGGGGAATGCCGTAAATGAACACCCAGGACTGTTGTGTTTCAGAGCACTCTACTCTGGAAACATGTGAAATGCTCTGCTGTGAAACCTGACTTGTGTTTTCACACTAGATGTGATTGTTGGACCAGAGCAGCCTGCCATACTGTGTGCATTCCATGTAGCAGACCACAGAGGAATGTCCTGTCCCCTGTCACTGTCCGTCTGACCTTAGCTTCTGATTCATAACTCACACTCAGGGATGTTCCCTTCACTATGCCCTAATTGGCAGAGTCTGGTAGTAGGAAGTGTCAAGTGACCAGTACACACATAGTCCAGCAGGACCCAGTCTGGGTTGCCACAACTCCATGTCTTCTCAACAGAGACCTGTGTTCTCATCATCCAGGGTCTGTGTGTTCAGGACAGTGACTGGCAATATGAAGTCCTACAGGGATGGTTTGGTTCCTTCAGATGGCTCTCTGAGCTGCCTTGCAAGAACTGCATCTGGGACCAATTGAGTTCCTATGGCCTAAAGTTGAGAGACATCCTAGAATCCTTAGGAGACCCTATTTTTTTTTTTGCATCAGCTTGAATATGAGTCTTGAATGCTATGCCCTAGATTAGTGTTCTTTAGTGTTCTAGTGGAATAGAGTTCCAAGACAGGAAGTTCTGGGGTCATTGTTGTCAGCTGCGTGAGAAGTTCACATTGTCACAAAGGCCACATTGGTTCTGTCTCCAGAGAATCAGCCACTCAGTGAATCTTCTGTATGTTATTACCCACAATCTCAGGCAAGCAGCCAGCACCAAAGGAAACTGTTCTCACTGCCACTGCACCCTTTCACAGCCCCACTGATGATGATAACTCATGTCTTCCCAGAACCCACACCACAATCTCCAGTCACTGTGGGCTTAGTGATTCATGTGACCATGGCCATTTCTCCCTCCTTGTGGGATGAGATACAGCATATATGGAACAATTTGTTCAGGGACCTTGCATTCAGGGTCCACCCATATTCATAGCAGAGCCCAAGTGGGGTTTGTTCTTGACCTGCTCATTACTTTAACATGTGATCCATGAGAATGAAATTTAAATATTGCTTTCTTACCAGAATAGGTTCCTTATTACACAGAATTGATTGTTAACTGAGATTTAAATAGTTTCCAGTTAACTGGAATAAAGCTCATTCCTCTTTTGTCAGAGCCCCAAGCTACGACTCCCATCCTGGGCATACACAGTGTTATCCATGGCTCCTAAGAACCAGTCAGTTGTGACCATGTTCATCCTACAAAGCTTCATGGATGACCCCTGGATCCAGGATGCCCTCTTCTGCTTCTTCTTTATCTTGTTCATGGTGGCCATAGTTGGCAATGGCCTGATTATTACAGTCATCCACAGAAGTCCCAGCCTCCACACACCCATGTATTTCTTCCTAGTTAACCTTGCCCTGATGGATGTGATCTGCACTGTGACTGTCCTACCCAAGGTCCTGCAGAGCCTGGTGACCGAGAACACCATATCTTATGGGGGATGTCTCCTACAGATGTTCATCTTCACTTGGGTCCTGAGCTCTGAGCTTCTGCTCTTCTCTGCTATGGCCTATGACCGCTATCTTGCAATATGCCAGCCATTGCACTATGGAACCCTCATGAGTAACAGCGTCTGTGTGGCCCTTGCAACCTTTGTGTGGTTTACAGGGGCTCTCAATGCCTTGGTGCTCACTTGTCTAGTGTTGCCACTGTCCTTCTGTGGTCCCAATCTCATCAAACACTTCTTCTGTGAGATCCCTTCTGTGCTCGTGCTGTCCTGCAGCCCCACCTTTATCAACAACATCATGACTGTCATTGCAGACATGTTTTTGTCTGGCTTGAACTTCCTCTTGACCATGACGTCCTATGGCTTCATCATCGCCAGCATCCTGCGCATCCGCTCAGCTGAAGGCAAGAAGCGTGCCTTTTCCACCTGCTCTGCCCACCTGATTGTGGTCACCCTTTATTACTCCACTGTACTATATACTTACGTCCGGCCAGCCCTAGGAACTGCTGGTGTGTTGGACAAGGCTATTACTGCTCTGTACACCACTGTGACTCCAACTTTGAACCCCCTGATTTATACCCTGAGAAACAAGGAATTCAAAACATCCTTTAAAAAACTTCAGTTTCGACATTGACTACTTTGAGCTTCAAAAGGAACTCTGGAAGAAGTGGTCGAGGAGTATGAAAGCTCATTTAAGCCTTTATTTAGGCATCTCCTGATTCTGGGGGATACAGGTCAAGTTATGACCTGAGCTAAGAAATACAAGATAATACTGATTTCTAGTCTTTCAAATGTTTTAGATAACTTTAACCATTTCTAGTTTGTTCATAGAAAAATATGCTTATAAGTTCAATGTTATTAAATGTTAAAGTATTTCTATAATTCACTGAATCAAATCTAGGTAAATCTTGAGTCTTTTCATGAACCCCACTTGATAATTTTGATACTCTGTAGGGCCAAGAGTGAACGGCTAAAGAGACAGAGAATAATGAACCGTGCCCACACTTGGCATTTGCCTGTTTTATTTTTATAGTTTTCATCTTTCTTACTCTTATATCACAGCTTTCCCTGGTGCTTGGTTCATCCCCAGTTGTGGGAAGAAAATCCTCACAGAGCATCTGAGTTATGGGCTGACTCTGAGAGCCTTTGAAGATGGAAGCTTCAGTCCCACCCGATCTTTCAGTCCCAAGGAAACACACAGAGGTTTATATTAATTATAAACTGTTTGTCCTCTTAGCTCAGGCACATTATTAACTACCTTGTGCCACTTAAATTATCTCATAATTGTTATAATTCTTATCTATGTTTAACCACGTATCTTGGTTCCTTTCATCAGTGAGGCATTCTTATCTTGCTTCCTCTGCATCTAGCTAGTAACTGACTATCTTTCCTCAGACAAAAATAAACCTCTGAATAAGTCACAGTGCATTTAAAAATATATGTAGGCTTGGGAGAGAGAGAGAGACAACAAAGAGTATCAGCAGTTACAAAAAGAAGTAAATAGTTTTAAAAAAATAAAACAAAGTTTTTAAAGAGACAGTACATAGATTGAAAGAGTAAAGACAATAAATATTAAAAATTTATAGAGAAAAGCCACGTAAAGATGGAAAATATGCAGAGACTCTGGATTATATATACTATTAGATTTTCTTTGATTTTTTTTGACTGCAGAGAGACATTTGATCCAAGGGGCTGCTAAGCTAAACCAATATATGAATTTTAAAGTTATCTTGACTTCAAAATTTGAGTCTAAGGTATGTTACTTTGTAAAAGAGGTTCTACTTTTGTTTTCACTGACGATGAGAACCTATGGATTCCTACCAGGCTAATATGACTTGATGGAACAAATCCCCTGAAAGGTCTCTGTGAACCCTAAAAATACTTCAGCCCCAGAAACAGCAGGAAGCAGTTTGGAGAAAACAACATCCAAATTCCAAAATGATTGTTTATAAATGTTTGTTTTCATTTAGAGAGAGATATTATATAGAAATGAATACTTTACATTGGTATGGGTCTTGGTATACTGACACAAATTTAAGGTCGATTTTGTTATACTGTGTATATGTATTCCTGCTCTTGTTTAAGAAATTGTGTTTGTGCAGCTCACTTAAAACTGTAACATATAATTAAGAAATATAGATTAATAGATGAGTCATTTATAATAATCAAACTCTTAGTCATGTGGTTAGGTTTTCTAGATATACAGAAATATATTACAGTTAGATAGATAATTTTATATACTTCAAAGACCTACGGAATATGGCATTTAAAATGTTTTAAGAGGACTTTTCTTGACAGTGAGAAGTGTGAGCATGTATACCTTGAGCCTTTCATACATTGTGGTATTTGTCTATATCCTAGAGAGTCACGTGACTAATATAGAGCAGATGGTTAAAAAAACATGATTAACAGATGAATCAAGCAGTGTGGAGGAAAATAGCAGGTAAAACAGGACCGTATCAATAAACCGTGTATAGGTTTATGGTTGTGATGGTTAATATAGTCATTGTTAATTTGACTGGATTGATCTCCAAAAATATTGCTGAGGGACACCTCCATGATTATCTGCAAACTATTTCCAAAAAGGACTCATTGCACACCTGTGCATCATCTTCAATGTGTGCAGTACCTAAACAGGCACTGGGTCAGGGAGGCATGGGACAAGGGGAAAAGGAGAAACCAGTTTTTATTCCTCTGTTCCCAGCTGCTACAAGGTAAGGAATCATCTCCACTACACCTTGTACTGCCACAAGGCTCTGCACTCAATGATTCCATAGTGACGTGACACTTTTGCCCAGTAAAGGAAGACTGAGGGGTAGCATGTGAACCACTGAACAACAGTGCTTGACCACATATAAAGTATGGAGAAGATATTGAGAACAGATAATTTATTTACCAATGTTCAGATTGTTATAGTCATGTACACATACATGCAGTAGCTGATAAACAAGAACTTAACTCAGAGAAGCAAGGCTGTCTTGTGTCTCTTTGGGAAGGCAACATGACTTTCTATATAAAAGAAGAGTACCTGTCAGGACTTGGGGTGGTGGTGAGTGGGTTAATTTTGATTTGGCATACATAGATAAGTATCAACTAATCAAAACTACCAACACAGAACAAAAAGCACATATACAGATAATTAGTATGAAGGTAATTTTCTATAATGGCCATAGCCAAAGCATAAAGACAAGACAAAGCACAAAGACATTTAGCAAGACAAGTTGGAGACAGGCTTACCCTGTCAGAATGGCAATGTACATATTTTCAACTAACATTAAAGAGGGTATAAGAATCTCTTCAGAGCATCCTTGACATTCTTGTTCTTCAGTGTATAGGTTTAGGGGTCCAGTCTGTAGCTCAGTGTAGGCTGAAGCTGCTTGTTTATTCCTGGCCACCCAGACCCAGAATAATCACACAGAAACTGTATCAATTAAAACACTGCTTGACCAATGACTGTAGCATATTTATAGCTAGCTCTTACATCTTGAATTAACCCACTTTTATTATTTTATATTTTACAACAAGGCTCAGGGTTTACCAGAACCTTTTGTAGTTGTCTGTCTCCTTCAGCCGCTATATGGCATCTCCCTGACTCCACCTACTCTTTCTATATTAGGTTTCCTATCTGGATATATGTGTTCTTCTATAGGCCCAAAGAAGTTTCTTTATTAACCAATGGTAACAAAACATATTCACATCATACAGAGGGGTGTCTCACATCAGCTCAGGATCTCATACATCACTGCAGGCAATTAACTTCTATCTAGATAGTAGTTGGAAGCAGACACAGAACTTGTGTGAGTAATAGAGAGCACAGTAAAGTGGTGTGATAGTTTGCATGTAATTGGTCCCCACACTTTTACTAGGAGTGGTACTACGAGAAGGCATGGCTTTGTTAGGGTGGGTTGGAGGAAGTGTATCACTATTGGGTGGGCTCAGAATACTGCCCAATGTTTCAGTCAACTTCCAGTTGCCCTCTGATCAAGATGTAGCCAGCAACATGCCTGCCATGCTCCATATCCTGATGATAACCTCTAAAGTGTAAGCCAAGCCCAATTAAATGTTTTCCATATAAGAGTTGCCATGGTGATCTTGTCTCTTCACAGAAATAGAAACATTAACTAAGGCAGATGGAATGAGAAGGTAGACAAGGACTTCTGCTTTCCCTCAGCTTAGCACATGTGTTGGTTGCTGGTGATAATAGCCATTGGACAGCAAGAAGGCAGGAAAGAGCCATGATAGTTTTCACACTTGAGGCATTGCAGGAGAGCAGTGGGAACTGGGAGGTCTCATAGAAGTGGGTGTCCTTATACCCACAGGATGCTAGCCATGTCATCAGAGCAGCATTAATGGAAGAACTTAGGGCACCGATGGACCATATACCATCTTAGGTGCCCACATATGTGCTGGTTCATACAGGAGCTATAGCATAGAGGAAAGCAAATGTCCAAGTAGCGATCATAGGCTATGATCATGAACAACAGTTCAGAAAATATAAACCACACCAGGAATTAGAGGTGATCCATGAAAATAGGTGGTATTTTTTTCTAGGAAATTAGACCAATTAAACCGTGTGCAGCATAGAGGAGATGCAGACAATGTCTATGGTAGCCAGACCTCACAGAAAAACATTATATTGGTCTATAAAGACTCACTCTGGAGTTCGCCAAGGCAATGATGATAGCATTTCCCATGATTTAACACTCTTCCTATAATGGGCTCTTGGGACATTCCTGTTTCATGAATCAAGAAATTATCCCATTTCATCTTACCTGTGTTATCCAAATAGTCATTGAAGCCTATGGTATGAACTTTCAAATTATCACTTACGCATGCTCTAACATTACATCCTTAGGTATTTCAGGTTTCTAACCATGCTTTAGATGGCCAGTTTTATGCTTTCATGCTGACTTGTATTGCTCATGTAGACCACGTTGAGTATTCTAAAAAGTAGCCTTGGTACTTGGCACTCACCACCTACTCCAGGAACACTAAAATTCTCTTGAGTCCTCAAGAAAATGAGATACTCTGCTGCTGACATGGAAAGTCTATCTGAGATGTCCCTGTGTCTAATAGGCATGGTGCTCACCAGGTCCAGCTATAGCCACACTCTGCCTCTGTGATATTGTAGGTGTTAAATTTTTTGCACTGCTACTTCTCATTGATCCATTAATGACATCACTGAATACACAAACAGTTGAATGAAATAATGAAAACATTTCAAAACTGGAAGCAGAATTTAACAAGAATCATTAAGGAAAACCCAACCTTTGCCTGATTGGATTTAAGGTCCATTTGGCAAGATGGATCCCATGCCTGGCATTACTCTAGAGGCCAACAACCTGAGATTGAATAGGCATGAGCCTAGGGAGAAACCAAATACTGTAGGTCAGTTAAAGAAATAGACACAAATGTACTCCTAACTACATTCTAATATATCCATAGATCAGTGCCTTGCTCATCCATCATCACAGAAACTTCTTCTTGCAGTGGATAGAAACTAGCACAGAGACACACAACTGGACACTGTGCTGAGATTAAGATATTTTGAAACACTCAGTCCTGGATGGTATGTCTTCCTCAAACCTCTCCCTGCAGGACTCATGGATCTATAAGGAAGAGAAGGAATAAAGAGTTTAAGAGCCAGTGGAGATGAATGGCTCCAAGGAAACAGTATCTTCCAGATAGGAAAGGACGGATGTAGACATGAACTCACAGAAAACTATGGCAGCATGCATGGGTACCGCATAGGCTCAAGCCAGACAGAGTCCCAGCACTAAAAAGAGAAAGTGGACACAGACACTGATGCTTAACCAAGAAAGTATTTCCAATTGACAACTGCTTACAAATGAGTTAGTTAGTTCTATATACTGGCATATTACTGGGTATATCAACCATATTTAATGGCAGGTCCCATAGCCATCAACACAAAATGAATGCAATTGTATTTGGGGGGATGTTTTGTCTCATAATAATTGGAGGGCGCAGTTCTTGTCTTGGTCACCTTTTGCTTATATATTATGGTCTGATTTGTGTTTTTGTTAATCTTGAGAGTGTGTATGTGCATATTTGTGTGTTTCTTTTGTTTATTATTATTATTATGCCTTGTTTGGATTTATTTGTTTGCTTGCTTGATGATTTTCAAAAGAGAAAGAAAAGGCATTGGAATTGGGTCAGTGGAGACGTGAGGAGTATCTGAAAGTAGTTGAGGGAGGGGAAACAGTGATTAGGATATATTATATAATTTTTTTCAATTTAAATTTTAATAATCATGACTTTATTTACGTTTTCATTTATGAAGAATCTTGAGTCACATAAGACTTTGAGTAAAATTTTATTTTTAAAATTTTGGGGGTTATAATTTGATTTGCATTACACCCCTCCCATTCCTCCTCCCAAACCCTCTTCATTTTTTTTTAGTTTTTTATCTTAATTTTATTTTATTTTTATTGAGAAAAGGAAAAGAAAGTATCCGCCTCCTCCCAGCCTCCATTTCCCTCCCCCTCCTCCCACCCTTCTCCCCCTCCCCACCACTCCTCTCCCTCTCCCTCTCCAGTCCAAAGAGCAGTCAGGGTTCCCTGCCCTGTGGAAAGTCCAAGGTCTGCCTCCCTCAGTTCATGTCTAGGAAGGTGAACATCCAAACTGGCTAGGCTCCCACAAAGCCAGAACATGAAGTAGGATCAAAACCCCGTGCCATTGTCC
>NC_022015.1:33319807-33338525 GCF_000317375.1 Microtus ochrogaster
CATTTCTATAAGGGCATTTTTTACATGCTGTTTAAGGGCCTCTATCACTCTCAAAGAGTCAGTTTTTTCTACTTCTTCTTGATTAAGATGTTCATGTCCTCCTGTTGTGAGGTCGCTGGATTCTGGTGGTTTCATGTTTTTCAGATTGTTGGGTGAATTCTTGCATTGGCGCCTGCCCATCTCTTCCTCTGAATGCTCCCCTATGGATCTTCTTTTACAGGATCAGGTCTTCTTGCCCACTGATGTACCTTCCCAGTGATGTCACTCCCCAGTGATGGCTCTCCTGGTGTCCAGATCAGATCTCCGTGCTGCTTGGGTAGCTCATAAACAAAAGGCCTACCTTGCTTGCTGCAGGCAGGCTATGGAGCCAAAGGAACTACCGCCCTCCCATTTGCCCTCCCGATTCGGGTTCGGTCCCAGCGCCCGAGCAGGCTGAGCTGGGAGATGTTATGCCGCCAAAGAGGGGAGGGAAGGAGACAGGGGGGGGGGTCTGGATGTAAGCTGGGTGGGATAGGAAGAGAGAGGAGGTATTGGGCAGTATAGCCCCTGCAGGATGACCAGGAAGTGTAGGAGGGATGAGGAACGTCTGAGTTCCCTGTTCCCGGCTCCCAAACCCTCTTCTATACTTCTGCATAGTCTCTTCCAAATGTGTGACCCCCTTCTTGTTACTAACTGTTATTGTATGCATATGAGTATATGAATATATATATATTCATAAGTTCAACCTATTAAGTCTATAGTGATACCAGTATATATGTATCAAAGATGAATAGATATCTTAAATGCTTAAAAATATAGCAATAAAAATGGAAGTACTAAGGAAACATCAATTCTTAACAATATAATTGAAAAGGTTAAATATAGGAAGAGGAAGTGTGGCTTAGACAATAACACATATTTCGAATAAAATTATTGTATGTGTGTCTGATTCAGAGGAAGTACACTCAGCAGAATACAGAGGAGTGGAATTATATCAGGGTGAGACCTTTTATACAGTACATGAAAATCCCAATGACACTCTAGGACATGAATGCAGAGTTTTGGTGGAGGGAGGGCATTGAGGGGGAACTGCTCCTGCCCATAGGATATGACTTCCCTGACCGCTCTCCTCCACAGCAGTCTGCAGGGAACTTGAGTCACGAGGCCAGGAGTCCCCTTAATTGATCCTAAGAGCTTTCCCCTTCAGTTTCTATCCCAGGAGGCACCAGGACAAACATTTATCCCTGGTCTCACAAAAACATAAATATATCTGAAGACCAATGGCCTCTACACAACAGAAGACAGAGCTTCAGAGGGCCACTAAAGACTTGGTGCTTGCGGAAAAAAGAAAGTCTGTGTTCAGAACAGGGTGCACTTTTGTGGGAGCCATCTGTCACCTGAATTCACTCTGACATGGGAGGTGAGTGACAGCTAATCTTCTACTATGTGAATCTACCGGCTAGCAGTAGAACTCCAAGCAAATTTCTCACTATAAAAGTGACAATTGTCTCAGTGTTTGGATGTCAGTCAGTACAGAGGGACATCAACTCATGTTCTCAATGAGTCCTGAGTTTGAGAAAGGAGGGCTGGGTCAGAGAACAGGTTACCATAGAAAGATTTGGTTTCATGCTCCATTGTACAAACAACAGAATATTTATCTTCTAATGACAATAGAGAGTTTATGATGTCCATTTTCTCCCTTACATCAAAAACCTGACTTTTACAAACACTAATTTTGAATCTAAGATCTATATTGATGATTAGGTAGGGCTTGAATGCTGCCTTGCTTGACCATGATATTCACAGAGCATGGTGAGAAAATGTTACAGAGAGATTTTGATACCCTGTTGTCAAGAGTCCACTGTTGAGATACAGTAGACTTGCACCCTCCATAGAGTTAAAAACACCAGCAAAGCCCTGTAGTCTTTCCCTGTCTGCTACAGATTAGAAATGGCATGGCTGGCAGTCACCTAAAGAAACAACTTTTGCTGTGATGGTGTTCATTGCTGGGCAGGGCTTTATGGCCTCATGCCCCCATTTGTCAATCATTGATATAATGCCTGTGATACCATCGTCCTACTCAGAGAGATCTTTCTTGTGACAATGAGTTCAAGGATATTCCATACTTTCGCCTTTGTCATTTTAATGGTGAGTCTTATGCTGAGGTTGAGGTCCTTCACCTACTTGGAGTTTAGTTTTATACAGGATGAGAAATAAGAATCTTGTTTAATTCTTTTATGTATAACTTCCAGTTTGATCAGCCCCCTTTGTGGAAATAAATCGTGAGTCTATAGATGTATGGCCATAGGTCTGGGTCCTCAAATCATCTTATTATTTACATTAATCTGTCATTTCTTCTCATGCATGCCATTTAGAAATGAGTTATCGTCCATGTAATTAGATTTTTATTGATGTGTTATAGGAAATAGGGGAACTCAATCTAACAGCAAATGTTTCTTACAGGGTTCAGGTATTTTTAAATCTTTCCCTCGAGCTCAGTTTTGAGTCAGTCTTATCAACTACCTCTCTCTGTACTCTGAGAGAGGCAAACCCTGGGGTTGGGATTTAATATAATCAATAGATTGTTAGTACTCTCAGAAGAGTATTTCAAAATTTAAAATATGGTTGAACTAGGTACCCAGATGCAGAAACTGACAAGACCGTTTGAGGAACTGTTTTTGGAATTGTGTTTCTGCTGAACCAATTACAATACCAAACTATGCACTGGTATTCACCAGGGCAATGAATTTGAAAGTCAACGGAAACATGATCAGACATGACTACATGGTTGCAGAGGGTAAATATAATATTTTAATATCTCTGATGTGCTATGGAGACTGATGTCATTTTTAAACTTCAACATTTCCTCCTTAGATGGAAGTAAAAATGGTTGGAAGACACATTATAGAAAAGATGTATGAGATAAAATGTGACTTTTAAAAGTAAAGTGTTAAAGACTGGCAGAGACTAAGTGGGGATGTGAGCATGAGAGGAACTGGATTTAGTAAGCACTACACACTTCACAGACTGATATACTGTGAATGTGCTCAGTCAGGAAGGATAACGTTCTTTGATCTTGGGCACTGCAGGGGGTGCAAAGCAAAGAATATTTCCAGAGAAATAGCACAAAAAATAATTACAATGTTTTGAAAACTATACCTCCAGGTTTCAGGGTCAGTTGGGTGAGGGAGGTAAGAAGATACAGAACACCATTCTAGGCTCATGGAATAGGGATCTACTGAGGACCTATTGAGGGCATAGACTAAAGGTAAAACCAAGAGTCAGAGAGATGGAGCTGCACTCTAAAAAGAAGTATCTTAAACCACTGGAAAGATGATGATAAACTTTCAATATAAGGCCACTGTAAGCACACAGGAATGTCTGTAGACCATGCAATGACCTCAATGTGGGTGTGTTGGTGTTGATGTCCCTGTGGGGTTTTTTTGGTTTTTTTGAGACAGAAAACTTCAGGAGCACTTAGGGGTTTCTAGGTTTAGATATTGAAAAATGGTCTCTGAGGTGATATACTTTCAGTGGATGAGAATCAGGACATTTTCAAACACAGGGGAAATCACAGTAAGTAAAATTCAAACATATATGTTATTTGGCCATGAGGAATTAAAATTATCACCTAGAGATGAGTAAGAGAGCCTCCATTCCTAATATCAGAGAGGAAAGGGAGTGAGAGGCCAGTAGCTTGGATACTAAGTTACAAGAGTGTGTGGCCATTTAAAAGTTGCCATCGGATTGAAAATACCTGCTGTAGCAGAGAGGGGTACAGCTGTGTTCCAGCACTGTCAGCACGGCGCGGTGGTCATGTACAGAGAAGTAGAGCACAGGCAGGTCCTGAGTGAGCATGCTTCACTCCACTCACATGCTCAAGATGAGACAGGAACAGATTCCCTTTTGACCCAAATGTACACAGGGAAAGTTTCTAGGTAGAAAATGGAACGTAAATAAAATATCTTTGGTTTCAAATGGTGTGGTACAGACAATAATAGCCAAGAGGTTTCTGTGAAGGAAATGCATTCACTCCTTCCCTTTCTGACAACAGAGAATTTTGAGAAGACCAGGTTTGGAAAGCCTGCTTTAAAGTGTTAAACTTGTACTTCTTCAGAACCCAGCAGACACAGCAGAGGACAGACACTCTCCATCAAGATGTTGAGTCCCAACCAGACAATGGTAACAGAGTTTGTGCTGGAAGGGTTCTCAGAGCACCCTAGTCTAAGACTGCTCCTGATTGGCTGCTTCCTGACCCTCTACACAATGGCTCTAACAGGCAACATTGTCATCATTGCTTTGGTCACCTCCAGCACTGGGCTCCACAGTCCCATGTACTTTTTCCTGTGCAACCTGGCCACCATGGATATTGTCTGCACCTCCTCTGTGCTTCCCAAGGCGCTACTTGGACTAGAGTCTAAGGAAAACACCATCTCCTTCAAGGGGTATATGACTCAGCTCTTCTTCCTTGTCTGGTCTGCATCCTCCGAGCTGCTGCTGCTCACGATCATGGCCTATGACCGCTATGTGGCCATCTGCCACCCCCTGCACTACAGCTCTAGGATGAGCCCACAGCTGTGTGGGGCCCTGGCCATTGGTGTGTGGTCCATCTGTGCTCTGAATGCATCTATCAACACTGGTCTAATGACAAGACTGTCATTCTGTGGCCCCAAGGTCATCACCCACTTCTTCTGTGAGATCCCCCCACTCCTCCTCCTCTCCTGCAGCTCCACATATGTGAATAGCATCATGACTCTCATAGCAGATGCCTTTTATGGAGGCATCAACTTCTTCCTCACCTTGCTCTCCTATGGCTGCATCATCGCCAGCATCCTGCGCATGCGTTCTGCTGAGGGCAAGAGGAAGGCCTTTTCTACCTGCTCCTCCCACCTCATCGTGGTCTGTGTGTACTACTCATCTGTGTTCTGTGCCTACATCAGTCCTGCTTCCAGATACAGCCCAGAAAGAAGCAAAGTGACCTCAGTGCTGTACTCGGTCCTCAGCCCAACCCTGAACCCCCTCATCTATACGCTGAGGAACAAGGATGTCAAGCTGGCCCTGGGGAGACTCCTGCCCTCTTTCTCACATTAAATGGAGATATGCAGGCTGTTCTCCTGGCCTGACCTGTTCTTCCATGTGCAATCCTGAGAGCAGCCTCATGAAGCATGGATGTATCTATTTCTGATTTAAAAAAAAACATTCTCTGATGCAAGGACTACATATTTTTTAGAGGCAATGAAAAAATTTAAGCTTTATTTCCTGATAAACACAACCAATTTCAAAAGTAATTAAAGTTTATCTAAATGGAGATTCCATGTTCCTGGACTGCAAGATTTCTGTAGGTGACAACGGGTGATGGTCACAAAACAAAGCCCTTTCCTCCAGTGTCACCCTGCAAACATCCCAGGGCTTTGTTCAGAACAACGGCTAAGAATCTAAACTTCATAAGGAATCTTGAGGGACAAGCATAGCCACAGGGTCTTGGGAAAACAAAGTTGAGTAACGTGGGTTCTCCATTTCACAACTCCCTCGTGAGCTGTGGAAATCAAAGCTGGGATGAAGAAAGAGGTCATCTCTGGAGCAGAGATTGAGTTTAAGTTTCAAAAATGAACTCACATATGTCAGTCAAGGGTACTTATGACAATGATGACATGAGAAAGAGTAATTATTTCCAACATGATGCTTTGGGGAAACAAGACGAATATTTACATGCCAAGGGTAATGGGAAAGTCTTACACCACAATATAAATCCAAATTATCAAAAAAAATAGATCACAGACAAAAATGCTAGGGTAAAACATTGCATCATATTTCCCCACCCCCACAACTCCTTCCAGAGCCTGCTTACCCATTTTGCTACTCACCCAATCTTTCTCTGTCTCTGTCTCTCAAACAAAGCACAAAAAAATCCAAACCGATAAAACAAAACAGTACCAAAACAAATAAAAAAACATGTGTGCATGCCTGCACGCGCGCACACACACATACACACACACACACTCATACACGGAGTCTGTTTTTCATTGAACAATTGTACCAATTGCTCCTAGACAAACTAAAATTCTTTGATAACAGAATATAGGAAGAGGAAGCAGAAAGAGGAAGGGGAAGTGTGTCTGTGACCCCTGCTAAGATACTGTGGGTCAACTACTCAGTGGAGAAAGGGCAGCATCTGCAGAAATTGTTGCTAAAATGATGCTGTAACCTTTTCAGACTACACATATTCTTCATCAGCTTACTTCCCTATTCTTAAATGCTACTCCACACCAGAGCTTATGATGCAAATCAGAAATGTTGTATTAATTAGCTCTTCATCCTTGTGGGCAAAATACCTTCTCAAAAACATCTATCCTGTTTCATATTTTCAGATGAACCATTCCATAGACACTTGGCTATTCTGCTGTATTGTAATGTGGGGCCTCGTGGTAGTGGGCATATGTAGTGCAGAAGCTTCCTCCCTCAGAGTGGCCAGAACATATATTAGAGGAACTCCTGTGTTCAACTGGTTTTTTCCTTTCTCTTTAGCTCAGGCTTTCTAGTCCCCAGTCCCAGGGATGATGTTGCCCACGTGGAGAGTGGATACCCTGCTTCAGTAATTCTTTCCTGGAAACACTCTCAGCTGCATGGACAGAAGTGTCCTCAGTGATTTCCTAGGTTATTTTAATTCAGCTGTGGTGACAATAATTAATTCATCACTGGTCTTCTTCGCCTGTTTCACCTGTTGGTTTCTCTGGCACTGTTTGCTTCACGTCAACTTTTGTACCTTTCCATCTGTTCCTGGTCTTACGACTGCTGTGTAAGCTGCAGAACAACTGACAACCGACCAAACACCAAGTACACACATGTTCACAAACACACATACATGCATACATCTCTTACATACGTCATTTGGCCATTCTTATCATGGTGGTGTGATGGCTAGAGAAACTTCATTCTGTGCTAGACATCCATCCTGGTACCTAAGAGCCATTTGTCTCTGACTCAAGTTCCTGAATGAAGTTCCCAGTAACCCTAACTCCTTGACCACCACCAAGACTGTGCAGGTATAACTATCTGCTTGTTATCATATGCCTAATTGCTAAAGCTTGGCTCCTGTAACTTGCTAATGCCGGAATTAAAAAACTATTTTGAGGTTTCCTTGACTGCTCAATCTTGGCAGAGCAGAACAGCTCTATGGCTCCTGTAGTTTGCTTGTGCAGATATGCCAAGATTTCTTCTCATTTTCGCCTTAGAAAGCCTTCCTCACTCAGTTCCACATCACACGCCTCTGATTTGGGTTAGAGACTGTCTCAAGTCTATTAGTTTTAATAAACTAATCATAATCAGAACTGAGTCTGTGGATTTTTTACCAGTGGTCTTGAACTCTGTAATATTTGGAGACCCCAGAGAGATCCTGAAGATGGCAGACTCAGGGATGGAGAATACAGAGGCAAGTGGGAGACAGATGTGGAGGCCCAGAGAAGCTCAACCATTGCTGCATGAATTAGAGTCCCTTGTCGGGGACCAGCTCTGGATGAGGGCAAGTACTGGCGCTCAGAGGCTGAGGCTTACGTCAGGGGGAGCATGTTTGTGGAACTGGGCACCCAGGGAAAATCGGACTGTGACCTCCACAACTTCACAAATTGATAACAAAATGAAAGCCAACATTTCCGGCAAATAGGCGCTTGAAATAGAACCAATGGGTAAATTGGTCAAGGAGTCGGAATATTTAGAGAAAGATGGGAGATTGGTCGTGATCAGAGACCCAGTCTTCAGTGATAGAACAGAGACATCCTCCTATACCCTTGATTGTGGCATGAGAATGAAGGTGGCCACCACAACTGTGTTTGTCTGGTCTCCTCAGCCTGTGTGGACAGTCTGTCTTTTTAAGTCATGTGTTTTTGTTTGATAGATTTGTGTTTTCTGGTGTGCTTGTAGTATTTGTTGCTAAAATGGGAATCACACTGAGTACAGCCAAGTCTCCTTTGAATTTCATGCTGCAAATCTTCCAGGAGTTCCAGGGAGTGGACGACAGAGTTGAGATGTGACTGAAATTGTACTCCATGTGAACTAGAATGACCAGATGCAGGGTCAGTCAACACTCAAACTGCCAAGAGAGTCTGTCAAGTGCTCTCAGGGAACCCTGGCCACTCTGACAAGTTCCCTAAGATTGATAATAGGCTCTCCCTCCTCCTAGAGCTCCCTCCTTAGAGCTCCTTGTGTTTTAAACAAGTGTCTCTGTTTAGTTGCCAAAACAATGAGTCAAAAGCCCAAATAAAATGTCTGCACTCTCTGTTCTGGCCCCTGTGGAGGAAGATGTAGACATGCCCTGCCTCCAGTCAATCCAGAACCCAACTGTGTCTGAAGGTGACCATGTACCTGCAGTCACTAGAATCTATCTTGACCTGTCTACCTCACCTTCACAGAATCAAAGTGTGCTGGAATTTCTCCAAACAATGTAAGCCAGATACAAGCTGTTCTCCTAAGAAAGGCATCGCCAATGGTTTATCTCTCCCAGCAGAACAAGGAGCTGGGAGGGAGTAAAGGCCCAGAGATCCTTTTCTAGTTCATCTTCCTTTTCCAACCAGTGACTTATATAACTGGAAGATCCAGATTACTCCATTCTCAGAGACACTTCAGGCCCTCATCAATCTGCTGGAACTGTTTTCTTTACTCATCAACCCACACGGGATGATCATCAACCCACACGGGCAGCCACTGGGTGCCCTTTTTACCACTGAGGAGAGAGATCAAACCATGGCTGAAGGCGAGAAGTCTGCAACAGGTCCGAGGGTAAGCAGGGTAGACAGAGAAAGAAGAGCCAAGTGAATGCTCCCTCAACTTTACCAAGCTGGGATCCCATTCTAGACCAAGGTCAGGGGCACTGGAAACACACCCCCAGGCCCTACTGACCAGAATAAGAGAGTCATTAGAAGGCCAGCTCATCTCTCAAAGGTGTCTAAGATAATTTGGGGAGATCAGGAATCTCTTGCTGGGTTCCTGCTAGGAGGATTACTGGAGGTTACCCCCATTGACCCAGATGCCCCAGAAAAACAGCAGACTGTTAATATTGCTTTTCTCACCCAGTCAACCCCAGATATTCACAGGAAGTTATAAAAATTAGAAAAGTCCAATGGAATGAATAGGTCACAGGTTTTAGAACTAGCTAGCATGTTTTTAACAGTAAAAACCCAGAGAAGGACAGGAGACTGGTCAGAATAAGGGTGGCTGTATTCATTGAGGGGCCCAGCAGAAAACAAAAGTATTCCAGGTGAACAAATCAGTTTCAATAGGATCACTGTGCAAATTCAAAAAGGACCTTGGAAGAATGAGGAATGAGTGCACACCATGTAGAGTAAAAGGATGATATATCCTCAATCTAATAGCATCAAATTGATGGGGACATTGATCAATACCATGAGTCCCCAGGAACCCATCATCACAGGGAAAGTAAGTGGCAGAACTCTTTTTTCTGGTGGATAATGGTGCAGTCCATTGAGTTCTGACCCAGTCCCTGGGCCACTCACCAAGAAGAGAACAACTACCCAAGGTACCACAGGGACCTATACCTACTCTTGGAACACCACTTGGGAAGGAAACCTTGGACACGGTACTGAACTCATTTTTTTCTTGTTGTGCTGGTAGAGCCCTGTTGGGAAAACTTGGTGTCACTAACACATTCGGTAAGAAAAAAGCCCCTATGAACCTAAGGAGTTCACACCCAGCCACACTGTGACTTGCTCTTTTCAGAAGAAAAGAAAATGGCAGGGAAGAGTAGTAAGGAATGAGAGAGGCTGACCCTCTCCTATGAACATTAATGCCGAAGTTCCCTAGAGTGTTGGCCTCCATGTTGTATTAGGAGCGGCAGGGCTGTGTCCCCAGCACCCCGACCGCCTGCTAGCTTATGCCCCGAAATAATTACATGGACACTGTATTCTTTTAAACACTGCTTGTCCCATTTCTATCTAGCCTCTTCTAGGCTAACTCTCGCACCTGGACTAGCCCATTTCTTATAATCTGCTGTAGCCCACGAGGTGGCTTACCAGGGAGATTCTAGCCTATGTCCATCCTGGGTCGGAGCTTCATTGCATGTGTCTCAGAGAGCAGAGCTCTCACGTCTGCCCTGGAGAGGGGAGCATGGTGTCTCCGCTCCAGACAGCAGAGCTGTCGAGTCTGAGCTCACTTCCTCTTCCTCCCAGCATTCTGTTCTGTTTACTCCTCCCACCTATGTTTTAACCTATCAGGGCCAAGCAGTTTCTTTGTTGCTTAACCAATGAAATCGACAGATTGATATATGACACTCCCACATCAGCCTCCAGACTGGCCTCACATCAGCCACCAATTGCTATTCAACTCAAGCTCAGTCTTGTCTATTAGAATAAAGTATGATTCAATCTTGAGAAAACCTTAGGAGTATTAGAAGGAGCATGAGCTAACTTCAGAGATGCAGGAATGTTGGTCTCCTACCACTCGCCTTGGAGCACGCCATTACTCTGTCATTAGAAATAGGGATAAATTTAAAGGCCTCATCATGGACGCTCCAATAAGACTGTGCAATCACACCGTATGCCTTTTCTTCATATATCTCTCTCTGTTCCAAGTGTGTATCGCAAAGAGTCTAATTCGAGGCCTCTGGTCTCCACTTCATGATCAATGCTGAGCCCCCACTAAGACTCTTCCTGGCCCTCCAGCTGCCAACCCGTGTCTTGGAGATCCTGAAACTTTGGGGTCTGTGGGTCAGGTGCCTTCACATGATCTGTCCCAACAGATCATAGATAGGGTGAATGTTGGGGCAGGTGAGGTCATAACCCTGGGTCTGGGCCTGGGCAGCTGTAGGTTGGTCCAGCAGACGGGAAATGGGTACTGTCACGTGGTCACAGTTTGGGGGCTGGGTCACTCACACCTCTGCTAACAGAGTTGGCTCTATTTAGCTGCCCTGGCAAAGTGCAGAACCTACTTTTCCAAGTGTTTCAGTATGTGGAGGTCAGGGACAGCCTACCAGGTCTTATGACCACAGGTCTTGCTCTCTCACCTGCCCCTAGTATTGATGAGCAGTCTGGGGTTAGGAGGAGAGCAGCTCTCTCCCCCTCCATGCTCTTACACAGCAGATGGGTAATGGTGATGGTTTTCCCATGCTCACTATTTTGGTGCTTACTTACAGATACCTGGTGATAACAGTGTTGGCCACTGGTAGGAAGACAGCTGAGTGGAGGGAGGGCAGCGTCTGCAGCAACTGCTACTGAAGCAATGCTGTGTCCTTTTCAGACTAAACACATCCTTCATCAGCCTATTTCCTTATTCTTAAATGCTGTACCACACTGAGGTTTGTGACACAAATCAAGTATCTTGTGTTAATTAGTTCTTCATTTTTGTAACCAAAATATCTTTTCAAAACATTTATTCTGTCTTATGTTTTTAAAGGACTCAGTCCATGGGCACTTGGCTCTTTGTTTTGGTCTATTGTGAGGCAGGGTCTCCTGGCAGTGGACAGATGTGGTGAAGAGCTTCCTCCCATCACAGAAACCCAGAACACATATTAGAGAAACACCTGTGCTTGACTGACTTCCTCCTTTTCCCTTTAGCCAGGCTTGCTAGTCCCCAGTCCCTGGGATGGTGTTAACCATATGGAGAGTGGATCCCCTACTTCAATGAACTCTTCATGGAAACATGCTCACCTGTCATTTTTTAATTCATTTTTAAAACATTTTTTCTTATTTTACACACCAAATCCAGCTTCCCTTCCCTCCTTTATTCCCTCTCCCCATGTCTCCCCCACCCCCATCCACTCTTTAGAGGGGTTAAGCTCCCCATGGGGAGTCAGCAAAGTCTGGAACACCACTTTAAGACAGAACAAAGAACCTCCCGCCTCATACTAGGCTGAGCAAGGTATCCCTCCAAAGAGAAATGGGCTCCAAAAAGCCAGTTCAAGCACTAGGGCTAAATCCTGGATCCACCGCCAGTGGCCTCGCTGACTGCCCCAGCAGTCTTCTTTGCCTGTCTCATCTGTTGGTTTCCTTGACAAAAAGTATGATGAAGTACTGTCAGCAGAATACAGAAGAGTCGATTTATATCAAGGTGAGACCTTCCACACAAGGCATAAGAATACCAATGACAAGTCGGGCGGTGGTGGTGCACGCCTTTAATCCCAGCACTCGGGAGGCAGAGGCAGGTGGATCTCTGTGAGTTCGAGACCAGCCTGGTCTACAAGAGCTAGTTCCAGGACAGGCTCCAAAACCACAGAGAAACCCTGTCTCGAAAAAACCAAAAAAAAAAAAAAAAGAATACCAATGACATTCTGGGAGATGCATGTAGCATGTTGGTAGATGAAGGTGTAGAGGGAAAACTGCTTCTGCCAACACTAGGGAATTCCTCTGACCATCCTCCATCACACCAGTCTTCAGAGAGCTTGGGTCATGAAGCCACAAGAACCCTTTAATTAATCTTAAGAGCTTTCTCCTGCAGTTTCTATCCCAGGAGTCCCTAGGACAAACACTTGTCCCTGGTCTCAGAAAATCACCGGTATTTATGAAGGACAGAAGTTTCAGAGGGACACTAAAGATTTGGCACTTGTAGGAAAGGAGAGTCTGTGCTCAGCCGTGAGCACCTTTGTGGGAGCCATCTGTCACCTGAGTTCACTGTGACAGATAAAGGTAAGTAGGAGTTTAATTTCCACTGTGTGGCTCTTCCAGCTCACAGTGGAATCCAAAACAAAAGTCTCACTATGGAAGTGCCATTTATTCCAGTGTTCTGATATCAGCACAGAGGGACACCAATTCATGTTCTCAGTGAGTCCTGAGATTGAAAAAGAGTTCTGTCTCAGAGAAAACATTTTGACAGAAGGATGAGGTTTCATGCTCCATTGTACAAACATCACAGTGTCTAGATTCCAAACACAACGAGAGAGTTTGTTCATGTCTGTTATTTTCGCCTTATGTTCAAAATCTGACTGCTTTATTCATCATGCACAGTACTCACACTAATGTTGAAATGAAATCAACAGGTTTAGATGAATCTATTATATATCTATATCTATCTATCTGTCTGTTTGTCTATCTATCTACCTATCTATCTATATGGTTTACTACATAGGAGTTTAGTGGTGTCTTGTTTGTTCATATCATCCAGAGAGGATGGTGAGAAAATTCCACAAAGAGATTCACTTACCTTATTGTCCAGAGTTCACTGTTGATGTTCAGAAAATGACCTTCTCCTTTCATGGAGTTGAAAACACAGCCCAGCCTTCTGCTGCTAGCCATAGTCTGCTACAGATCAGGTCTGCCTTGACTGGCAGTCATCCAAGGAAACAATTACAGCCATCGAAACCTAAGTATCAATAACAATGGCCAAACAAAGACAGGGAGGGCTGGGATAACAGGACTGTTATTGTAAGTGTTTCCTCTACCAATTTTCCAGAAAAGACCATGGGATCTGCAAACACCCCAGTTTGTGACTGTGGTAAGGATCCTCAGCTTCTTTGCTCCTGGTCAAACTTCAACTTCTGAAGGTCTTCAAATCAGACTTGCTAAGATCTGGCTTACATGTAGTCATGAGGGTCTGTTGTGAATTTGCTCCCCCACAACCTTTCCACCTGGATACTAGATTCTACCACATCCACTTAGGCACAAGTGGAAACACTAGCAATCAAAACTAAATTCACAAAAGATGAGGATGAAATTATGGGAAAGGGCTTGTTCTCAGTGAACACAGGTGGAACACCTTATTTATCAATATGGCTGATACAGATTTGACCAGAAAATTTGACACATGTGATATGAAATCATTGATGTACTTGTGTTCTGTGCAGACCTGTGTGGGCTGTGCATACACTAACCTTCCATCTCCCACTGCTGCAAAGTGAATGCATGAGCATAGATGTTGCCTTGGGATTTCTAGAGTGGCAAAGGCACTGTGTCCCACCGTTCAGAAGACATGTCTCTGTGCGATCTCTCCAGGAATAGTCCAATTCCACAGAGGTCATACTCTCCCCATTCCCGTTACTGTCTCCTCTCTCCTCTTTAAGAGATGGGGCTCCCATTACCCTGAATACAGTTTCCATTTGCTCTAACACACTTCAAAGATTTGGATGATGAATTCCAAAACTTTTATTAAAGGAAACTTAACACATAAAAGCAAACTCTCTTTATAGGTTTGAAGGGTCATTTAAAGAAGAGGTTTCCATTTTTAACCAAGCTTCACAATACTCCCTTTGTGTAGCACAGTTCTATGAAGATGCAGGGCATTTTCAGGATCCCAAAAGTCCTCTATACCCTCTTGTTCAGGTCACAATGATTAGGAGGTGACACAGGTGTGCATCTTCTGTTACAGATCAGGTTGTGAGTGCGTTTCCCTCCCACGAACCCACATAACTTCACTGTGAACAGTTATGGTGCTCATCTTAAACTTTAGACTCCATCCATACTGTTTTATGTTGATATAAGACTTTTCTAATATATTTTTCTGAATGGATATCATGAATAACAAAAGCTATCATGAATTCTGTCAATCAATACTGTTATTTGTAATAGACGATCACTGCATATGTTGTTGGGATATAGATTGATATGTCAATATGTGTACACATATTCTCAGTAAATGTTTACATTTCTGTGACTTTGTCTTTTCTGTCTTCTCAAGCTTTGAGCTCCTGCCTTCATGTTATTTGTAAACACATAAGGGATGACTGCGGCATGTAGCCACTCCATGGTGCAGAGTCATAGAACCAATGTTTCCGTCTAAATGTGCTTGGTTCCCATTGTCCTGTCTCCCTTAGCACCTCCTCACCTTTACCATTTATCACATCTGTCAATCATTATTCTGCTAAGACAGAGTTTTCTGGTTTCCACTTGTGGGAGATAAAGGTGGTATATGTCTTTCTGTGTCTGGTTATTTTTCTTGACAATGTTCTCCATTCCCATCCACTTATTTGTAAAAGGCATCATGTTTGTATGGTTGGATAACATTCCTCTGTGCATATATATTGCCTCTTCTTCATCCCTCTTACCTGATGAATACATAGGCCAATGATCTATCTTGCCACAGTTCCTTGACCTTGTCAGCAGTTCCAAGTGGGCCATAAATCCAGTCATAAGGTGGTTAGTTACCCATAACATTTGCGCCACTCTCGCACCAGTGAGCATATCTTGTCAAGCATGTTGTTATTGTAGCCCATAGGGTCCAGAGCTGGGTGAGACCGAGGATGATGTTTTTCTTCTCAAGTAATGTGCATAGAATCTTCAATTACTATGGAAGCTAGCATAGGGGTGATGCTTAAAGACCAGTACCCACTTGATTTCTCCATGTTTATGATTCAAGTTATAATGGTATCTCCAGCAGTAGGATTTTACCATCACATTCTGGAAGATAACCAGGAATAATAGAAATACCTATTAATTGTAATGCCTGAGAGTCAATGGGACCTAGTGATCAGCATCTCTTAGAGTTAACTCATTCCTGCTACAGGACTTTCATTTGGCAGCATGTGGTGTCTAATTGAGATAGTGTCCCCCACTATTTAAAATTTTTATGCCTGCGTATACATATATTTTAGGAAGCTTCTACTGCAACAGGTTTCATACTGTAATATGTTTTTAAAGGTTTTGGTGTTACATATGCTCTGCACAATCCCTCTTCTGCTCTTTGTCCCATATTTCACCTTACTTTATCATTTTTATTGATCTCTTTTTCATACTTAAAACTTTGTGTCATTTCTTCTTCTACCTCCCCATGGTACCTTACTAGATGCTATCCTCTATGAGTATTCCAAAGGAAGCACACATAGCTGAAGCTTAAAAGATAAAAGGAGAGGGAGGGAGAGAGAGAGAGAGAGAGAGAGAGAGAGAATAGGACATTTGTCTTTCTAGGTCTGAGTTACTTCACTCAGGATGATTGCTTCCAGGTCCACCTATTTTCCTGCAAATGCCATAATTTCACTTTTCTAACAGCTGAGTAATGTTACATTTTGTCAATTCCATAGGTTCATCATTTATTATTCCTATAGTGGACATTTATACTGTTTCCATGTCCTAGCTATTGTGAATAGAGCTGCAATAATCTTTCAGGTTTCTGCCTGAAGCTTGTACTATATATAGACCCTCCTTACTGATTTCCATAGTAATCATCCCAGTTTTCACTCCCACTGGCAGTAAATAAGTATTCCCCTTTCCCTAGCCAGGTGGTGGTGGCACATGCCTTAAATCCCAGCAGATCTCTGTGAGTTTGAGGCCAGCCCAGTCTATAAGAGCTGGTTCCAGACCAGGCTTCAAAGCTTCAGCAAAACCCTGTCTCGAAGAAAAAAAAATTCCTCTTTCCATGTCTTCCCCAGCATTGTCTATCAGTTTTTTCTTAGTCATTCTTATTGGAGTAAGAGTTCATCTAAAGGGGGTTTTATTTTGCCCTCTCTGATGACTAAGTAAATTGAACATTTAAAAAATTATTTTTCAACTATTTGTATTTCTGTTGAAAATTCCCTATTTAGTTTCATTCCCCAGCTTGAGTTAGGTTGTTTTCTTGTTGCTTAACAGTTTTAATTATTTTTGTGTTCTAGCTATAACCCTCTGTCAGATGGTAGAGTTTTTTTTTTTTTGTTTTTTTTTTTTTTTTTTACAATTTTTTGGTTGCCTCTTCAAATAGAGGTTTTCTTTGTTATACAGAAACATTTCAGTTACAAATGGGCCTGTTTGTCAATGATTGGTCTCAAATCCAATACTCCCATGGTCCTGTTCAGAAAGTCCTTTTCTGTAGTGATGAATTCAAACATATTTCCTATTTTCTTCTTTTGTCAACTTTCAGTTTTAAGGTTGTTGGGTCTTATGCTGAGGTCTTGATCCACCTGAAGTCTAATTTTGTAATGATGAGGGATAAGGATCTATTATAATTTTTTTATGTGTTATTGTCCAGTTTGACCATCACCATTAGTTGAAGATGACAACATTTATCTATTGTGGGGTTTTTTTTTTGTTTTTTGTTTTTGTTTTTGTTTGCTTCCTTTGTAAAAAAAATCATGTGGCCATAGGTCTATGGACACATTTCTGGGGCCACAAATCACCCAACTTATTATTTTTCTGCCACTGCCTTTTAGGAATGTCATTTAGGAATCTATTAGTTGTTTTCCACGTAATTAGATTTTTATAGCTGTACTGTTGGTTATAGGAGAATTCTATCAGACAGTAAATATTTTTTTATTTTGTTTTCTAATTTATTTTTTAAAGCTATCTTTTCTTGTTTTACATGCTAAATTCAGTTCCCACTCCCTCGTTCCTCCCGCTTTGTCCACCTTTTCCCCATCCCACCCCCATCCACTCCTTAGAGAGCGTAAGGCTTCTGACTGGGCAGACTGTGCGGCCACTAACTGTGAGACCAGGATTTATCTCCATTGCTTGTTCTGACTTTTTGGAAACCATTCTCTTTGGAAGGATGCCTTGGTCAAATAGTAAATATTTTTATGGGTTTCAATTATTTTTAAACCTTTCCCTCTACATCAGCCTAGGGCCAACTTAATGAACACCCCCTGGTGCTAGGGTAATATCACCCCCAGATTATCAGAACTATCAGGAGAGTAATACAAGTTCAGGTGTACTTGAATTAGCCAGACAGAGCTAGAAAGTGCCAAGAACATATGAGTAATTTGTTTCTGTCATTTGTTTTCCATGAACAACTGGAAATATCAAACTATGCATTGGTGTTCTTTATGCAATGGAATCAATGCAGGGAGAAACATGGTCAGACATAACACTGTCCATGTGGTTGCACAGGGGGAATGTGATATCTGAGTATCTCTCATTTCAAATGGAGGTAGTAATAAAATGTTGAATTGTAAATAAAACATTTACCATTACGATGGGAACAAAATGGGTTGCAAGCCATAATATAGAAATGATATAGGAGAAGAAGTGTGATCGAAGAAAATGAAGAGTTTTAAGACTGGTGTGGGGCACGGTGGGGAGTGGAGAGTGACACTGGATTCAGTAAGTGAACATACTTCACAGGCTATATGTCATGGATGTGCTCAGAAATGAAGGGAAAATTTCATTTTATCTTGGCCACTGAAAGAGACATGCAAAGCAAAGAACATTTCCAGGTAAGTTTCACTGCAAATAATTTCCACAAAGTTGTTTATAGATATGGGTAGAGTATGTTTACATATGAACTCATGAAATATTCTATAGAAAGAACAAATGGGTGGTATCAGCTGGATCTTCTATGTCAAGCTATAGAGTATATTTTGCTGAAAGACTGAAGAGAGGCATAATAAATTTAACCTAGGGGAAGATGTCTATCATAAGGTGCACAGACCTTGGGTGATGGAGGAGAAAAATGAATGTTGTAAATGGAAAGAATTCAAAAATATGAAATAGGTGACGATATTGAGAAGATAAGGTACAATATTGGGAAAGCTACAGTTGGTCCTGGTAATGATGTGGACTCTGGCCATATTAGGTGGCAACCGTTGTAATAAAAATTAGTGCCACACTAGCCCAAATGGAGTATAACAAAGGTTTATTTATTTGGGGACAAACTCACAAAAAGAGTAGAGATCCTCAGTCTTCTGCATGTATGGAAAACTGAAGTCAAACCCAAAATCCAAGGGGCTTATGAAAGTCACTACATCTTCATGTGTAGTACAGGAGAGCATGCCCAAAGTGGGCTAGCATCCCAAAGGCCATTGGCTGAAGGAGTTCCCACAACAATATGTTTGTAGTGTGTTAGTCAAGGCAGTGTCATCCACAGAAGAAATCACAGGTCACAATGGGCTAAACCAGAT
>NC_022015.1:33338630-33339226 GCF_000317375.1 Microtus ochrogaster
TGATAATTATCAGGTTTTAATGGGTAGTAGAGACACCACTACAAATACCAGAGAAAGGAAAGTGACTGAGAAGCCAGGAGGCCAGGTGTCATCTCAATGTGGATTTTTCTAAGAGTTTCCCTTGTGGAAAATACCTGCTGTGGAGGTAAGAGAAACTCAGCTTCCAGCAATGACAACGTCAACAGAGCAGTGTCACAGGGATAGAGAAGCAAAGCACAGGCAGGTTCTGGGTGAGGCTGCTTCACTCATTCACATGTTCAAAGGATGAGGAAGGTACAGATGTCCCCCTTGACCCAAGAATACGGGGTGAAAGATTCTAGGTGGGAAACCCAAAGTGAATGAAATACCAAATGGTCTGGTAAGGACACAAGAGACAGAGGCTTTCCTGGTGTAAGTACACTCACTCTCTCCTTTTCTGACAACAGAGAATCTTGAGATGATCAAGTTTCAAACTCAGGCTTTGGAGATTTGAACAGTAATATGTTCTCAGAAGCTGGCAGACACACAATGATGGTTAGTCCCAATGAGACAATGGTGACTGAATTTGTGCTGGAAGGGTTCTCAGAGCACCCTAGTCTAAGACTGCTCCTGATTGG
>NC_022015.1:33339881-33341729 GCF_000317375.1 Microtus ochrogaster
AAGAGGAAGGCCTTTTCTACCTGCTCCTCCCACCTCATCGTGGTCTGTGTGTACTACTCATCTGTGTTCTGTGCCTACATCAGTCCTGCTTCCAGATACAGCCCAGAAAGAAGCAAAGTGACCTCAGTGCTGTACTCGGTCCTCAGCCCAACCCTGAACCCCCTCATCTATACACTGAGGAACAAGGATGTCAGGCTGGCCCTGGGGAGACTCTTGCCCTCTTTCTCACATTAAGTGGAGATGTTCGTGCTCTATTCCTGGACTGAGGTTGTTCTCAGGAAAGCCCATTTAGCAGCTGAAAAGATGTTCTTTCCTTTTTATATTGAACACATTCTTCATTAACTTTCTTCCTTATTTTTCTTAAATGTTGAACCACTCCAGGGCTTGTGATGCAAATCAGCTATGTTGAAGTAGTTAACTCTTCATTCTTCTGGGAAAAATACTTTTTCAAAACATTGCTCTGTCTCATGATTTCAGAGGACTCAGTCCAGGGAGACTGGGGTCTTTGTTTTAGCCTAGCATGAGGCAGGGCCTCCTGGCAGTGGACATACATGGTGAAGAGCTCCCTCTTCTAATGGCAGCCCAGAACACATATTTGAGGCACACCTGTGCTCAACTGGCTTTCTCCTTTTCCCTTTAGCCCAGGCTTGCTAGTCCCCAGTCCCTGGGATGGTGTTAGCCACATGGAGAGTGGATTCCCTACTTCAATGAACTCTCCCTGGAAACACTCTCACCTGTGTGGACAGAAGTGTCCCTCAGTGATTTCCTAGGTTATTTTAATCCAGCCATGGTGACAATAAAGAGTAGCACTGGTGCATCACTGGTCTTCGCCTGTCTCACCTGTTGGTTTCTCTGGCACTGTTTGCTTTACGTCACCTTTTGTACCTTTCCATCTGATGCTGGTCTCACAACTGCTGTGTAAGCTGCAGAACAACTGACAACCACCCAAACACCCAGTACATACATGTTCACAAACACACATGCATGCATACATCTCTTAGATACGTTATTGGGGAATTCTTGTCATGGTGGTGTGATTGCAAAAATAGCTGCATTTCTTCCTGGGCAGCCATCTTGGTCTCTAACAGCCATTTGTCTCTGGCTCGAGTTCCAGGAAGATAACTTGTTCCTGACTCCTTGACCCCACCCAAAAATTACAGCAAGAACCATCTGCTTGTTTTTCTCTTCTTTTTTTTCATTTAATACATTTTATTTTATTACATATTGGTCCCATTTCCACCTCCCTCCTTTCTACCCCTCCCCGCAGCTTCCCCTTATCCCACCCTTACCCCACCCCCTATCTGCTCCTCAGTGAGGCTAAAAGTGGTATTGCTGGGTCTTAAGATAGGTTGATTGGCAATTTTCTGAGAAACTGCCGTAATGATTTCCAAGGTGGCTGTACAAGTTTGCATTCCCACCAACACGGGTGGAGTGTTCAACTTACTTCTCATCCTCTCCAGCACAAACTATCATCAGTGTTTTTTATCTTAGCCATTCTGACTAGTGTAAGGTAATAAGTATCTCAGAGTCATTTTGATTTGCATTTCCCTGATGGTTGAGGATACTGCACTGTTTGTTTTTCATTTTCATTTTTTAAATTTATTTATGTATTAAAAATTTCTACCTCCTCCCCTCATCCCATTTCTCTCCTACTCCTCCCCCTCCCCCTCCCCCTCCCTCTCCAGTCCTAAGAGCAGTCAGGGTGCCCTGCCATGTGGGAAGTCCAAGGTCCTCCCCCCTCCATCCAGGTCTAGGAAGGTGTGCATCCAAACAGACTAGGCTCCCAAAAAGCCAGTACATGCAGTAGAATCAAAACCCAGTGCCATTGACATTGGGTTCTCAGTCAGC
>NC_022015.1:33341829-33345806 GCF_000317375.1 Microtus ochrogaster
TTCAAAGTCTCTTCTGAGATTCATTTAGTCTCTTAACTGTAATCCCCTGTAAAATCAAAATCAAAAGGCAGACCACAGACTTCCAGCATATAATTGTGTGGAATATATATTATCATTCCAAAATGTAGGGAAAGGAGCACAGTGAGGAAACAGTGGAACAAACTATAGCCAAAACAGGCTCACCAAACTCCAAACTCTGCAGCTCCGTGTCTGATGTCAAAATGCCCTTCAGATCTCTAACTCCTTTCAGCTTCGTTGACCACAACACTCTTTCTCTTGGGATGGCTCTACTCCCTGTTAGCAGCTTTCCTCACCAGGCATACCACAGCTCTGGCATTTCCAACATGTTAGGGTCTCCAAGGCAATCCAGGTTTCAAGTTCACAGTTTCACACAATGGCCTCTCTAGGGCCCCCATTTAGGGACACCCCTGGCACATCCCTGGCCTCAGCAGCTTCCCTTAATAGCAGAGGCAAAATCCCTAGCCCCTTTCTTCTATCCTTAACTTTAAAGTCAGAACCATGTGGCTGAAGCTGCCAGGTACTGCTGCTTGCTGGGGATGGAACACGGGCCCCCCATTCAATTCCATCTTCACCGACTTTCTATTTTCCCTGGTTTCTTTTACTGCCTAAGCTTGTCTATCCTAGAACTTGATCTATAGTCCAGGCTGACCTCAAACTAAGAGATCTGCCATCCTCTGCCTTCCCAATACTGGGATTAAAGGTGTCCACCACCATACCTGGCTCTAGGTTTTTCTTTCATCCTTTTTCACTTAGCTGAGAGGGATCTTAGCCTGAGGTCACCACTCCCTTTATTCCATTTCTTAATCTGCTTATCTCCCTGAACGCAGGACTTAGCTCCATTCAACTTTCTGGGGCTCCTTTTCTCCTCAAATTGTTCTACATTTTATTTTTTTATTTGCTCAGCTTATTCCTTTTTATTATAAATCTTCATTAGCGTTACCAATAATGGCTGCACAAGAGAACCTATACTAGGGTGTTTTGAAGCTTTCTCTGTCAATAGAATTAATTCAAAAGTCTTCCCTTTAGTCTCAAGCAGACTTTTTGGACAAGGGCAAAAAGCAGACACTTTCTTTACCAAAATATCACAAGATTAGTTTAATAAAAAGCTGAATGGCCAATAGCTAGACAGGATTTTCGGGGAAGAGAGGACACTGAGAAGAAGGTGGGAGGAGATGAGAAGAGTTGCCAGCCTGCCCAGAGCTGCTGGTTACAAGAGGTCATAGGAAAATATGACAGTTAATATTAGTTAAACTAATATTTAACAAGTAGACCCAAAAGACATATAATTCCCTATTGGGAAGCCCCATTTGGCAAAGCCATAGGGTTATTGACTGTCAATGACTGGTTGTTTCTGACTGTAACTTTCTCAGGTGCTACTATTATACCTCCCTAATAAGAACAGCTGTGGGGTTCTTTCAGTGGCCCTTTGGTGGTGTGTTTTACACTTACTGGGAACACATATGGCTGTGCATAGTCAGGAAGATGATTTCTGCTTAAGCTGTATAATTTAAGCTGATGAATATAAACAATACTTGGATTTTTGTATTCTTCAGACTGACACAGTATTCTCAGTTGCAAAGACTGGTTTTTATACAGACAACTAATTTTAGACTTCAGAACAATTTCAAAGCAGGCTGGTTGCCCCCAGAGACAAATACATGAGGTCATATTCCCAGGTGTTTTGCTGACACCACAAGGTCAGGTATGAAACAACTTCAGTGCCAGCTTTTCACTTGCAAAAAAGCCTTGCAGATAACATTAAAGACACAACTACTTGTCTAGCAACTGAGACTTTCTGCACATACTCCCTACCACTCAAGGTTCAGTCCTGTCTGGGAAGGAGCCACAGGCATGGTCAAGCGTTACTCACTGGCCAGTCAATGTGATATTCATAGCCTAAGAGAAACCATGTGACTGCTCCTATGTTGTGAGAAGGGGTGATTAGGAGGTGTAGAGGAAGAAGAAACTGTGGTCAGGATGTAATGAGAGAAGAATAGATTTTAAAAAGAAAGAAAACACAAGAAAAGAATTATCCCAGACCATCAAATCAAAAGGGGGCAGGGAGACATCATTTCAATAAAATAAGTGAAATTAAAAGCACTGCGCTGTCCAACAACTCTCAGTGTTGATGCATAGCCTCAGTTGCCCAATAAAATGATACAGGCTAGCAGATTATATTTGAAAATGGATCCACCCTTATGCTGCACCCAAGAAACATACCTCAATATCAAGGATAGCTATCACTTCAGATTAAAAGAATGGAAAAAAATATTCCAAACAAATGTATCAAAGAAACAACCAGCTAAGAACTAGTGGTTGGCTGCTCTGTTGCTCTGATCTTTCAGGTTCACCCCCTAATATCTGACTCTCGGTTTTTTATTATTAAGACCAATTAAAGTTTGTGCTGGAGCTAGCCATTTTAATATCTTACAAAACAATTTCAGGCATAAACATTTCAGAAAAGATGTAAAAAGTACTATGTACTCATTGATAGAAAAAATTCACCAATTCTAAACATCTATGCACCAAGCAAAGGGCAACCACGTCAATAAAAGAAACCCTACTATATCTACAGTCACATACTGACCCTCACACAGTGATGTGGGGTAATTTTTATTGGAAACATATTCTTCTCTCCTACAATAAGTCATGACCACAGTTTCTCCTCCCTCCTCTCCTCCCAGCATTCTCCTACCTCCCCTCTCCCCGAGATCCACTACCCTTTCATTTCCCTTCAGAAAAGAACAGGTGTCCAAGATACAACAACTGAAGAGGGCAAAATAATACACAAGACAAGGCAAACACCCTCATTTTAAGGCTGAAAAAAGCAACCCAATAGAAAGATAGGAGACCCAAGAGCAGGCAAAAATGTCAGAGACATACCCACTCCCGTTGTTAAAAGTCCCACAGAAACACAGAGCTAACAGTCATAACACATGTGCAGAGGACCTGGTGTACACCCATATAGGCGCCATGCTTGCCCCTTCAGTCTCTGTGAGCACATACGACCCTGATTAGATTATTCAGTGGAGCATGTTGTCCTGATGTACTCCACCCCTCTGACACCTAAAATCTCTTCGCCCCCTCTTCCCCAGGGATCCCAATCTCTGAGAGAAGGGACTCAATGGAGACCTCAAACGTAGTCTCTGCATGTGTTTGCTATGGTTATCTGCACTTTCCCCCATCTGCTGCTGGAGAAACTTTCTCTGATGACTGGAGAAGGCGCTAATTTATGAGTGTAGCAGAATATCCATTTATTTATTTTTTTTCAGTGGTGTTTGGTTCTATACTAGGACTCTGGGCTATTCAATCCTCAATCCCCAGCCATGCAGGCAGTGAGGGGCTTCCATTGTCTCCCACGGCATGGACCTCAAGTTAAACCAGACTTTTATTGGTCACTCCCACAAGTTCTGTGCCGTTTCCCCAGCACATCTTCAGGCAAGGCGTATTGTAGATCAAAGTTTTTGTGGCTGGGTTGGTGTCCAAGTTTCTCTTTCCATGGCCTGCAGTGTATCTTCTCACACCAAAGAGACTGGAATGTAGGGGTGATGGCCCCATGAAGGCAACAGCCAGACCTCTCTGTGCTCAATGAACTGTGTGGATATCGTCCTTGGCAACACGGCTCCACTGTCAGTTTTCTTAGAGCAACCCTCTGCCCTAGCATCAGCCTGGGTTCTTTAGGGATCTCCATGGAACACCCTCAGTCAACAACTCAACCAAATGCCAGTCAGTCCCACCACTGAAAGCTTTGCCTAGCTACAAAAGATGGCGAGTTTATACTCTGTAGCCTCTATTTCTAGTTCTCACTAAAGTCACCCTCATAGATTCCAGGAAATTTCCACTGTGCTAGGTTTCCACACCAGCCCCTAAATACCCCCAATTCCGGCTCTCTCTCTCTCTCTCTCTCTCTCTCTCTCTCTCTCTCTCTCTCTCTCTCTCTCTCTCTCTCTCTCTCT
>NC_022015.1:33345906-33349521 GCF_000317375.1 Microtus ochrogaster
CCCACCCATGCCCAGTCCACCCACAAAATCTATTCTATTTCCCCTGCTAGAGCCTTCTTCCTTACCTAACCTATCTGGGTTTGTGAATTAGCTTGATTATAATTTACTTAATAGTTACTATCCACTTATAGATGAATATATACCATACTTATCTTTCTATGTCTATGTTACCTCACTGAAGATGATTTTTTCCAATTGCCCTCAAAGTTCAAATTTCATGCTGTCTTTTTTTATAACAGAAGGATTAAATGTATGTAAATATACCACATTTTCTTTATCCATTCTTTGGTTGAAAGACATCTAGGTTGTTTCCAATTTCTATCTATTGTGAATAAAACCTCAATGAACATGGTTGTGTATGTGCCCTTGTGGTAGAATGAAGCATGTTTTGGGTGTATGCCCTAGAGAGACCAGTTCCCGATTTTCCCAATTTCTCCATATGATTCCAAAGTGGCTGTGCAAGTTTGCATCACATCAGCAATAGGGGAAGGAGTGTTCCCCTTTCTCCACATCCTTGATTGTATGAGCTGTTATTTGTATTATTGATCTTAACCATTCTAATATGTGTAAGATGGAATCTCAAAGTATCTTTGATTTGCATTCCCCTGATGGCAAAGGATGTTGAACATTTCTTTAAATGTTTCTCATTTATTTGAGAATCCTCTATTGGGATTCGCTATTTATATTTGCACCACATAGTAATTGGATTATTGGGTTTGTTGATGTCTAATTTCTTAAGCTCTTTATATATTTTGGATATTAGCCCTCTGTAGGATACAGAATTGATGATAATCTTTTTCCATTCTGTAGGCTTCTGCTTTGTCTTATTTATGATGTCATTTACCTTATAGAAGCTTTTTGGTTTCACGAGATCTAATTTATTCATTGTTGAGCTTTAGTGCCTGCACTGTCAGTGTTCTGTTCAAACAGTTTTGATTGTGATTACATCGAATCTGTAGATTGCTTTTGCTAAGTTGGTCATTTTGCTATGTTAATTCTCCTGGTTCATGAGTGTGGGAGATCTTTCTGTCTTCTGATATCTTCTTCAAAGACTTTTTATCATACAAGTCTTTCATGTGTTTGGATTAGAGGTACCCCAAGATAGTTTATATTATTTGAGGCTATTGTGAAAGGGGTTGTTTTCATGATTTATTTCTCAATCTATTTGCTATTCATATATAGGAAGGCTACTGATTTTTTTTTTAGTTAATCTTGTATTCAGCCATTTCACTGAAAGTGTTTATCAGCTATAGGAGCTCCCTGGTGGAATTTTTAGGCCGCTTCGGTATACTATCATATCATCTGCAAATAATGATACTTTGAATTCTTCCTTTTCAATTTGTATCCCTTTGCTCTCCTTCAGTTGTCTCGCTGCTCTAGCTAAAGCCTGAAGTACTATATTGAATAGATATGGAGGGGACAACCTTTTCTTGTTCCTGATTTTAGTGGAACTGCTTTGAGTTTCTCCCTATTTCATTTGATGCTGGTTATAAGCTTGCTGTAACTCGCGTTTATTGTGTTTAGGTATGTTCCTTGTGTGTAACAGGAAAGCCGCTTGTTTGTCCCAGCTTCCCAGAACTGAAATAATCACATAGAAACCATATTAATTAAATCACTGATTGGCCCATTAGCTCTGACTTCTTATTGGCTAACTCTTACATCTAAATTTAATCCATCTCCATTAATCTGTGCATCACCACAAGGTCGTGGCCTACCAGCAAAGTTTTAGCGGCAGCGACTCCATGGCGTCTCTCTGTCACTATGCCTTCTTCCTCCCAGAATTCAGTTTAGTTTTCCCCCACCTAGCTCTGTTCCCCTACAGCTCTGCTATAGGCCCAAAGCAGTTCCTTTATTAACCAATGAAAGAAACACATAGACAGAAGGACCTCCTACACCATTGAAGCATGATTAATAAAAACTCAGAGACAGATATTGGAGTTCAACCTGAAGACCAGAAAAGCAAAACAGTCAGCCAGTGGCTCTTACCTTGACCTCAGTCCAAAAATGGTGATCCTGCCTTCAGGAAACTTCAGAATGAGACTGAGAGCTGTCTCTTCCGAATTTATAATCCTTTCCAGGTCTGGGATTGAGGCCATGCACCACTACCACCTGGTTTCTATGGCAAGCTAGTGTGGTTACTGAAATTAAAGGTGTGAGCCATTGCTGCCTGATCTGTAAGGCTGGCCATTGTTTTATTTGTCTGAGATTCAGAAAAGCTTTATTTATTAAGATACAAATGAAATGCCACCACACTAATTGGTTTTAATAAATAAAACCTAGAACCAGATATTAGGGGATGAATGCTACAGGATCAGAGAAGCAGAGCAGAGAGTCCTTTTTCCTCAAACGAAAGGACAAGCCTATTTCTACAAATCCTCAGACTGATGCTGTCTCTATGAAATCTCAGACTGCATCCATCTCTACCAAACCACAGAGAGCATTCTCAGACTGCATCTGAGCCCCTATCTCCTCCCGCCTTACGTTCCTCTCTCTGCCCAGCCATATCACTCCTGTCTCCACCTCCCTAGTGCTGGGATTAAAGGTGTGAGCCACCACCACCCAACTCTGTTTCTTTTAGACTGGATTCATTTCTTGTAGCCCAGGGTGGCTTTGAACTAACAGAGCTCTGTCTGCCTCCATCTCCTGAGTGCTGGGATTAAAGGTGTATGTCACTACTGCCTAGTCTCTATGACTAACTAGTGGCTTAGCTCTGTACTCTGATCTTCAGGCAAGTTTTATTTGTTAGATTACAAACAAAACACTACAGCTAAGGCCTATGAGTTCCACATAAGATGCTGCTTTAGATTACAGCTCGGGTTAATGATTAAGGAAAGCATATGAGTCCAGGTGCTCTAATTCTCTTAACGGTGAAAAGATGAGCTCATGGGTTTCGGTGTAAATAACTTTAGGTTAGACTAGATGTCTTTATAAATGGCTTTTAATGTAAACAACCTCATAAAAACAATCTAAAAATTACAAGGACACATAGCTGAACTGTCTGATTCACTAGGCTAGGGTCATAAATACAAGTCTGCCGGCTGACAGATGATTAAAATTCCTTGCACTCATTGCTGACCTCGATTTGCTGATAAGGGTACGCACCCTGAATATTAAAAGTTCAGCTGACTGACTGCTTGTTTATAACTTGTGTTGGCTCCTGGAATTGCGCAAATAACAGGGAGTAGAATCTCAAAGTCTAGAAACAGAAGCAATTTTTTCCAAAAACACTGGGGAGAAAGAAATTCTGACTAGTCAGGGCTATAGAGAATACTTTGACTCTGTAGTCCCAAGACAGGGCTACAAATTTCTTTTTTATTTCTTTTTTGTTTTTTTAAAAAGAAAACAAACTATCTTTTTTTTTCATTTTACATATCAATCCCAGTTCCCACTCCCCCCACTTCTCCCATGCTCTCCGCCTAACCCCCAATGCCACCTCCCATGTACTCCCCAGAGAAGGTAAGGCACATTGCTTTGGGGAAGGTCCAAAGTTCTCCCTCCTATATCTAGGCTGAGCAAGGTATTCATTCCAAAGAGAATAGGTTCCAAAAAAGCCAGCACAAGCAGTAGGGATAAATCCTGGTGCTACTGCCAGTGACCCCGCAGCTTGCCCCCAGC
>NC_022015.1:33350051-33351116 GCF_000317375.1 Microtus ochrogaster
CCCCCATCCCCATGTAACCAATACTCTGGTTTCTCTTCAGACAGTTTAAATCTTTCACCTTTTACAATTTTTTTTTATATTCAAAGGTTACACATAGGGCAGAAAGTACAATTTGAGATTTAATGCATCATGGTACCACAATGTCTTGGGAGTGCCAACTCTAGCTGAAGCTAAGAGATCCCTGGTATCTCAGGAATGTTTGAGCCCAAATAAAAGGATTTATGACATTCTGGGCATCTCTGTGTCTTAAGACTTAGCATTCTCCGGGAACCTCTGGGTCCAAAGGGAATCCAGAATGACGATTCCTGATTACAGGGTGTTACTGCAAAATGTTTACATAGTTGTGGGTTAGTTAAAATTGACTTTGCCTTGCCTGGGAGAATGCAGGGCAAAGGTTGAAGTGGCTGTCAGTTTTAACGCGCTCAAAAGTAAAGGATATACTTTCTCACAACGTTCTCAATTTCTTGGGCTCTTCATTTTTATGACTCATTTAAAATTCCTTGTAATATTACCTCTCAAGATCTATAATGAAGTGATTGATTCTTTACAAACACAACTTGCAAACTGTCAACAAAAGAGTTAACAGAGAAAAAAATGCTCCTTGCCTGCTCGTGATCTGTTATTCTGTAACAAGTTCCTTAGATATATTGCATGTGGGTTATCAGGATAACTCTGTTTTTAATCTTTTGTCTCTGATCATTCCCTTAAATAGTGGAATTTAACCCCTTTGTGACTCCTGTATTGCTGAAAGGTTTTGCTGTGTGGTATAAACTGTAAGGGAAAGAAGAGAGTTGGGAGTTAAAATGGGAGAAATAGAAGGGAAACATCGAGTAAAGATAGAGTTAGAAGGAAAGCATCAAAAATGAGAAAAGGAATAGAGAATACAACAGAAGGATGGAGAATAAAAGAAAAAAAACCACCAAGAGAGTGTGTGCGTCTTTTTTCCCAACCCCTTCAGATAAAAGTCTTAGTTTATACCAAAGCCATGGATTCCTTTCAAGCCCTGTGCTGCCTGGAGGCTAGCCCCACGGTTGGCGATAGTATTCATTTTCATTGACTTCTACA
>NC_022015.1:33352376-33354490 GCF_000317375.1 Microtus ochrogaster
TTTTTTCTGTATGTTTAGTATTTTGATTATTATGTGCCCAGTGTTTTAAGGTCTTTTTGTATGTTTTAGTTATTTCGGATTAGTCAGATCCTGCTATAGTAGGATAGCTGGATTCTGGTGGTGACATATTGCCTTGACTGCAGTTGGTTATGTTCTTACATGGGCATCTAGGCATCTGAGCTGCTTTTGGTCTGCTCGGTGTAGTCGCTGTCTGTATCTCATGGAGCCACTGGGGTCTCTCTTGGCCCACTTTCTTGGTCTGCTCTCGTGGTCTGCTCTGTGCAGTTTCAGCCTGTGCTAAGAAGTTCCTCTGAGGTTGTGAGGGATGGGGGGGTGGATTTGGAGGCAGAGTGGGACTCTAGTTTATAGAGTCCAATCAATGTTGAGGTGTTGGAGCAGCCCATCTGCAGGGAGCTTGCCTGTTTACTAGCTAGTGAGGCTGTGGCAAGTGGGGGAGGGGCCCAGGATTTTGCCAGGACAACAAGGGCTTAGAGAGTGGGGAACCCAGCTGGGTATACTCACTCTGGACAATTGCAGCCTGTGCTACAAAGTTCCTCTGAGGTCGCAGGGTGATGGGTGAGTTTTGGGGTGGAGTGGGACTTGTAGCTTCCAGGGTCTGATTGATGAAAGTGGGTGTTAGAACAACTTACCTGCAGGAAGATTTAATCAATACTACTAACCAAGCCCTACAGAGAGTACTAGAAGGGAAACCCCAACCCAAGGAGGTCAGTTACCCACACAAAAACACAAATAATAGATAATCTCAAAGCAGCAATTCCCAAAAGAAGGGAAAAACACACACAATAACATAACCAACAACAAAAACTAAAATGACAGAAACTAGCAATCACTGGTAATTAATATCACTTAATATAAATGGACTCGACCCACCAATCAAAAGACACAGGCTAACAGATAAGATACGAAAACATAATCCATCCTTCTGCTATATACAAGAACACTTCAACCTCAAAGACAGGTATCAATCACTTCAGAGCAAAGTGTTGGGAAAAAAAAATTCCAATCAAATGGACATAAGAAACAAGCAGGTGTAGCTATCCTAATACCCAACAAAATAGACTTCAAACTAAAATCAATCAGAAGAGACAAAGGACATTTTAATTTTGTCTCAGGAAAAATCCATTAAGGGGAAATTGTAGTTCTGGATGTCTGTGCCAAAAATACAAGGGCTCCCTCATATGTAAAAGAAACATTATTAAAGCTTAAATCACACATTAAGCCACACACACTAATAGTGGGAGACCTCAACAATCCACTCCCACCAAAGGACAGGTCTATCAGACAGAAACCTAACAAAGAAATAAGGGAACTAACAGACGTTATGACTCAAGTGGACTTAACAGACATCTATACAACATTCCAGCCAACCATAAAAGAATATGCCTTCTTCTTAGCACCTCGTGGAACTTTTTCAAAAATTAACCACAGACTTGGTAACAGCACAAACCTCAACAGATAGAAAAAAACTATAATAACCCCATGTATCTTATCAGATCCCCATGGCTTAATGTTAGAATTCAATACTAACATTAATTTCAGAAACAACACAAACTCATGGAAATTAAGCAATGGTCAACTGATCCACCAACAGGTCAAGGAAGAAATAAAGAAAGAAATTAAAGACTTCCTAAAATTCAACGAAAATGACAGCACAACATGCCCAAACTTCTGGGACACGATGAAAGCAGTGCTAAGGGAAAAGTTCATAGCACTAAATGCCTATATAAAAAAACTGGGAAACCCCCAGACTAGCCAGTTAACAGAACAGAACTCTAGAACAAAAAGAAGCAGACTTGCCCAGGAGAAGTAGATAACAAGAAATAATTAAATTGAGAACTGAAATCAATAAGATAGAAAAACAAAACAATATAAAAAATCAACGAGACAAAGAGCTGGTACTTCAAGAAAATCAATGAAATAGACAAACCTTTATCCAAACTAACCAAAAGGCAGAGAGAGAACATTCAAATTAGCAAAATCATAAATGAAAAGGGAGCATAACAACAGATTCTGAAAAAATACAAAGAATCATCAGGTCATACTTCAAACACCTATCTCTACAAGATAGGAAAATTTAAATGAATTTTAAATTC
>NC_022015.1:33356787-33374503 GCF_000317375.1 Microtus ochrogaster
AAAACAAAAAATCTATCAATGTAATCCACCGTGTAAACAAAGTAAAAGAAAAAACCGCATGATCATCTCTTGTTGAAAAACCCTTCACAATAAAAGTCTTGGAAGGAGCAGGGATACAAGGAACATACCTGATCATAATAAAGGCTATATACAGCAAGCCAACAGCCAACATCAAACTAAATGGAGAGAAACTCAGAGTGATCTCACTGAAATCAGGAACAAGACAGGTTTACCACTCTCTCCATATCTATTCAATATAGTACTTCAAGTTCTATCTAGAGCAATAAGACAACAAAAGGAAATCAAGAGGATACAAATCAGAAAAGAAGAAACCAAACTCTCCCTATTCACTAATGATATGATAGTCTACATAAATAACCCCAAAAATTCTACCAGGGAGTCCCTACAACTCATAAATACCTACAGTAATATAACAGGATACAAGATGAACTCAAAAAAAATTCAATATCCCTCCCTCCTTTATACAGAAGATATGTGGGCTGGAAAAGAAATTAGAGAAACATCACCCTTCACAATAGCCACAAATAACTATCTTGGGGTAACCATAACAAACAAAAAAAGCTAAAGACCTGTATGACAAGAACTTTAAACCTTTGAAGAAAGAAATTGAAGAAGATACCAAAAAAAATGGAAAGATCTCCCATGGTCTTGTGTAGGTAGAATTAGCACTGTAAAATGACAATTTTACCAAATGCAATCTACAGATTCAATGCAATGTCCATCAAAATTCTTCACAGTCCTCGACAGAACAATACACAACTTCATATAGAAAAACAAAAGACCTAGGATAGTCAAAAAATCCTGCACAACAAAGGAGCTTCTAGAGGCTTCACGATTCCTGACTTCAAACTTTACTATAGAGCTACAATAATGCAAACATTAACATTATTAATATTATTGTTAATATATTAATAATAATTAATATTAACATAAAAAAACAGACAGGAGGACCAATGGAATTGAACTGAAGATCTGAACTGTTGACTAAGTTTTCTGTCCCATCAGGTACCACAGCTGTTACGTCCCAAATAAACACACAGAGGTCTACATTAACTATAAACTGGTTGGCCTAGTAGGTCAGGCTACTTATTAATTAATTCTTACATCTTAAACTAGCCCATTATTCTTGTCTATGTTAGCCATGTGGCTTGGTACCTTTATCTGTGAGGTGTTCTCATATTGCTTCCTCTGTGGCTGGATCACTACTGACCCTTCACTCTTCACAGTTCTCCTGTTCTGGTCACCCCGCCTACACTTCCTCCCTGGCTACTGGCCAATCAGCATTTATTTAAAATACAAATGACAGGGAATGGACCATTGTCCCACAGCACCACACATCAATCCACATGCCTACAAATACATGATTCTTGACAAAGAAGCTAAAATATAAAGTGGAAGCAAGAAAGCATATTCAACAAATGGTGCTAGCATAACTGGATACCAACATATAGGAGAATGCAAATAGATTCATGTCTATCATCATAAACAAAACTCACGTCCAAATGGATTAAAAACCTCAATATAAAATCAACCACGCTGAACCTCACAGAAGAGAAAGTGGAAAGTACACTTGAACACATTTAACATGGGTTATATCCTAAATATAACCCCAGTAGCGCAGACACTGAGAAAAACAATTAATAAATGGGACCTCCTGAAATTGAGAAGCTTCTGTAAAGCAAAAGACATGGTCAACAAGACAAAACAGCTGCCTACAGAATGGGAAAAGATTTTCACCAACCCCACATTGAATAGAAGACTGATTTTCAAAATATACAAAGAACTCAAGAAACTTGACATCAAAAGAACAAATAATACAATAAAAAATGGGGTACATACCTAACTCTCAACAGGCAATTTCAAATGCCTGAAAGACACCTAAGGAAATGCTAAACATCCTTAGCATCAGAGAAATGAAAATCAAAATAACTCTGAGATTCCATCTTACAGCTATCAGAATGGTTAAGATCAAAAACACTGATAACAGCTTATACTAGAGATGATGTGGAGAAAAAAGAACATGCCTCTATTGCTGGTGGAAGTGCAAACTTGTACAGTAACTTTGGAAATCAGTATGGTGAATTCTCAGAAATTAGGAAACAATCAACCTCAAGACACAGCAATATTGTTGTTGGGTATAGTCCCAAAGGATGCTCAATCAAACCACAAGAACATGTGCTCAACTATGTTCATAGCAGCATTATTTGCAATAACTAGAACCAGGAAATAACCTATATTCCCCTCCACTGAAGAACCAAAAAAGAAGAATGGATAAAGAAATTGTTACATTTATACAATGGAGTACTACATAGTGGTTAAAAAAAACAATGACATCATGAAATTTGCAGGAAAATGGATAAATCTAGAAAGAAACATATTGAGTGAGGTAACCCAGACCTAGGAAGATGAATATAATATGTATTCACTCATAAGTGGCTTTTAGGCATAAAAAGAAGCAGCCTACAATTCACAACCCCAGAGAACCTAGGCAACAAAGAAGTCCCCAAGAGAAACATACATGGATCTAAGTAGGAAGAAGAAAAAGACAAGATCTCCTGAGTAAATTGGGCAGTGGTGGTTATGGGAAAGGGTAGAACGAGAGAAGGGAGGAGGAGATGGAAGTGGAGAAAAATATATAGCTCAATAAAAACAATTTTAAAAACTCCATCAGCAAACCTCTATAGCTGATAAACATTTTCAGCAAAGTAGAAGGATACAAATTGAACACACAAAAATTAATTGTATTCCTATATAAAAATGACAAATGTACTGGAAAGGAATCAGAAAAATAATACCTTTCACAATAACATTTTTAAAATATCTTGGGGTAAATCTGACCAAGCAAGTAAAAGACTTATATGATTAAAAACTTTAAGACATTGAAGAAAGAAACTGAAGAAAATATCACAAGATGAAAATGTGTGCCATGCTCTTGGGTAGGTAAGACTGATATAATGAAATGGACTCCCTATCAAAAGCAGTCTATAGACTTAATGCAGCCCTCGTCAAAATTACAACACAACTGTTCACCAAATGGTAAAGAACAATCTTTAGTTTCATATAGAAACAGATAAATAAATAAATATAACTAAAAAAATCCTGAAAAGCAAAAGGATTGCTGATATAATCACCATCCCTGATCTGAAGATGTACTACAGAGCTTTAGTAATTAGAACAAAATTGTATTGATATTTAAAAATAGACACATTGATCAATATAATCAAGTTGAAGATACAGACATAAATCCTCACAGTTATGGATACCTGACAGTTTATAAAGAAGCCAGAAATACACAGTAGAAATAAACCATCATCTTTAGCCAATTATGTCACTGAAACTGGAAGGCTCCACCTAGAAGGGTGGTGGTAAATCCATCCTTATCACCCTGCACTAAATAAAGCTCAACATCAGGCCAGATACATTGATTCTGATAGAAAAGAAAGTGGGGGGTTGTCTTGAACTCATTGGCACAGAAAAGATTTTCTGAACAAGACACACACCGACACTAAGAAGAACAATTAATAAATGGGACCTCATGAAACCAAAAAGCTTCTGTATGAAAAAGGACACCATCATTCATACAAAGTGGCAGGCAACAGAATGGAAAGAGATTTTTTTTTACCAATAGCACCTCTGATAAAGGGCTAATATCTAAAATGTATAAAGAATTCAAAACCTGGGCATCAAGAAAACAACCCAATTTTAAATTGGTATAGAACTAAACAGAGTGTTCTCAAAAGATGAAACACAAATGGATGAGAAATACAAAAAGAAATGTTCAACATCCTTGGTCATCAAGAAAATGCAAATTAAAATTATTTTGAGATGTCATATTATACCAGTCACAGTAGCTAAGATCAATAAAACAAATAAAAGCTCAACCTGGTGAGAATGTAGTGTAAAAGGGACATTCATCCACTGTTGGTGGTAGTACAAACTTAAACAGCCACTGTGAAAATCAGTATGGTGGCTCCTAAGGAAGATCAAGGTCCAGCTTACCATTTGGGGGCATATACCCAAAGGACTGTGCATTCTGCTATAGAGATGCTTGCCAATCCATGCCATTGCTATTTTATTCATAAATCCCAGAAACTGGAATGTGATGTCTGTGAATTGGTGAATGTATAAAATTAGTGGTAGATTTACATAATGAGACATTTCCAGGTGTTAATAAATAAGGAATAATGAAATTCTCATGATAAATGGAAATACCTCCCAGCTACAAACCCTTCCATCTGCAATGGTGATCTGCTTGCATGATAAACTGTCATAACAGTGGCACAACCATCTCAAGGGCAACCAATCATTATCCAAATGGATTTAACTACCACTCCATGAAATGGAACCCATTCCCGACACTGCTCACATAGCTAAGAACCTGAAACTAAATAGGTCATAGACCAAGGAGAATATCAAACACTGCACTTCTGTGAAAAGAAAAGTACCAATTAAATGGCTCCTGATGACGTTCTTCTGTCTTCATAGATCAGTGTCTCACTCAGCCATCACCAGAGAAGCTTTCTCCTGCAGTACATAGGAACAAATACAGAAACCTTCAACTGCACAACATACAAATAGTGAAAGACCCTGAAACACTCAGGGAAAACTCATTCTCAACTGTAGAGTATGACTATGTGTATAAACCCTACTGATTGGCGGGCCCAATGACCAGCAGTGCATGGCTAAGATAAAATGAGCTCAATGGTATTTCTGTATACTTTCTACTATTTCTTCGCTTGGGTAATTTTTGTCTTACTGACCTTTTGTTTGTATATTATGGCTTCTGATTTTGTATTTTTATGGATTTGGGTCATGTGTGTTTGTTTCTTGTATTTGTTCTTTTTTACTGATTCGTTGCTTTGTTTTTGTTTTCTAAAGACAGGGAGAAAGAAAGGACATGGAGTTGAGTGAGTAAGAAGGATTTGAGAGGAGTATGGGAAGGGAAAATCAAACCAGGATACTTTGTGTAAAAAAAAAATTCAATTAACAATCATAATCAATTTGGTTTTATTTATGTTTTCCTTTATAAAGGATTTTATGACATATGAAACTTTGAATCAATTTTTTCTTTGAAATTTTTTGAGATTATAATTTGATTAAAATATTTCTTCCCACCCTTCCTCTCTCAAGACCATTCCATATTTCCATCCCCCACTCTTCTCCAAATTCATGACCCCTTTTTATTTGCTAATTATATTAAATGCATATATATGTATACTCATCTATATTACTAATTAAAACTTGTTCTGTCTGTATAATGCTACCTGTATGGATATTCTCAGGGATTAAAAATGTAGCAAACAGAATGTTAGTGTTGAAGGAACATGAATTCATAACAATACATTGAAGCCTTGGATTTAGGAAGAGGAAGGGGAAGCATAGAAAGTAAAACATACTTAGAATAACCCCACTGCATGTATGCCAAATCCAGATAAAATACTCTAAGCAGAATGCATAAGAATCCTTTTCTACCATGGTGAGACCTTCCACATAGAACATGAGAATACCAAGACATTCTGGGAGATCCAGAGTGTTGAAGAAAGGCTATCGGGGATGAACTGTTCCTACCCACACTAGAAGACTCCCCTGACCACCCTCTTCCATACCAGTCTTCAGGGAATTTGAGTCATAAAGCCAAGAGTTTTCTTTAATTGATCCTAAGAGCTTTCTCCTTGAGTTTCTATCCCAAGAGGCACCAGGACAAACACCTGCCCTGGTCTCTGACAATCACGGGTATTTCTGAAGGTCAATATACACAAAGGAAGATGTGAGCTTCAGAGTGACCCTGAAGACTTGGTGCTTGCAGGAAAGGAGGGTTTGTGCTCAGCCATGTTCTCTTTGTGAAACCCACCCATCACCTCAACACACTGGGACAGGGAAAGGTGAGTGAAGGATTATAGTCCACTACAATTTTTGGAAAATCAGCACAGAAAGACAAAAGTACAATATAGTCATGTTTTCAATGAGTCCTGAATTTAATAAAGAGTGCTAAGCTCAAAGGACAGAAGATGATAGAAAGATTTGGTTTTATGTTCCACTGTATAAGCAGTAGAATATCTAGCTTCTAATTATGATCAAAGAGATTATTTATGTCTGTTGTCTTACATTCAAAACCAGATCTCATTCATCACCCAGTACTCACACTAACTTAGAAATGAAACCAACAGATTTAGATTAATCTAAAATCTGTTTTGATGACTAGAGAAGACATAAATATTGTCTTGTTTGGCCATGCCGTACAAAGAATTGTGAGAAAGTGCCACAGACAGCGTTCTCTTGCCCTGTTGTCCAGAGTATGCTGTTCTGTGGCAGGAGTGACCTTCACCTTTCGTGGAGTTAAAAACATCATCCAAGCCTATAGATGTTAGCCTTGCCCTGTCTGTTGCAGAACTTGGCTGGCATGTCTGAAAGTCACCTACAGAAACAATTTCTTATGTCTGACCTTAAGCATCAGGAAAATTGCCAAACCAATAAAGGGAAGACTGTGAAAACAGGGATGCAAGTGTAGGAGCTTCCTGTACCAATTTTTCTGGATAGACCATGGATCAGCAGACACTCCATTTTCTGAACATAATGAGGATTCTCAACAGATTCTGAAGGTTTTCAATTCAGTCTTGCTGAGAGCTAAGTTACATGCAGGGATGTGTGGCCGTAGGGAATTTGCTTCCCACAAACTCCCCACCTGGATCCTAGATTCTTCCATGTCCACTTAGGCACAACTGGGCACACTAGCAATAAAAGTTTAATGCTCAAAAGAGAATGATGAAATTATAGGAAGAGTGCTCAAGTGGATGCAGCTCCTCTCTCTGCTTCACAGTGTGCATGGGTTAACAGTTGGGAAGCAAACTAATTATTTTCCCTCTGTATGACAATACCATATCTAAAAAAGATAGGATTATCTTCTATGCCAATAGGAATGCCATGCATCAAAATATTGTTTATTAAACACATCATTATGAAAAAACTCATTATTGACCTAAGGTTTTCTAGAAGTATCATTCTCCTCTCTGTCATGAATGCAAAATATCCCACAGAAATATTTCTGCATTTGACTGTTGTATACACCAGTTTATGCCATGCCCCAGGTGGCCAGTCCAGGCAAAAGAGCAGACATCATCCATCAAAGTGAGTTCCCAACAACCTCTTCTCTCTGTTGTTTTTCTTCTACGATAGTACAGGTACCAAGGCTTCTCCGTGATACTCAGCAGGGGATGCCTGGTTTGATCCTGATGAGAAGCAACAACTCTTACCACTTAGTGAGGAGCACAGGGTGAAGTTTGTACTCTTCCTATGAAGAGGTACATACTCTTCAGGAAGCTGCTACAGTGTGAAAGTCCTGTGTTTAATTCAGTCTTTGCCCATCACAGATTCATGGTCATGGTGATCATCTAATCTTCTTCACACTGTTTTTCAAGATCAAAGCTCCCCTCCAGTGTGCTAGCCAGTCTCAATTTGGACTTACTCCAGGTGCATGAACTGGCTTTTTGGAGCCCTTTCCCTATGATGAGATACCTTGCTCAGCCTTGGTGGGGGTAGGGAAGAGCCTTGGTCTTGCCTCAACTTGGTATGCAGGACTTTGTTGACTCCCCAAGGGAGGCCTTACCCCCTCTGAGGAGTAGAGGGGGGAAATGGGGAAGGGGAAAAAGGTGAACTAGGGTTGGTAAGCAAAATGAAAAAAATCTTTTAATTAAAAAAAGAAAAAAAGTGAACGTAATCCTTCTTTATACTTTTCAAGTTACGTTTAAGGAAGAGGTTTGCATGTCCTTCTCACCATGCCTCTCCAAGGCCATAAAGATGCTGACAGTGTCACTCGGGACAGCTCTTACTTGCTTTATAACCCTGAGAAATTCAAGCTCTGTAACTTTGCAATTACCAGAGAAATGTGTGTGTGTGTGTGTGTCTGTGTGTGTCTCTGTGTGTGTCTCTGTGTGTGTCTCTGTGTGTATTATCTGGAAACTTTGCAGTGTGGGAGCTCAATAAAAAAACTGGCACAAAGCGTATTGAGTGAGAGATTCTTTTCTCACCTCAGACCCTATCCTGCTGGTGCTAGGTTTTTCTGGACCCTGAGAGGGCATTGAGACTGGCTGAACCTCAATAGCTTTCAATATTGTAGGAGCTTAGAAGACAAGAGCAGTGTAGACGATGGAGTCCTGACTTGTGAAGTCTCAGAGGGAAGCAAAAATGCTACTGGGCCTTTTGTGTGGAGAAGCTGTAATGTCTGGTTAGCTGGAGCTGAAGAAATGGCTGGAATTAACAAAAGACTGGAACCACTGAAATAAAACCTTTCCTTTCCTGGGACAATGGATGCTGGTCACCTGGGGCTGAAGAATCAGCCTTGGAAACCAACGTCAGTGAGGTGAAGCACTCTTGGAAGTGTTGCACACAGAAGGTACCTTCCTATTGGCAGCCGAACTTAGTGGTCTAAGGTCACCAAGTGCTGACGGTTCTGGAGGTGTGAAGGGCCATAGGGGATAACTGCAGCAGGGCACTGTGAGCAGCCAGGAGAGGCCACTGGGAACGGTGCAGCCTCGGTGGCTGCTGAATCCCCAGGACAGAAGGGATCACAAAGAGAAGTGGAGGCTTGACACAGTGAAGAGAGCCCAGAAGATTGTGAATAATCCCAGACATGATCATTGAATTATTTAGACTGTTTTAGTGAGTGTGATTTTGCTTTACTCGAATTGTGACTGTGCCCTGGTTCTTCCCTCTTGAAGTAAAAAAGTATTTGGCTTCATTTTTATTTTATAGGAGCCCATAGTTGGTAGACTTTAATTTTTTTCTCTTTTTTTTTTGTTTCTTTGTTTTTTTCCTTTGAGTGTGTGCGAAAAGATTTTTTATCTTATTGAAAATAGATTCTTTTCTCACACAATATATCCTGATTATAATTTCACCTCCCTCTGCTCCAAGTCGCTCTCTAGCTCCCTTTCCATTCATTTCTACTCCCTTTTTCTTCTCTATTAGAAAAGAACAGGTTTCTAAGAGATAACAACCAAAAATGGCAAATGAAATATAAGATGGAGCAAAATTTTTCATATTGAAGTTGGACATAGCATCCCAACAGTAGGAAAGGAGTCTCAAGAGCAGGCAGAAGAGTCAGAGACCAACTCTTTCTCATAGTCATGAGTCTCATAAAAACGCTAAGCTAATAGATATCATATCTACCTAGAGGACCTGGTGTAGATCCATATAGGCCTTGTGCTTGCTGCTTCAGTCTCTGTGAGCTCATACGTGCCTTGCTTAGTCAATTCAGAGAGCCATGTTAAGACTTTGAATCTTTAAAAGATTTTTTGGATTTTAAGAGACTTTGGGTTTTTACAAAGACAAAACTTTTAATGTGTATGGATTGATAAAAACTGTGGAAATTTTAAGTTTTAATATGTTTTATATTAATGGTATTTATTAATCCTTTTTTGTGGTGAGCCCACAAAAACAGAAAGAAGAGGTCTTAATTGTGGTTTCCTCTGTAAGACTGGACGTTTGATGAGACTGCAGAGCAGTTTTTTTTCTAAATTAGTGATTGATGTGAGAGGGTCCAGCCCATGGTGGGTGGGGTCATGCCTTGACTGCTGGTCCTGAATTCTGTAGGGAAGCAGACTGAGCAAGCCATGGGGAGCAATCATTAACCAGCTGCCCTCCACAGCCTCTGCATCAACTCCTGTCTCCAGGTTCCTGCCCTGTTTGAGTTCCTGTCCTGACTTCCTTCAACGATGAAGAGGGATGTAGAACTGTAAGTCAAATAACCCATTCGACCCTAAGTTGCTTCGGTAATGGTGTTTCATTACAGCAATAGTAGCCCTAAGACATTTATATCTAAAGCTTAAAAGGTAATATCCACATGTAAAAGGAAGTATGTAATGTTTGTCTCTCTGGACCTTGGTAGCTTCACTCAGGCTGATTGCTTCCAGATCTACAATTTCCCATAAACTTCATAACTTCATTTTTGTTAACAGATAAATAATGTTCCGTATTTAAGTATAATAAGCTCACTATCCATTCTTAATATGATGGACATTTTTGTTGTTTCCATTTCCTGGCTACTGTGAATAGAGCGACAATGAACATGGAAGAACAAGAGTCGCCTTATTAAGAGGTATAGTCCTTTGGGCGCATGCCTAAGAGTGCTATACCTGAAAATGTAGTGCATCTGTTTCCAGTTTTTTGAGGAAGCGCTATACTGGTTTCTATGGTAGTTGTACCAGTTTCCACACCCACTGGAATGAACAATTGTTCCCTTTCCCCACATCCTTGGCTGCATCTACAGTCATGTGCTTATTTTTTCTATCTTGGCCAGCATGAATGGGATAAGATTTAATATCAAAATAGTTTCAACCTGATTTCTCTGATGGCAAATGATATTGAACAATTATAATGTTTTTCAGTTATTTGTGTTTCAGCTTTGAAAATTCTCTGTTTAATTCCATTTCCCATTTTTAGTTAAATTGTTTTCTCTCTGTTTAAACGTTTTAGTTATTTGTATATTCTGGATATTAACCCTCTCGGTGGTAGAGTTGGCAAAGGTTTTTGCCATTCTTTAGGCTGCCTCTTCACTTACATGATGATGTTCTTTCCCACACAGAAGCTTCATTGCTACATGTGGGCCCATTTGTCAATTATTGAGCATAGTGCCTGTGCAGCTACGGTCTTACTCAGAAAGTCCTTTCCTGTGACAATGAGTTGAAGCATCTTCCCTATTTATACTCTATCGTTTTCAGGGTATTGGGTCATATGCTGAGGTCCTTGATCCACTTGGAGCTGAATTTTGTACAAGTTGAGAGGTAAGGAACTAGTTTCATTCTTCTATGTGTAACTCCAGTTTGACCAGAATGGTCTTTTCTCTAGTGCATATTTCTACTTGTTTGTAATACAATAGGTGTCTGTAAGGGCATGGACATGTGTCCAGGTTTTCAAATTGCCCTATTTATTACATTTCTTTGTCATTTCTTCTTAGGTGTGTTATTCAGAAATTGGTTAGTTATTTTCCATGCAATGTGATTTTTATAGATGTGCTACTTGTGTTAGAATTTTGCCATATAGCACATGTTATTCATTATTCAATAACTTCAATTAGGCTTCAATTATTATTAGATCTTTCCCTTTAGATCAACCAAGGGTCAATCTTGATCACATTTCCTGTAATCTGAGGGATGTACACCCTCGGAATGGGAGCTAATCTCACACATAAATTATTAGTAATATCAGGGGAGTATTTCATAGTTTCAAGTGTAGTCATATTAGCTAGCCAGATCCAGAAACTGCCAAGAATATTAGAGGAATTCTCTTTTGCAATCCTGTTTCTGAAGAACCACTTGCAACCAAACTAAGTATTGACCTTCTCTAGTTCAATAGAATAGAGTGGTGATAGAGACATAGTTAGACATAACACTGTCAACATGATTGCAGAGGGGAAATACTATATTTGCAAACCTCTACTTAGAAATGGAGGCAAATATAATATTTAAAATTCAACATTTTCTATTATCTTGATGAGAAATAGGATGTGAGCCTTGCTATGGAAAAGAGATATGAGATAAAATGTGATTTTAAAAGACTGAAGTAGTGCTGCAAATAAGTGCCACAAACTTATTATAAATAATAATAAATAAGAGTAGAGTGTGTTCATACATGAACTCATGAAGGAACTATGGAACCTAATGGATGATGTTAGATGTATTTCCTATGCCAAGCTGTAGAATGTGATTTGCTGAAGGACTCTGGAGAGACACAGTGAATTTGGATTGGAGCTAAGGACCAATTATCTTCAGGTGCATGCTCTATAGTTCTTGGGTGCTGAAGGAGGAAATTAGAAATGTTGGAAATAAAAAGAATTCAGAAATTATGAAAGAGTTGAAGACATTGGGAACAGGAGGTATAATGTTGGGAAAGCTATAGTTACAGACTTTGAGAACCATTGGGTGAGAGGGGGAAGATGATGTAGAACACATTCTTGGCCCATAGAACAGGAAGCTACTGAGAACCTATCATAGGTATAGCGCCTAAGGGTAAAACCATGAGTCAAAGAGATGGAACTCCATAGGTTAAGCAATGAAACACGGGGTAACTGAGGATGAACTTCTATGTAAGGCTATTTTAAACCACACAGAAGCATTTGTAGACAGTGACAAGGATTTCAGCTGTGTGTATACTGACTTTGAAGTTACTGTGATTCATTGAGACAAAAATGCCACAAAAGCACTATGGGTTTATAGGCCTGGGTATTGAGAAATGCTCTCTAGGGATATAGATTTGAAGTAGGTTAGAGTCAGGACAGTTTCAACCAAATCAGAAGTCACAGACGATAATAAATAAAATTCAGAATATACATGGATTCTTGGAAATGGAGAATGACAATTATCAGGTTGAGATGTATAAAAGATCAACCACTCCAAATATCAGAGAAGCCAGGAAGCCAGGTGTGAAGAATGTACAAGAGCCATCTCGGGATGTTCATCAGATTTGTCATTGTGTAGAGAATACGTACTGTGGAGGGGAGGGCACAGCTGTGTCTCCAGCACTGTCAGCAAAGCATGGTGCTTGCAGGTGACAGAGATGTAGAGCACAGGCAGGTCCTGAGTGAGGGTGCTTCACTCAACTCTCATCCTCTAGATGAGGGAAGAGGAGATGTCCCTCTTGATGCAAATCTACATGGTGAAACTTTCTAGATAGGAAACAAAAAGTAAATGAAATAAATGTCATTTCCCAATAGTGTGATACAGACAACAAGGGACAAGAGGCTGCCATGAATAAAATACATTCACTCCTTCCCTTTCTGAGAACAGAGAATTTTGAGATGATCGAGTTTGGAAACCAGACTTTGAAGTGGTAAAATGTCAACAGACACAGTGGTGAAACAGATACTCTCCACTATGATGTTGAGTCCTAACCAGACAATGGGAACAGAATTTGTGCTGGAAGGGTTCTCAGAGAACCCTGGTCTAAAACTTCTCCTGATAATCTGCTTCCTGTCACTCTACACATTGGCTCTCATAGGCAACATTGTCATCATTGCTTTGGTCACTTCCAGCACTGGGCTCCACAGTCCCATGTACTTTTTCCTATGCAATTTAGCCACCATGGATATTGTGTGCACCTCCTCTGTGCTGCCCAAAGCACTGCTTGGCCTAGTGTCTAAGGAAAACACCATCTCCTTCAAGGGGTGCATGACCCAGCTCTTCTTCCTTCTGTGGTCCTTATCTTCTGAGCTGCTGCTGCTCACGGTCATGGCCTATGACCGCTATGTGGCCATCTGTCATCCCCTGCACTACAGCTCTAGGATGAGCCCACAGCTGTGTGGGGCCCTGGCCATGGCTGTGTGGTCCATCTGTGCTCTGAATGCATCTGTCCACACTGGTCTAATGACAAGACTGTCATTCTGTGGCCCCAAAGTCATCACCCACTTCTTCTGTGAGATCCCCCCACTTCTCCTCCTCTCCTGCAGCTCCACATATGTGAATAGCATCATGACTCTTATAGCAGATGCCTTTTATGGAGGCATCAACTTCTTCCTCACTTTGCTCTCCTATGGCTGCATCATCGCCAGCATCCTGCGCATGCGTTCTGCTGAGGGCAAGAGGAAGGCCTTTTCTACCTGCTCCTCCCACCTCATCGTGGTCTGTGTGTACTACTCATCTGTGTTCTGTGCCTACATCAGTCCTGCTTCCAGCTACAGCCCAGAAAGAAGCAAAGTGACCTCAGTGCTGTACTCGGTCCTCAGCCCAACCCTGAACCCCCTCATCTATACGCTGAGGAACAAGGATGTCAGGCTGACCCTGGGGAGGCTCCTGCCCTCTTTCTCACATTAAGTGGAGATATGCAGGCTGTTCTCCTGGCCTGAGCTATTTCTCAACATGCTCTCCCAGTAACAGCATCATGGAACAGGGGTGTGCCTGTTTCTGTTTTAGAAAAATATTCTGTGGTGCAAACATTGTACAAGTCTACTTACTGTAACCTCAAAAACAACAAAATTCTTAGAGACAATGTAAACAAAACACCCAAGCTTTCTTTACTGATTAAAGTTTACCTAAATGGAGATTCCATTTTCCTAGACTGGAAGATTTCCGAGGGTGACAATGGTGACAGTCACGAAACAAAGCCCTTTAATCCATTGTCATCCTGCAAACATCACAGGGCTTTGTTCAGAACTACAGCTAAGAATCTAAACTTCATAAGGAAACCTGAGGGACAAGCAACGGCACAGTGTCTTGAGAAGACCAAAGTTGAGTGGCTCGGGTGCTCCATTTCACAGCTTCTCCCTGAGCTGTGGAAGTGAAAGGTGGGATGGAGAAAGAGGGACTCAATCTATGGAGCACAGATTAAGTTGCAAAAATGAATTCACATGTGTGAGCCAGCTTGCTTACGACAGTGATGGCAACTGAACTCCTGGTAAAGATCAATTATTTCCCACAATGTGTCTGGGGAAACTAGAAAAATGTATAAATTCAAAGAGTAGAATGGAATTCTTTCTCTACACTATAAATGGAAACCAAAAAAAATAGATCATAGATAAAAATGCTAGGGTAAAACTTTTCCATACTCATATTTTCATCATATTCTTTCCTCTTCCTCAACTCCCATATCCTACCTACGTACTTACCTACACATGAAACAACCATCTCTTTTAAACAAAATGCAAAAATGCAAAACAAATCTAAGTCAATAAGACAAAAATACCGAAGTAAAAAGCACACGCCAAAAAAAAAAAATGTCTTTTTTGTGTTGATCAATGACTCCTTGCTAAAACCCTCTGAGAACAAGAATGAGGAGGCAGAAGAAAGGAAGAAGGGGGAGTGGCTCTGTAGCTACTGCTAAGACGCTGACTGAGAGACAGCTCAGCCGAGAAAGGGCAGCGTCTGCAGCAACTACTGCTGAAGCAATGCTGTATTCTTTTCAGACTAAACACATCCTTCATCAGCTTACTTCCTTATTCTTAAATGCTGTACCGCACCAGGGCTTGTGATATAAATTAAGTATCTTGTACTAACTAGTTCTTCATCTTTGTAACCAAAATACTTTTTCAAAACATTTATTCTGTCTTATGTTTTCAAAAGACTCAGTCCACGGGCACTTGGCTCTTGGCTTTGGTCTTTTGTGAAGCTGGGATTTATGGCAGTATGGACAGTGGGAGTTAACTGTCTTTCTCTCTATCATGGTGGCCCAGAACACGTATTAGTGGAACACCTGTGCTTAACTGGCTTTCTCCTTTCTCTTTAGCCAAGGCTTTCTAGTTTCCAGTCCCTGGGATGGTGCTGCCCACATAGAGAGCAGATCCCCTGCTTCAGTGAATCCTTTCTGAAAACACTCTCACCTGCATGGACAGAAAGGTCCCTCAGTGAGCTCCTAGTTCAGTGGTTCTCAACCTATGGGTCATGACCCTTTCGAGAGTTGAATGACCCTTTTGCTGGGATCACCTAAGACCGTCAGCAATATCAGATATTAAATTATAGTTTATAACAGTAGCAAACTTATCTATGAAGTAGGAATTAAAATAATTTTATGATGGTTGGGATCACCACAACATGAAGAACATATATTAAAGGGTTGCAGTATTAGGAAGGTTGAAAACCACTGTCCTAGGTAATTCTGGATTCAGTTATGGTGACAATAAAAAGTAATATCTTGGAATCACTGGCTTGGGTATAGTTTGCCTGTTGATTTCTTTGACACTATTTTCTTCATCTTTTAGCCATGTTTTGTGCCATTTCTCCTATTATTAATTTCACGGCTGTTATTTAAGCTACAGAACAAATGATAATCACCCAAATACAAACATACAAATGGTCACAAACATACATACATGCATATATCTCATAAATATATTATTTGGGAATTCTTATTATGGTGGGACATGCTTTACGTCAAGGTAACATTACCAGAACATACAACACAATACAGCAATGACCCTCCAGGGAAAGTCAAGTCACACATAGGAAACCAGACACTGGGGTCTAAGTCAGAACTGTGACTAAGCAAACCCCTAATCTGGCACCATGTCCAGGAAAGGGCTACTGTGCTGATGGCTGTCTCTGGGCTCTGTGTATTGGATCCAGGGAGGTTCATTCTGTAGGCATCAGTGGTTGTCAAGCCCAGTCTCCTATTTTTCTATAATGGATATCCTTCCTTCAAGCTGGAATATAAACCATGCTTCAAGAGTGTTATGAAATAATTGTAAAAATGGCCAAGATCAAAAACACCAGAACTGGTGGTAAACATACCACTGCCATATTGTAAGACCAAGAGAGGTGGAGCCAGCATCCAGGGATGCTGCAACCACACTGCTTACCATTTTAAAATACTCCTTGTCAGAAAAGAATTTCAGATACACAATAGAAGAAATTCAGACCAAAAAGAAAGACCTTTAAATGGGTCAGAGTTTGGATAGATATACATGGGCTTATGAGAGAGAAGAAAGAGTACAGAGGTAATAGGTTAAAGGCGTAAAGATAATAAAACAAACATTAAAAAAGTAATAGAGTTAAAAATAAGCCACGTAAAGATGGAATATACACAGAGAGTCTGGATTATGTATATTTTGTGTTTTCTTTGAATTTTTTGACTACAGAGAGAAATTTGATTCTGGAGCCTGCTAAGTTAAACCAACATAAAGATATCTTGACTTCAAAATTTGAGTCTAAAGATGCATTGTTTGAGAAAAGAAGTTCTGCTGTTGTTTCACAGAAGATGAGAACCTGTGGATTCCTTCCAGGTTAATGTGATTTGATGGAACAAGACCCCCCTAAAAGGTCTCCATGAATCCTAAAAATACTTGACCAAACAAAGAGCAGGAAGCAGTTTGGAGAAAACTATGCCCAAATTCCAAAAATGATTTTTTATAGATGTTTGTTTTCATTTAAAGGAGGCTGATTATAAGTGATTAATGATCACAATCAATTAGTAAAAAGGGAAGAGGATATGATATAGAAAGGAAAACTTTGAATTGGTATGGATCTTGAACTATTGATACATATTTAAGGTTTCTTTGGTTATAGTGTGTATATGGATTTCTGTTCTTGTTTAAGGTATTATGTTTATGCAGTTCATTTAAAATGTATAATTAAGAAATAAAGATTAATATTCATCTATAATAATCAAACTGTAGTCAAGTTAATTAGGTTTTCTAGATGTACAGAGCTATATTTCACAGGGATAGGTATTATTCAAACCATCCAAAGACCTGCAGAATATGGTATTTTAAATGTTTTCACAACTTAGTATTTTCTCAACAGTGAGACATGTCTGCTTCTGGTAGTGCCAATTACTTCAGAGAGGTTGATGGGCATTGAAGAAACTTGTTATGGAATTTGTCTTCAATATGACAAGGATAAATATTTGAGCAAGAAATTGTTCTTGCTTGGACTGATTAATGGTATGCTGTATCAACTAGACATGCACAGAAAAGTGAGTGCTGAACTTTCAAAAGACAGGATGGTCCTTCAGGGTTCCTGCTTCACAGAAGAAACTGCCACACATTCTGCAGGACACAAAAGAAATCAACTGAAGAACGTTACCATTACAAGGCAGGACAGATCTTCAAATTTCCTGCTTCATGGAAAAGTCTGCCACATACAATGGGCCTGTATTCTGAATATGGATGCCCCAACCTTACAGAAGAACTTTGGTGCCTGTCCAGACAGCAAGATGTCTCTGTCAATTCTAGAGTTTTGGAAGTTGCTTACAATGTATCTCCTGTTTACTGAGGTTG
>NC_022015.1:33378623-33382199 GCF_000317375.1 Microtus ochrogaster
TAACCAACCCCACATCAGACAGCTATATTTCTGCAAAATATAGAAATAGCTCAAGAAATTGGTCATCAAAAGAACAAATAATCCCATAAAAAATGGAGTACAGACCTAAACAGAGAACTTTCAACAGAGGACTCTAAAATGGCTGAAAGACACTTAAGAAAATGCTCAATATCCTTGGCCATCAGAGAAATACAAATCAAAACAACTCTGAGATTCCATCTTACACCTGTAAGAATGGCCAAGATCAAAAACACTGATGACAAATTATGCTGGAGAGGTTGTGGGGTAAAGGGAACACTCCTGCGCTGCTGATGGGAGTGCAAGCTGGTATAGCCCCTTTTGATATCAGTATAGCAAATTACCAGAAAATTAGGAAACAACCTTCTTCAGGACCCAGCAATACCACTTTTGGGTATATATTCAAAGGATGCTCAGTCATACCACAAGGACATGTGCTCAGCTATGTTCATAGTAGTATTGCTTATCATAGCCAGAATGTGGAAACAACCTAAATGCCCCTCAACCAAAGAATGTACATTTACACAATGGAGTACTACACAGCAGAAAAAAATAACAACATCTTGAAATTTGCAAGCAAATGGATGGGTCTAGAAAACATCATATTGAATAAAGTAACCCAGACCCAGAAAGATAATTATCATATGTACTCACTCATAAGTGGTTTTTAAACAAAAAGCAAAAAAGGCCAGCCTACAAATCACAATCCCAGAGAACCTAGGCAACAATGAGGACCCTAAGAGAGACATACATGGATCTAATCTACATGGAAAGTAGAAAAAGACAAGATCTCCTGAGTAAATTGGGAGCATGGGGACCATGGGAGAGGGCTGAAGAGGAGAGGAGAGGCAGGGAAGGTAGCAGAGAAAAATGTAGAGCTCAATAAAATCAATAAAAAAGTATATATATGTTCATAAATATAAAACTCTTCAGTCTGTATAATGCTACCTGTATATATAGTCTCAGGGCTGAATAAATATTTTAAATGATTATAAATGTAGCAAACAGAATGAAAGTGCTGAAGTAACATTAATTCATAACAATACATTGACAAGTTTGTTTTTTTTTTTTGAATGTAGCAAGAGGAGAGGGGGAGGCACAGAAAGTACAAGATACTTAGAATAAACCCATTGTGTGTGTGTGTGTGTGTGTGTGTGTGTGTGTGTGTGTGTGTGTGTGTGTGTGTGTGTGTGAAATTCAGATGAAGTACTCTCAAAAAAATACAAAGTCAATTTGTGTCATGGTGAGACCTTCCACACAGGGCATGAAAATCCCGATGACATTCTGGACAGGCATACAAAGGGTTAGAGAGGGAGAGGATGGATGGTGAACTGCTCCTGCCCACATGTGTAACTCCCCTGACCATTGTCCTCCACACAAGTCTGCAGGGAGCTTGGGTCATGAAGCCATGGTCCCTTTTAATTGATCCTAAGAGCTTTCTCCTTCAGTTTCTATCCCAGGAGGCACCAGAACAAACACTTGTCCCTGGTCTCAGAAAATCACAGGTATTTCTGAAAGTCAGTGACCTCTACACAAAGGAAGACAGAGCTTCAGAGGGACCCTGAAGACTTGGTGCTTGCAGGACAGGAGAGACTGTACTCAGTCGTGGGCACCTTTGTGGGAGCCATCTGTCACCTGAGTTCACTGTGACAGGAAAGGTCAGTGAAACCTTAAACTTTACTGTGTGGCTCTTCTAGCTAACAGTAGAGCTCCAAAGGGAAAATCTGACTGTAAAGATGACATTTGTCCTACTGTGTGTATATCAGAACAGAGAGACATCAATTTATGTTCTCAGTGAGTGCTGAGTTTGAGGAAGAACGATGAGTCAGATTATGATATAAAGATTTGATTTCATGCTCCATTGTGCAAACAGCAGAACATCTAGCTTCTAACCATAATCAGAGAGTTTGTGATTGTTATTTGTTCCTTACATTCAAAACTGGATTGATTCATGCATGACCCACAGTACTCAAATTCATTTAGAAATGAAAGCAAATTTAGATGACTCTAAGATCTATACTGATGACTAGATAGGACTTGAATGTTCTCTTGTTGGGGTGTGATATCCATAGAACATGGTGAGAAAAAGCTCCAGGAGAGATTCTCTTACCCTGTTGTCCCAAGTCCACTGTTGAGGTGCAGAAAATGATCTTCACCTTCCATTGAACTGAAACCACAGTCCATCCCTGCTGGTATTAGCCATTCCCTGTTTGCTACTGACCAGGGCTGTCATGACTGGGAGTCACCTAAAGAAACAAATACAGTCATCTAAACATAAGTATCAAGAAAAATGGTCAAACAAAGAAGGGGGAGGGCTGTAAGTGTAGATGCTTCCTCTACCAATTTTTCTGGAAAGACCATGGGATCTGCAGACACTCCAGTTTGTGGCCATGGTGAGGGTCCTCAGCTGTTTTGCTCCTGGTTGAGGTTCAGCTTCTGAATATCTTCAAATCTGTGTTGATGAGATCTGGCTTACATATAGTCATGAGGGTCTATTGTGAAATTGCTCTGCCACAAACTCCCCACCTGGATACTAGATTCTCCCATATCCACTTAGGCACAAATGGGAATATTAGCAGTCAAACTAAATTCACAAACACCAGGATGCAATTATAAAAAGAGGGATTGGGCAGACAAAGCTCATCTCTCTGCTTCACAGATAATGCTTATCAAACTTCAGACAGTCATTGTATTTTCTCTTTCCTTGCTTCTCCATGTTCTCATAAGCCTCAGGTGGAACATGTTATTTGCCAATGTGCTGGATATGAATATGATCAGAAATTTTGACACGTACTATGGAATCATTGATGTTTCCTTGTGTTCAGTTTCAGACCCGTCTGTTGCTTTACATACATTCACATTTCATCTCTCACTGCTGGAAAGTTGATTCCAGAGTGTACATGCTGTCATTGGATGACTCAGGTGGCAAAGGTGTTGTTATACTGTTCCAAAAGCATGTCTCCATGTAACCTCTGCAGTAATGATCCTTCTCCACAGAGGTCACACACCCCACTTTCTCACTGGCGTCTCCTGTCTCCACCTTAAAGCAGGTGCCCCCACTCCTCTTGATATGCATTTCAATTGCTCTAACACACTTCAGCCATTTTCAAGCTAGATGCCAACCAAGGCTTTGGTTAAGCAAACTCTTAAAAGTGAAAGTAATCTTTCCTTATTTCAAGGTACAGTTAAGGAAGTGGTTTTAATTCTGTTCTAATTATTCAGTGTGTTTTGTAGAATACTTCCTTCCATATAGCCCAGTTCCATGAAGACACAGGACATTTACAGGATCCCAGGAGTCCTCTATACCCTCTTGTTCATGTCACAGTGATTAGGAGGTGACACAGGTGTGCATCTTCTGTTACAGATCAGGTTGTGAGTGTGTTTCCCTCCCATGAAACTCCTCAGAGAAGAGAAGGCCTCCCTTGGGAAGTGCACAAAGTATGGTATACCAAGTTGAGGCAGAACTGTTGTCATTTAGAAAAGACAGCACAAGAGAGAAAGATGCCGTACCAAAAAGCTCAGGTGGAGGGGTGTTTTTTTTAATTGGGAGAAAGTGAA